>NC_137032.1:17068280-17668280 GCF_032717465.1 Coenobita brevimanus
GGGATCAGGCTCTAACCCCAGAAGACTATCCAGCTCGTCAGTAGTTTTGTGAGTGGTTCCTAGGCACAGTAAGACAGGATGACGAATTCCCACAAAAGGTTATGTACACTGATGAGTCAAGCTTCATTAGGACTGGGATATTCAACGCTTACAATATGCATGTGTGGAAAGATGTAAATCCACACATCACTGAGTCAAGGGGACATCAATGGAGTTTTTCTCTAAATGTGTGGCGTGGAATATTAGGAGATTATGTAATAGGCTCCTATGTTCTCCATGGTCGTTGAACAAGTCAGGTATTTCTATCATTTTTGGAGAATAAGTCTAATTATTACGAATACAGATACAAAGCAGAAATAAATATGTTTACAGACGAGGGGAAACGTATTGTTTCCGTAATAACATGTTCATCTTCCTCTATCATTTTACGTTCATCATTTTACCTTGTTATTTTCGCAATATATATTGCTGTCTCGGAAACAGGGTGGTTGTGTGCATCTTGCAAGGGAGGGAAAAGATTGTATTTTCTGTCTGGGTCGAGATAATGGGTGTAGCTATGTATTTTTAGGCATGGCCACGAGCGAAAAAATCGTACATCCACTCGTCACGACAGCAGGTGGTGAACTGACAGATGATATGTGAGAGGTCAAGGTCAGTCTCATGTCCCAGATTTTCGTTCACTTCCCGAAGGTTTTCACAATTTTCTATAGGTTTGCACTGCATCAAATGATCCAAACCATTACAGCAAACCTGAGCAAATAGGTAAAGATACCAAGACAAAAATGTATTTTTCACTTATTATCATGTCTTTTTTGTTTGTGCCTGTATTACTTCACAATCGTAAACAGGTGGCTGTGTGTTTTTTGCAAGAGAGGACAAAAATGATATGTTCTGCCTGGGTCGAGATACTGGGTGGAGTTATGCTTGTTTAGGCATGGCCAAGACCGAAAAAATCGAAAATCCACTCATCACAGCAGCAGGCTCTGAACTGCTTGATGAGCTGTATGGGAGTGTAGTGTAGGTCAGTGTGAAGACATTCAGAACGTTCGTTCACTTCCGAAAATTTTTTTGCAGTTTTTTATAGGCCGCGCTCAAATGAAGCCTGCGGCCATTTATCGGCTAAACGTCATTCGATGCCGGCGGCCACGGAGGGGTTAAGTGGGCCATACACGCACAGGCAGGTCCGTCCAGTCGCCTGAAGAGGCCGGCCTGTTCAGGCAAACCTGGGTGTATGTGGGCAGGGAACAGGCGCCTGCACAGGCTGCCTCAACGGTCGTCCTGGGATCTGTCGCGGACAGATTTTCGTGGTGAGGCTCAGGTCAGGTTCATATACATTGTCACGGGGTCTTTAAGATAGATGCAATATTAAAAGATAATGTTCAATAATACTGAATGCAGGGACAATGAATTGTCTTGCTAAAAATCAAGCAATGATTAGATTATGCTGGCTTACTTCGCCGATTCTCTAAGAACGAGAATTTATAAACTTTCTCAACAGTACACAGCAGAGACTAATTCTCACAATTGCTGTTGTTAGTACTGTTAGCCTCTGGAGAAAGTGACTTCACCCTTGACAACCAATAACTAAAACTATTAATGATATCAGATTCTTGCTGATGCATTAACTCCTAGATGGCACAACGGATTCTAAGCTTAATACAAAAGACTGGCCTAAGTACCAGTTATGAATAGCAAAGCATTTATGCAAGCTAGGAGCTATAAGTGAAATAAGCTTAGTATGGAGAAATGAAACACGAGTTTGTTACATTAAGCTCAAAGAAAAAAGAACCGTTAATTTATTGATTACAAACGAATAAATTTACGTTACATTTCAAAGTGAATTCAGATAAGGAGATTGCACTCACTCGCTCACTCAAAAGCTAAATTCTTAAGCCTAGGAAAACGAAAAGAAAATACTGGTCAGAAAAGTGGACAAAGCAGATGACTGGGCGTCATTACTGGAAGGACACTGCACTTGCTATCTCTCGCCAATCACAGCTAAGTGGGAATACAGCGGCGGTGGGAACTAGGTGTCGTTGAGGAAGGACACTGCCACACAATACCTGCTTCTGCAGAGTACAAATCTTGACTGACTAAATCATGGGAAAGAGGGGAGCGCTGTGGCCGCATTACTAACGGCTAGAATGAGCGAAACATGCCCAAAATAAATCGCTTAGTGAAAGTGCTAACGTCTCGCATGAAGACGATCATTTATGACAATGAAAAATTGTTTAGAAAACACTCCCGACCGGGTGAGCGATTAACTGAACGATAACTCTGGGATTCCACTACAGTTCGCGGTCTCCCACCTAATGATGTCACGAGCCGACTCGTGACATTATGCCCTATCAAAAGTTGAATTTTTTTTTCCGGGGAAAAAAATTTCAATATACATACATATAAATCCTAACTCAGTCATACAAGATTCACACTGTGGTGTGTGTGTGCTATCCTGCTACAGGAGAAAGTCACAGTCACCAGTGAGCAAAAAAACCTCGTATTTACGTTAATAGAAGCAAGCTTGAGGGAAAAACTCCGTGACGGCCGTGAAAAATCCTGTACTCAGGTCAAACTGAGCGAAAAATTCACTACATTTACATTAACAACTAATTGTTATGTAGCGTAATGTATGTAATACACGGTATAGGTGTGACAGTCGTGGTGTAACTGTACCTACGTGTAAAAATCATATAATACAAATTTATAGTAAATAATGACGACAAGGCAGAAGAGAAGGGGCGGCAGCATGTGACAGGGATGACCAGCTGATCTGCATGGCAATGCTGCACCCACCAGCTGCACCTGCGAAAAGAATTAAGGTGGACCATCAAATGTGTCAATTCTCTCTGTCTGCCTAGCAATCAGTACTTATGTCATTATTAACCAGGTAACGTAATTCTTGAATTCACAAAGTGCTTAGAACCCTTATAGTTTACTGGTTAACGCTTATAAACTAGGAAACGTGCCAGTTCTTGAATTGCTCAAATCTCTTAGAACGGGCAGTTTACTAGTTAACCTAACATTATTAACCAGGAAACATGCCAGTTCTTGAATTGCTCAAATCTCTTAGAACGGGCAGTTTACTGGTTAACCTAACTCTACATTTACGACTAATAACAGGAAGCTGAGAATCCCTACGCAATCTCGGGCAGGTCACATTTTAACACCCACAGTGGGTGTGAACACTCATGTGGATAATGTGCATTCTCTGGGAATCCTCAGAGGCCCACAGCTCAAGACGTTCCACAAGGTAATTCATACACAGCCTCAGACTGTCTCTGCGGAGTTCTCAAACTTCTCCCCTTAACCTACGGTATACATGTATATACAGGCCCTGGACATACTGTGTCCTGTAGGGCCAACGCGCGAGACGTCAGGTCTTACTGGTACACTTTTAACTGGGAACCAGGCTGGTCCTTGGATTACTCAAATCTCTGAGAAAACCTATCTTACGGAACCCAGCATACAACAATTGCCCATGTTAATCATCATTTTTTTTTTTTTTTTTTTAATGCAAGGAAGAAGGAACCAAAGGCCATGAGCCCGCAGTTACAGTTCCCTCCAAGAGAAAAACAAAATACAATAGAGAGCCAAATTCAAGAACCGATCATTTTGAGATGCCTGGACACGCTGCGTTTGAAAGACTGGAGATCATAGGCAGCAGGAAATACAGACAGAGGGAGACACAGAGCTGACCTGTTGCATAAATGAAAGACTGGGAGTAACGGTTAACTCTTGCATTAGAGAGTTGGACAGAAAAGGGATGAGAGCGGTACAACAGGTACCCTAACCAGCACCAGTATCAGCCACGCAACCGACTGTCGGGACTGTCCTTTTCACCACCAGCTCAAGTGAATAGGAGGCAGGAGGCGAACGCAGCCTTCATTCCTCAGCAGCAGCATGGTGGTCACGTCCCTACCAGTATGGGTACTCCCCCACAGTTCACTAGTCCCACAGCGACAGTGAACCCCCCTCCACAGATGGCCAATGTTCCATCTCCACAGGCAGTGAGTACGACCCCTCAAGTATCTAATTCACAGGGCACCATGTTTGCCGCATCATTTATTCAGCAGCCTAATCAGTGGCTAGCTGCTTCCTCCACAGGCCCTCCCACAGGTGACAGTACCTTCCTTGTTCAGCCAGGGTTTGTGGGAGACATTCCTGTGAAGGTCCTAAGAGACAATGGTTCCTCAGGTTGCTCTGTCAAGCAGAGTCTAGTTCGGCCTGAGCAGTACACAGGTCGACAGATCCAAGCTAACCTTATTGATGGATCAGTGAGATTTTTCCCTGAGGCATGTATCCAGGTGGCATCTCCTTTCTATACTGGTACGACACTCGCAGTTGTCATGCCAGAATGTTTATTTGACCTGATCATAGGCAATATTCCCAGTGTCAAGGATAGTTGCACCGAAGATGACGCTACTCAGACTTCGGCTACAGTAACACGAGCCATCACTGAGGCTCCAGACTGTGTCACTCCAGTGACCATTGAATTGCCGCAAGATCTGATGTGTAGCCAACTTGTTGTTCAAGAACAACATTCAGACCCAACACTTGCTGTCGTGCGAAAGAAACAAAAGGGTCGAGTGATTAAGTATTCATGGGGAGGTCAAGCCAAGTTCCTTCACAAACAAGGACGGCTCTACCGTGAGTCACGAACACCCGAGGGCGAGGTTCGACTGCAGTTTGTCGTTCCCGCCAAGTACTGCCAAGCAGTGTTAGAATCGGGTCATTGTTCAGCCTCAGGAGGTCACATGGGCAAAAGGAAGACCCAGGGCCGTATCCGAGCTGACTTTTCTGGCCAGGGATGGGATGAGACATAGATAGTTTTGTGCATTCCTGCAATGTGTGTCCATGCACCACTAATCAGGGACATGTCCCTCCTGTGCTGTTTGTAACCACACCCGTAATCTCTGAGTCAGTTGAGAGACAGGTCAGTGGTAATGTGGGTGCAGACCTGATGTCTCGCCTGTTGGCCCCACAGGACACAGTATGTCCAGGGCCTGTACATACATATGTACCGTAAGTTAAGGGGAAGTTTGAGAACCCTGCAGAGGCAGTCTGAGGCTGTGTATGAATTACCTTGTGGAACGTCTCGAGCCTGAGATTGCGTAGCGATTCTCAGCTTCCTGTCATTAATTGTAAACGTAGAGTTAGTTAACCAGTAAACTGGGTGATGGGATGTTGTTAAGGTGCTGTTCCCTCACATGCCGGCTGGCTGCGCCGCATGTTGAGCGAGGTGGACGCCAGGTTAGAGCTCCCCCTAAACTGGGTGATGGGATGTTGTTAAGGTGCTGTTCCCTCACATGCCGGCCGGGTGCGCCGCATGTTGAGCGAGGTGCATGCCAAGTTAGAGCTCCCCCGCTAAGAACCCTCACGCCTACGTTTCCTGGTTAATAATGTAAGTAGTGTACATTTTGTAACATAAGTACTGATTGCTAGGCAGAGAGAGAGAATTGATGCTCCACTTTGATTGTTTTCACAGGTGCAGCTGGTGGGTGCAGCATTGCCGTGCAGATTAGCTGGTCGTCCCTGTCGCATGCTGCCACTTCTCTTCTGCCTCGTTGTTATTATTTACTATAAATTTGTATTACATGATTTTACATGTAGGTACAGTTACACAACAACTGTCACACCTTCACCGTGTGTTACATACACTACGCTACATAACAATTAGTTGTTAATGTAAATGTAGCGAACTTTTCGCTCAGTTTGACCTGAGTACAGGATTTTTCACTGTCATCACAGAGTTTTTCCCTCAAGTTTGCTTCTATTAACGTAAATATGAGTTTTTTTTTTTTTTCGCTCACTGGCTACTGCGACTTTCTCCTGTAGCAGGATAGCACACACACACCACAGTGTGAATCTTGTGTGACTGAGTTAGGAATTGTTTATTGAAATATTTTTTCCGAAGAAAAAAAGATTTGATTTTCATGGGGCGTAATGTCACGAGTCAGCTAGTGACATTGGCTTTTGTTGGAGACTGCGAACTCTAGTGGAATCCCAGTTTATCATTCAGTTAACCGCTCATTCGGTTGGGAGTCTTTTCAAATAAATTTTTCACTGTCATAAGTGATCGTCTTTGTGTGAGACAGCGCTTCCGCTGAGCAATTTGTTTTGGGCGTGTTTCGCTCATTCTAGCCGTTAGAAATGAGGCCACAGCGCTCCCTTCTTTCCCACGGGTTAGTCAGTCAAGATTTGAGCGCCACGGAAGTAGGTTGTGTGTGGCAGTGTCCTTCCTCAACGACACCTAGTTCCCACCATCACCGAATTCCCACATAGCTGTAATTGGTGAGAGAGCAAGTGCAGTGTTCTTCCTCAGTAACGACACCCAGTCACCGCTAAGTCCACTCTTTGACCAGTATTTTCTTTTCGTTTTCCTAGACAGTTTAGTTAAGGTGCTGTTCCCTCACATGCTGGCCGGCTGCGCCGCATGTTGTTTTCCTAGGTTTAAGAATTTAGCTTTTGAGTGAGTGAGTGAGTGCGATCTCTTTATTTGAATTCACTTTGAAATGTAACGTTAAATTTATTCCTTTGTAATCAATAAATTTAACAGTTCTTTTTCTTTGAGCTTAATGTAATATAAACTCGTGTTTCAATTCTCCATAATTAAGCTTATTCTAGTTATAGCTCCTAGCTTGCATAAACGCATTGCTATTCATAAATGGTACTTGGGCCAGTCTTGTTGTATTAAGCTTAAAATCCATTGTGCCTTCTGGGAGTTAACGCATCAGCAAGAACCTGATATCATTAATAGTATTAGTTATTTATTGTCAGGGGTGAAGTCACTTTCTCCAGAGGCTAACAGTACCAATAAACAGCAATTGTGAGGAATTAGTCTCTGCTGTGTACTGTTGAGAAAGTTTATAAATTCTCGTTCTTAGAGAATTGAGCGAAGTAAGCCAGCATAAAGTAATCATTGCTTGATTTTAGCAAGACAATTCATTGTCCCTGTTCTTCAGTATAATTGGAAATCATCCTTCAATAATGCATAATTTTAAAAACCCCATGACACCTTGTACAAAGGAAAAGGGGAAAAAGAAGTGTGTGGTGTTCATAGGGGCATTTGTCTCCTTAGTATAATAGGAAAAGTGTATGGTAGGATACTTACTGACACTTATTGACAGAGTTAGAGAAAGAACAGAGGAATTATTTGGAAAAGAACAGGGAAGCTTTAGGAAGGGAAGAAGTTGTGTAGATTAGATATTCATTCTTAGATCTTTAGTGGAAAAGTTTCTGGAGAAGAGAAAGAAGTTGTATGCAGCTTTCATGGATTTGGAGAAAGCATATGACAGGGTGTATTGGCAAGGATTGTGGAAAGTATTAAGAATATATGGAGTATATGGGAAGTTGTTGATTGCTTTGAAGAGTATGTATGATGGTGCTAAGGCTGCAGTGTGTGTGGATGGTGAACTAAGTGAATTTTTCTCTTTGAAGGTTGGGTTGAAACAGGGATGTGTCATGTCTCCATGGTTGTTCAATCTGTACATGGATGGGGTAATAAAAGAGGTACAAGATAGGGTAGTGGATGTTGGAGTGGCCCTGGTGAGAGAGGATAGTGTTTGGAAACTCCCTGTACTGTTCTTTGCAGATTTTACTGTGTTGTTGAGTGAAGACGAAGGGGAGCTGCAAGGCTTGGTGGATGAGTTTGAGAGAGTGTGTAAGAAACGGAATCTAAAGGTGAATGTAGGGAAGAGTAAAGTGATGGTCTTTGAGAGAGGTGAAGTCAGTGAATGTACAGCGAGGTTGGATGGTGAGGAATTGGAAAATGTGAGTACGTTTAAATACTTGGGTAGTGTGATGAGTAAGGATGGAGGTTTGGAGGGTGAAGTGCTTGAAAGGGTACAGCAGGGAAGAAAGGTTGCTGGTTCTTTGAAAGTAGTGATAAGAAACAGGGAAGTGAGCATGGAAGTGAAAAAGTTAGTACATGACAGTATTGTGATACCAACTCTAACGTATGGAAGTGATGCTTGGACGTTGTTGGAAGGACACAAGTCAAGAGTGAGAGCAGTGGAAATGAGTTATTTAAGAGGAGCCTGTGGAGTCACATGGAGAGACAGGCTGACGAATGAGGATATAAAGGAGTGTTGTGGTGTGGATTATGTGATAGGAAGCGTTATGAGGAACACACTGAGTTGGTTTGGCCATGTGGAGAGGATGGAGGGTGAGAGACTGATGAAGAGAATGTATGTGAGTGAGGTGGAGGGGGGAAGAGGGAGGGGGAGGCCGTGGATGAGATGGATGGATGGGGTGGAGAGGTATATGAGAGACGGGGGTGTGAGTTGGGAGCAGGGCAGTGAAATGGAGGGGGACAGGGCGACGTGGAGGCGATCTGTTTGTGGCCACCCCAAACGGGATTGAGGCGTCTGGCAATAGATAGATAGACCTATGATGGACTTAAACATGAGCACAAGTATTAAGTTGACTTCACCTAAGTTTGAAACTATGCAACTAATCAATGAAACAATGAAGCCCTGGGAAGATTTGAGTTTGAGTATGTTCAACCCATATTATGTGTATAGCCCAGCACCTACTGTCTTTTTAATCTTCTCTACTGTATTTGCAGTAGTGCTGTTCGCAATATACAGAATGCATGCAAGAATTGCAAACTTGGAGTCAGTATTTACTGGAGGAAGAGTAAACATTCAAGTGAGACTCCCTGAATGAAGCGTAAATAATTTGTAAATATTGTTAATTTTATTTTTAAAAATGGGGGAGGGACAGTTGAATTAGTATTATCATTATATCTATATAAAATACAAATTTATTAGTGACTCTTACTATAATCTTTACTTTGAACTATTTTTTGCACATATGTGCCTGTTATACATACATATTTTACAATATGTTATACAATATTCCATACTCAATTTAACTATAGTGCATTTGCTCTATTATGTATACTATATGTTTACTATGTAATATGTTTTTAGAATATTACTACGTCATTTCAATATTATCAGGAATATTATGTCTCTTCAGTATTATAATCAATATTATGTATTAATAGATTGAAGCATGTCAGTGATGAATACTGTCGGAGGATCGCCAGCTGGCGTGACCGAGCGATGTCAGGACTCGGTATTATAATAATACAACTCGTAGCATGATAGACAGATGCAGGAATCTACATTATCATAATACAATTCATAATGGTTAGTGTACTAGATAGGAACATCAGTTAAGGTGTGGGAATAGGAAATATGTCAGCAAGAGTTAACAAAAGTAAATGTGTTTGCGATTTCAGTGGGCAAGGAAATGTGTCCGCATTTCTGAAAGGAATGCCACACATGCACTATGGCACCGGAAGTGCTACATACACACAGACACACAAGCTTCTAGAACCCATACCTATGGGTTGTATATGTGACACAAAGCCCTCCCAGACAGGGAAGGAAGAGTTAGAGATTCAGAAGGGGGCTAGCTATAGAACCAAAAGGTTGTATAGAGTGGGAGAGAGAGAAGAGGTCTAGCAAGACAAGTCTGGGAGGTAACAGCGGGACTCTATACTTCACACGTGTGAGAGACTTTAGTTAATCTTTTCAAAACAAATAAAATTATACATAGTCCCATACTCATCTTTACCTCTCCTGTCATTGCATGACAATGGGAACTAAGATTATCTACTTACAAACCTACTCACGTATAACTACCTAACGTCCAAGAGTATAACTTACGCATAACTGATCTACAAAACACACTACAAGAAGCTACAAAATTTCTACAGGAGTGCAACCGTCAGGACGTAATAGGGGTGGTAATAAGACTTCATCAGAGCATCCTCCCTCAAACAGTAAGCAAAGTAGCTTCCCCCAAGACACCAAGTTTTCTAATTTCATTCCTAAAAGACTAGTGTAAACTAGTGCTGAAAATGCTAAGGAAGTCATGATTCTTGGAGACACAGGTGCTTCACAGTCTCTTCCGTCGAAGTGGTTCATTGATGTAACTGAACCTGATGAATGTGTCATATTGCAGGGAATAGCTAATTATGTCTCTGTCCACCTGGCTGAAGTGAAACTCCAGTCAGAATTAGTTAAAAGTCAGTACATGTGGGCATCATGACCCAGTTATCTGTGAAAAGTCACTTTCTATTCTGGTAATAACGGCAGGAGGGAAAGTGCGTGTGCTTCTCTGTGTGTCAAAAGGTTCCTTAGGTGAGGAGAGGCCAAAAGAAGTAGAGGTAGAATGCCTGTGTTGTAACTAGAAACATGACGGAAAAAGTCCCGTCATGATAGCAATAATGGTAATGAGGTACCAGATTATATTTCTCTTGCTGATATTCTCTTTCCTCAGTTGACTGACTCTGAGGGTGAGGGTTGCCCACAGAATAATGAAGGTCTAGGGTTGGCTGAGGTGCAGAAATGTGATCCAGATACAGCAACTTTGACTCTACGGTGAGTGAGGAAGAATGTGAGGCTGAATTGTTTGAGTGTTACTACCTCAGAGCAAATGGTGTCTCGAAGCGTTGGTGGAGACCCCCGACACTGCTCATGATGATGATTGGAGAATGTACACCAAGTGGCTGGTTTGAAGGTACAGAGGCAAGAGATTATAACAATTGCTCATGATTCTACTTTGGCAGGACACTTACAGTGAGGAAGACTCTGTCCTGCATCTGGCAATATTTCTACTTGCCTGGAATATGCTGAGAAGCTTCTCTGTATTGTAGTTCATGCCAAACCTGCCAGTTCGTTGGTAAGAGTAACATGCCTACTCCAGTGGCACTACTGTATTGGTTCCTCTTCTTGTCTTTGATGCCACATTCACTAGAAACCTTGTTGATATTGTTGGTCCCATGCCAAGAACTCATCAGGCCACCAGTATATTCTCACTATGTTGGTCATTGCCACAAGGTATTCTGAACGCATCTCAATAAGAAACATTACAGCTAAAGCAGTAGTAACTGAGGTGATAAATTTTTCACGAGGTTCAAAGAGAGGTACAGTCAGATCACCATAGCTTCTTTTTTTGTCAAAATTATTCTAACAAACCCCCAAGGAATTAGGGATCTCCCAGATCACCTCCTCAGCCTATCATCCTCAAAGTCAAGGAGCAATGGAGATATATCATCTCTCCCTCAAACAAATGTTAAGGAAATATAGTACTGTTTATGAAAAGGACTGGGACAAAGCGTCTTCCCTTTTTATTGTTTACAACCAGTTGGAGTGAGAACTAGGAGACATGGAAGGAGTTAACTGATAAACTCTTCACTTAACAGCCGAACGACATGCTGACCTGACTGCCCTTCTAGGGAAGTATCCTGATGTTCTGGAACAATATTGGGTGATGAATGCAACACAGCACGATGTAGATGTCGGACATGCCTTTTCTGTGAAGCAGCCCCCCTACCATGTGAATTTACGTGTTTGCAGCAGGGATTGATCAAACCATGCCAAAGTGACTGGTGCTCCCCAGTCATGTTAGTTCTAAAATCCAGTGGATCCTATCATTTTTGCATACCTTACCATGGGGTCATTTTCCTCATTCAAACTGGCATCTACTCACTTCCAATAGTGGATGACTACGTCGACAACGTAGGTAGTGCAAACTTCATTGTCAAAACTGATTTACTGAAGGGGTATGGGCAAGTTCCACTTACAGAAGAAATTTCCTGTTTTGTGACTGGTGGTAATAAGCCTAGCCACTGCTGGGCAAGCCAGCCCAACGTAATGCCTGTCCCAAGCGATGGTAAATAGGGAATGTTGATGGCAGAAAGGGCATCCAGTCGTAAAAAGTTGCTCAAACCTATGATTAGTCATCTATCATTGGCCTAGGAACTGGCTGGGGTGTGCACAGGCCTCGCTTAACCCCTGTGACAAGTGGACAAAAGCCACCGTGTTGTGAGCGGGACTGGCAAAAGAAGCGAGCCCTGAGGGTGGGGAAGTTGAATGTGGGGAACATGACTAGGAGATGTAGGGAGCAGACTGATATGATGGACAGGAGAAAAGTGGGAATGCTATGTGTGCAAGAAGCAAGGTGGATGGGAAACAGGGCATGTGACATCAGCCAGGGTATAAGCTCATCTGTAGCAGAGGAAATGCACAAGGAGGACGTGGTGCTGGAATCATCTTGGATAAGAACTGGAAGGAGGGGCTTGTGGGTGTGGGAAGGAGCGGTGATTGGAAAATGAGTGTGAAACTGGAATATGGTTGTCTAGATGCTAAATGTGGTTTGTGCCTATGCACTGCGGGTCGGATGCAGTAAGGGAGAAAAGGAGGAGTTCTGAAGACATCTGGATGAAGTACTGATAAGGGTTCCAGAAGGAGAGTTTTCATCAGAGGAGATATGAATGGACATGTGTGTATGGAGATTGTAGAAGTGGATTGATGAATGCAGAAGGTTAAAGCATACAGTAGTTGAATTTGCACTGGCAGCAGACATAGCTATTCTAAATACCTTTTTTTAAGCCTGCAAATCAAATTATCACTTATGAAAGTAGACTAAGAGGGAGTCAAACTGATTTCAGCTATGTAGAAGGAACCACTTGAAAGAAATTATGAACTGTAAACTGATGAAATGCGAGAGTGTATCGGCACAACATCGGCTGTCAGTGGTGGATTGTGAAGTTAAAGGCGTGAGGAAAGGAAAACAACAGGGAACTGTAAAAATTAGATGGTGGAAGTTGAAAGACGAGGAGTTAAAGAGTGAGTTTAGAACTAGATTTATGAGAGGAATAACACCATAAAAGAATGTTAATCAATTATGGGAGAAAAACGGCAGGATAATTAAGCAGGTAGGCGAAGAACTGCTGCACAAAACATCTGGAAGAAGCTCCCCAAAAGATAAGGAAACATGGTGGTGGAATGATGTGGTGCAGGAGAGGGTAGAAGAGAAGAAAGAGATGAAGCAGAAATATGATAGACCTGGGAATGAAATTGTCAGAAAAAAAAAAAAATTGCTTTTTATTTTACTATTAACATCAAAGTAAACTGATTAATAGGAGTGTCTTTGAATAAGTGGGTATAACTAAGCCTAACTCATCTATTCTTTGCCCTCACATCCAAGCTATAGTCGGTTTCAAGGAGTCTGACGCACTGATTTTGTCAACTGAGGACACGTGGATTTGGTAACACTGCGCGATGCTCTCGTTCGCTGATTTGTCAATATAAGTTGTGTTTGAACTTGCACGGAATTGACTTTGAATTCCAACCAAGTCCCTCATTTATTTTTAAGATACCGGATTGTACAGATACAAATTAAAGCAATGATATCTTTAATGATAAATATGTGCCTTTTAAACTACTAGCGATAAACCTCAACGAAATTGATAGCAAAACTAAGTAAAATCTCAACTGGACGCATCAGAACACAGTCAGCGACTGTGGGGGGAATTCAGACATTCATAGCAAGGTGGTTCCGAGGTCCTGTGAAGGCTCGAATGTTGTTCCACCACTTCTACACAGTGTCACAGTCTACACCATGCCCTTCATTATATCATCTACTAATATACAACCTCACCCTAGATACGCTTAGCTTAGCTTCTAATAATTATGATTTGTGTAAGCACACACACACACACACACACACACACACACACACACACACACAAACACACACACACACACACACCTCACTAGGGGCAATACATGGTATTCTCTCTCTCTCTCTCTCTCTCTCTCTCTATAGTGTACAAACACATTTTCATTACCTCCATAGGTAACAGTAACTTTAAAATTCTGCATTTGTTTGTATTTATAGCCAGATTCAGTAAAACTATTTCTTACGTTAATAAGTTTGGTGTCTGATCTTCCTGAACATCTTCATAAGTATCTTAGAGACAGACAGACAGACGGACACCCGATCCCTGGTCACCATGCACCTCCTCAAGCATATCTCTGTCTCCTCGACTGGGAGAAGCCAGGAAAGTAATGGATTACATCAGTGTACAATGAACTGAGTTTTTATTAATGGTCGAAAAAAGTTAAGTAAGATAAAAGCAAACCCTATGAGAAAATAATAGTTGAACTATGCCGCAATAAGAAAACCGCATGCAGTGTGAACGAAATCAGATATAATGAAATGATTTTAAATAAATCAGTCGCTGATTGTTGTCCGTATGCGTCCAGTTGCGACTTAGTTTTGTTATCAGTTTCGTTCAGGTTTATCTCTAGTAATTTAAAAGGCACATATTTATCATTAAAGATATCATTGCTTTAATTTGTATCTGTACAATCCGGTATCTTACAAATAAATGAGGGCCTTGGTTGGAATACAAAGTCAGTTTGGTTTACTTTCAAACACAACGGAAATTGACCAATCAGTGCACGAAAGCATTGCACACTGTTACCAAATCCATGTATCCTCAGCTGGCAAAATCAATGCGTCAGACTCCGTGAACTGAGTATAGTTCCCCTCAATTTGGCCAAATCTCTAAGGATACTTAGCTTGGTGGTGTCAGAATGACATGATGACTGGCTGAGCACAGAAGAGCCTGTGCCCGCATCATATGCAAAATATCTGGTGATGAAATCCACCATAGGAGGGTCAATCCTCGATATTGATATCTTCGAATTGCACTGTGCCATTGTCTCATCCCTTGGAAGAGACCCCAAGATCCCATCCTGGGGGGTATGGAAGTATTCTAATTGAGGTGTCTTCCCCTGAAGAGAGCTCTCACCTAATGACTCTGACCTCTGTAGCTGGCTCTGTGGTTACCTGTGTTCCTCAGGAACATTTAACCAAACTAAGGCAGTCAGTTTCTCTCGGGACATCCTCTGATACTTGGAGGAGCGACTGTTGGAGGAGCTGCTGTCATTTGGTGTGGTGAAGGTTGAGTGCCTTCAGAAAAAGATACATGGGATTCTGACCCCGACTGCAACATTGTTCTTGACGTTCGACAAATTGGCATTCCCTAGATCTGTGAAACTAGCATGGTTATCGATTCCTGTGAAGCTGTATGTGCCAACCCCAAAGCGTTGCTTCCATTGCCAGGGGTATGGACATGTTAGCCGTTTTTGCCGCCGTGCACAGGCTGGCCTCCTTGGTGTCTGTATCTCTTGTGGCAGACCAAGTCATACTGGTGACTGTCCAGGACCCCTTGAATGCTATCACTGTGGGGGCCCTCATGCTGTACCTTCAAAAAGTCGTCTTTGCTACTGCTTAGAAAAGGAGATTTTGTCAATTCAAACAATTGAGAAGGTTTCATTTCCTGAGACTAAGAAGAGAGCCCAGACTTGCTCCTTCCAGCCCAGTGTTACCTATGCTTCTGTCCTCTCTGGAAGCCCAGTGCATCTCCCTCTATCTCCGAGAAGGTCTCAACCCAGCCCAGTGCCCACTTCATCATCTAGTGCTTTGCAGGATGCTGTCCCCACCGTTCACACTGTTTGTGAAAATGAACATTGCCCACTACCTATTCAGACTGCTTCCACCCCCACTCCCTTGGCTTACAACTTGAACACTTCTGTGGTGGTGGCAGATGTTCACGTTGACCAGACTCCTTCTCCTGTCATACCCAATATTCCCAAGGTTCTACCTGTACCTGGCAAACGTCACCGTAATTCATCAGAGTTCTCTGAGCATGAAGACTGGCCACCTAAGGTCTCTGTTGTTGACCTTTCTGTCGACCCCTCTCCTCTTCCCTCTGCCCAGCAGGCTGAGGGATCTAGCCAGGCGACATCCAAAACTGCAGGTTCACCTCCGGTCCCATTCCCACCTGGGGATGTTGTTGGACAGCTCACTGGTTCTTCAGATCTGAAGCATGGAATGGCTTCCTCAAAAGATTCAAGTCTAGTGGACTCTACTTCCACCTCCGGGGCATCTGGTAGAAGCATTGGTCGTCCTACATCTCCAAAGGTGGCCTCCAAGCAGCCTTCCAAACAAACTGGTCTGCCCACCCCAAGAAAGAATGTTGTAAAACTTACTTCCTCATCCTCACATTTGCCATCGGGTGTTAGACAGAGGGTGCGGGTTTCTGGTGCTGGGCGGGTTCCTGTGAAGGGCCTTCATAAGCATCAATCCAAACCTGCTGGGGGGGGGGGGCAAGGTTATCTCGCCGATCATCTTGATTCTTCCTTCACTATGGGTACTAAGGCATTCTCAGCCAGTATATTACAGTGGAATTGTCGAGGGCTGCGTGGTAATTGGGAGGAGCTGCGGACCCTCCTGACTTGTTTCCCTGTGTGTGTGTGTCTCCAGGAAACTCTTGTAGGGTTTGCCACTCCCCATGCACAACCTGGGTACAATACTTTTTACTCAGTGCCAACCCAGGGTCCTGTTGGGGATAGTGCTGTTTTGGTGAGAGCTGACATCCCTTATTGGCCAGTTCACCTCCAGTCTGACCTCTAGTGTATTGCTGTGCGGTTATGCCCGCCATTGGTATACAGTTTGTTCCATTTATTTACCGCCCAACACAGCAGTCAGCAGGGTGGAACTTGAGTACCTTATTGGCCAGTTACCCACGCCCTCTCTTCTCTTGGGGGACTTTAATGGTCGCCACCCTTTGTGGGGTGACTGTCTTGTTAACCAACATGGAAGTTTGTTGGCATCCTTATTGGAGGATGAGGATCTTGCCTTCTTCAATACTGGGGCGTTTACACATTATCACCACCAAACGGCTTCATTTACTGCAATTGACCTCTCAATCTACTCTCCTGACTGTCTCCTGGACTTTACTTGGGAGGTTATGGAGGATCTCCATGGAAGTGATCACATTCCCATCCTCCTCACTGCAACAGTATCTAGTCCCTTGTCTCATCTACCAAGGTGGAGAGTGGATAAGGCAGACTGGACCTTTTCTCTTTGATTTCTGTTAATGCCCCAGTTGACGACTTTCTGTATATTGATGAGGTTGTTTCGTTCTTTACCTCCGTTCTGCATTCTGCTTCCCTTCATGCTGTTCCTAGAACCTCTGGCATATATCGCTATCGACCTCTCCCATGGTGGAATGAGGATTGCAGTGTAGCTGTATGTGCTAAGAAGTTAGCTTTTTCTCGTTATCGTAGATGCAGGACAGAGCATAACCTTGTTGAGTTCAGAAGGGCATGGTCTAAGGCTCGTCGGATACTGAAACAAGCTAGGCGAGACTCTTGGAGGGCTTATGTGTCATCTGTAAACTCGAAGATGCCAGTGTCTCAGGTGTGGAATGGGGTGTGAAAGATTTCAGGCAAATTCACTCAAGGCAAGTTCCCCATGCTGATGTCTAATGGTGAGCCAGTTAGTGACCCTGCTGCTGTGGCTGATATTTTTGTATAATCTTTTGCGGCAGTCAGTCAGAGAGATACTAGCTCACCAATTTTTGCCAGACAATGGGCGATACAGGAGGCAAGGGTGCTGGACTTCCGTTCAGGGAATATGGAGTACAACCTCCCTTTCTCTTATCGTGAACTCCAGTCTGCCCTTTCCCTTTGTCATACACCTTACCAGGGCCGGATGATATTCCCTATGCAATGCTTCGGCACCTGAATGATTATGCACTGTCTTTTCTCCTCAGCCTTTTAAATAGAATCTGGAAGGAATCTTCTCTTCCTTCCTCTTGGTATGAGGCTATTGTCCTGCCATTCCAGAAGCCGGGTAAGGCAGGTTACAGTCCCCTGGAGTATCGACCAATTGCCTTAACATCTTGCTTGTGTAAATTATTTGAGAAAATGGTCAACCTGTGCCTAGTGTATTACCCAGAAAGGAATGAATGTCTCTCGCCATGTCAGTCTGGTTTTCGAAAATAGGGTTGGTGCCACCCTGTCTCTTTCGTACCCTCAGGAGGAAGGGGTGCCTCAAGGAAGTGTCCTCAGTGTGACCCTTTTTGCTATAGCATTGGATGGTATTGTGTCCTCTCTTCCAGACGGGGTGTCAGCCTCATTGCATGTCAATGATTTGGCCCTATGATATGCTGCTTCCCAAATGTCCGTGGCTGAACATCGCATGCAGCTCACTTTAGGCAGGGTCTTTCAGTGGGCCACCAATCATGGCTTCCGTTTCTCCCCAACAAAGACTGTGCCCATGCATTTCTGCCGATTGAGAGGCATTCACCCTAACCCAGACCTTTACTTATATGGCCACAAGGTGCGATGCGTGGATGAGACAAGGTTTCTTGGCCTTACTTTTGACAGGAAACTGATGTGGGTACCTCATATACGTTCATTACGAGTGTCATGTCTCCATGCCCTGTCTCTCCTACGGACCGTATCTCATTTGTCTTGGGGCGCTGACAGAACCATCCTGCTTTGACTCTACCGTGCCTTTGTAAGGAGCAAGTTGGACAATGGGTGTGTGATATACTCTTTTGCTACTGAGGGACGGCTGCGGCCACTAAATTCGGTCCACCATGCTGGGATTCGCCTGTTGACTGGAGCTTTCCGGTCTTCTCTGATTGTAAGTCTGCTGGTTGATGTGAACGAACCGCCACTGGATCTCCGCCAGTAGTCCTTGATGGTGCAGTGTTGGCACTGCCTTCACCGTCTTCCGGACTCACTTGAGTTGTTAGGCTGTCTCTGAGGTTGCTCTTCTCTCTTTTTATGACACCCTCGCTATCCACACCCGTTTGGGTACAGAGCAAGGGCTGCCATGAGGGAGTTGGGTGTCCAGTCCTCCCCCGTTTGCCCTATGCGTGTCCCCCGAGTGGCTCCCTGGTTTCTCCCAGAGAATCAGCCATGTGATTACTTTCCTGAGAGGAAGGCCTCTTTCCTCACAGGCAGCCTTGTCTTATTTTTTAGAAGATGCCTCTGCTGACAGAGACTCGATCCCTTATATACTGATGGCTCCAAATCTCATGTGGGGACAGGCTTTGGTGTAATTTTTCATGATTTTAGTCGTGGTGGGAGTCTTCCTCCTTCTGCATCTGTTTTTACCTCTGAACTTACTGCCATTTTAGTTCCAGTTGAATTGATTTTTAGTTTTCCTCCAGGCTCTTTTACCATTTTTAGTGACTCAGCCAGTGCCCTACAAGCTTGGTCTCATGGCTTCCCATCAGATCCCCTAGTCCTATCTGTCTTGGAGTGGCTCTACTTACTATGTAGACGAGGATACTCCGTACAACTGTGTTGGGTCCCTGCACATGCGGGGGTCGTCGGCAATGAGCATGCTGACTCTGGCGAGAGCTGCTGCATCTCGTCCCTCCTCTCCTCATTACCGTGTCCCATCCAAGGATTTATGTACAGCCACTGTGGAGGCTGTCCGTTTCTGCTGGCAGAAGAGGTGGGATGCAGCAGGGGTGAACAAACTCCGCAGCATCCATTGGAACCTAGGTGATGGAGGGTATGTGGGACTATACCGACAGTGGGAAACAGCTTTGGCCCATCCAGATTGGTCACACTAGGCTGACTCATGGTTTTTTAATGGAGAGGGCGTCCCCTCTCTATTGTGATGACTGTCTGGTTCCTTTGACTATGTGGCATCTTCTTGTGGAATGCCCTAGTCTTGGGGACCTTCATCGTCGGTACTTTTCCGGGTGCCGAGCCAGCAAAGGATCATACCTTCTCTCCTCAGTAGTTGGGGAAGAGGCTTGTGCTATGGGAGGAGGCACCTTCTTTGTGTTAAACTCTGGCCTTCTCTGCAAGCTGTAGGGCTTTACGATATTTTCGTCTGTGTTTTAATGAAAATGTTCTCATTTAACCTCAATTTTCCACTACGTTTTAGTTTTGGTTGTTTTCTTTATACTGGTGGTTTGTTTTATGCATCGTTTTCCTCTTGCTTTTTATGTTTTTTATATATTTTGACTTTCTTTTAATGTTTGTTCGGCAGCATATGACCTCTGCTGTTGCGCCGCCATGCCACATTTTCATTCATTCATTCATTCCATTGAGCCCTACTTCTCTAGGAGTGCGTGCTGGATGTTCACCAGTTCGAGGGGGAAGGAACGTTTTGGTCGACTGTTTGACTTGGGTTTGTGTTTATGATAGTCACAGAAATTTTCCCCTTGAAATTTTTTTCTTTAATAAGGGAGGTGTTACTGGCCTGCTATCATATAGGGCAAAAACGATGAATGAATGAATGAATGGATAAAGCAACTGTTCAGTGGTATGCATTAACTAGTTTTAGCTTCTTGTATGATTATAGTTATAAATCAGAAACAATGATATAATTTTAATAAATCAAGATTAATTATCTTTTAACTCAGAACACACATTAACAGCTGGAATAGTGCAGAGACAGGAAGAAGTGCATATTTATATAATTAACTATTGCTTGTCCACAAATATTTGCTGAGCTAAGAGCCTTTCCATCACAAAAATGTTTACAGAATCAACTATATTTGTTTCCACACCATTATTGAGCCCACAAAGACTAAATCTGACCAAAGAAGAGAGTCAAAAACATTATTATCGCATATTTTCGCGTGTGGCGATTTTCGACAATTTCGCGCCGTCATGTCGCGCGCGATTCTTTTTTTTTTTTTTTTACATTCCCTGGATTTACCCCAACCTAATGCAAAATGAATTAGGTCGATATCTATTATTGTTCTCGTGATGGAGATGAAAGAAATGATTTTCACACATTTTCACGTGTCACGATCTCCGACAAATTCGTACCATTGCTAGAATTTTTGTTTGGGATTTTTCGGACATTGCCTGGACTTACTCTGACCAAACTGAAAAAGAATTAGGTCGATGTCTATTGCCATTCTCGTGAAAGAAGAGAACAAACAGACAGACATACTCACAAACACAGCTTGACTTTAGATTGTCTAGTTAGAAACTTCTTTTTTATTTTTTTATTAGTTTCTGACTCTGGGCATTGTCTTAACGGCCCACTCCCTGTGGTCCAGCAGTACTCCTACATACCCGACTACCCCATGTCACCACTTAGGCGCTAATGCCAACCATCCATACATGACTGGCGTACTGGTAGTAGCGGGGGTGTTTTTACCACGTGTCGGCGGGTCTGTGAAGATCAATAAATAATAAAGTCAACTTTAACGAAATTCAGATCCTTACACTGTTCCCTTTCCCAGCCGGAATTCAAACGTGGGTCCACTGAGACTGGAGGCAATTTTAAACCAACTCGGCCACCGCCTTCCCTTTCAAAACCAAGTTTCCTTTTTAAAAATTGAAGCATTATGTAAAACTTCTAAAACCTAAAGTTTTAGCTCGAAATTCTAAGACAGACGTTCTCGAGCGGTCAAAAATGTTCCAGAAGATAATACGAATAGTCTACGTTTATACTTAACCCCATGACTCACACCAGAATACCCAAAGTATCCACTTGCGAGATTATTCATATTTTGAAAACTATCTATATATCTATAACCCGATGCCCTAATCCCGCAAAGGGTGGCCACAGACAAAACGCCTCCAAGTCGCTCTGTCATTCACCATTTGACTGCCCTCCCCCCAACTCACTCCCACCTCCCTCATATACCCCTCAACTCCATCCCTCCACCTCATCCTCGGTCTCCCTCTCCCTCTCCCTCCCTCCACTTCACCTACTTACACCCTCTTAGTCAGTCTTTCATTCTCCATTCTCTCCACATGTCCAAACCACCTCAGTGTATTTCTCCTAATTTTCTCAATCACGTCCACGTCCACCCCACAGCTTTCCTTCACTTCATCATTCGTCAGCCTGTCCCTCCATGTCACTCCACATGCTCCTCTTACGTAACTCATTTCCACTGCTCTCACTCTTGACTTGTTCCCCTCTAGCAAGGTCCATGCCTCACTTCCATACGTCAGGGTAGGGATCACAATATTATCATGCAGTGACTTCTTAACTTTCATACTCACCTCCCTATTTCTCATTACCGCTTTCAGTGAACCCACAACCTTCCTTCCTTGCTGTACCCTTTCAAACACTTCATCCCGCAAACTTCCATCCTTACTCACCACACCTTCCACGTACTTGCTTATCTTCTCTGTCATATGCTTTCTGCAAGTTGATGAAGGCAGCATACACTTTCATTCCCTTCTCCAGATACTTCTCCACTAAACATCTTAGAAGAAATATCTGATCTATACACCCTTTTCCCCTCCTAAATCCCCCTTGTTCTTCTCCAACTATCTTCCCTGTTATATGCCTAACCGTATCAATAAGTATTCTACCACGTATATTTCCAGTCACAATAACCCTATGGGTTACCACATACTTCTCTCTCCTCTTTTCCTTTGTATAAAGGAACAATTATAGCTGATTCCCAGTCCTCTGGAACCCTTCCCTCTTCCAAAGCCAATCTACACAAGTTCCATATCGACTCCACAACAATCTCACCCCCATACTTCATCATTTCACCACACACTCCATCAATTCCTGGGGCCTTTCCCATCTTGATCTTCTTCTAATAAATCAATCTTCCCTCACGGCAAGTTAACAAAAAACAAGAAACAGGAATCATAAAATTTCCTGAGTCACCATCAACTTTTTCGCTTGAAAATTCGGCCCGAGAACGTCATTTTTTCTGTTCCCCTGCCCACCATCCATTCACGTAATGTAGTGCTGCCTTCAAAGACTTTACAAGGAGTGGTAAGTTGGATGGTTCGTTTTAGAGCAGGAAGCCCTTTATTACGGTGATTGGTAACCATACAACAAATGGATGCATGGTGGCTCTGGTTGGAGTTTATTGCTCAAATAACATCGCATAAGGTCACGCTCGCCTGAGATGTCTAGACTAAGTAGCCTATCCCCAGGTCTTTTTACTGATGGTGGCATAAAGAACGGAATGATAGATATACAGACAGATATACTGAATACTTTTCTCATTGTTTTACTATGATGTGGAATTTCTCGACGCTTTTAATGCGATGACGGATGGTTTCATTGTAGTCTTGCAATTTTCAGACAACTTTGGCCAGTTTTGTGAAACTTTTCAACCTGGTGAAGGTACATATAACATTCAGTTATTCATTCGCAACAGTAGGTCTCCAAAACCACAATAAAATCGTATAATGGTCACAGGAGTAAAAAAAATAATATTAATAACATGACTACCGTACCCGTCATCTGTGAGCCAGGTAGACTGTAATAATACTGTTAAATACAAACCTGACTATTATGTATCCATCCTGGATGACTCCCGATGCTGGTTGAGTAACATATGAACTCAAGTTGTGACTCTAATCAACTTTTATTAATAAATTTTCCTTCTACAAACAATACTTTCTGAGATTTGAGTTTTCGACACAGACAGACACATATACATTTCGTACAAAAAAAAATGACCATCGACTTCGTCAACCTGGCTTAATAATAATACATCATCTCATCTTGCAATCGCCAGTCGAATCTATACAACTTGGGAGAGACTGTTGAAGCCAGAGGGAAACGACAGAGCTTGAATTAACCCTTTGCTAATACTGTAGAGTGGGTTTGTTTTTACTTGACGAAACTGGGTCACTCCCACAATTTGAATATTAAATCGTGGTTGCATAAAAGCGATGAGCCTTAGTTATGAGGAAAAAATTGACTTTCTTTTGTTATTAAGCAAATCACAGATGCTAACTATATTCACTTGTTCTTCAACGGAGCTAGCTTTGGTTAGGGATCTTCATTAAGTCAGAACAAACGGACTATGAAGATTCGAACTTGAATAATATCGTCGTGGTAACCTGGTTAAATGAAAAAATGCATCGCTTTACAAAAGGCAATGAACTGATTAATGAAGGCAATTTCTAACTAATACATTTCGAAAGGTCTACTTTAAACTCGTCTGGAGATAGCATGTTCGAAATACCTCACTGGATCAAAGAGATTAAGGTAAAAAGACCAACTCACCATTACGCAGTTCGAAAACATACTCCTAGCTAGCAAGGATATGACTTCTTATGTGCTCACTTTGGCTCACTTTGACTTGATAACGTGCTGTCTGAGGTCCAGGAATCCCACTACATCCTATACGACTTCACGTCACTACTTCAACTCTCATACACACCGCCATGCTGAATAAATGTTAGGGTTGTCACATTCGGGAATGATATGATAGTATTATAGGGTTATTACGATAACTTGTTAGTGGGTTTTGCGATATATTATGATAAATCCTATTAACAAAATTCAGATCGCCAAACACCTTGCCCCAGCCTGAGATCGAACTTGTTTCCTCTTGAAAAGCAAATCACTTTTCTTACCATAATGTCAATGACTCCTCGAAGAAAACACCAAAGCTGAACTGATTGCGGGTCTGTATTCTCGTTAGTGTATGATATTTTGCAACAACTCTTTCTCATCGAGTTATACAGGTTGCCGTGATGCACTGTCGGCAGATAATCATTTGGATAAAGGTGGAACAGAGTACTGTAAGAGAATTGTTCGGACCATGGGAAAGCTAATGGTACCCGATTAACATTCTCAGGATCTTATGACTCTCGGTTTGTAAATATAATCTCCTGACGTTCGGTGGACTACAGTACCAGAATTATACCGACCACAAGGAAGTTAAAACAATCTTCAATAAGAGCAATTCACCATAATGTCGTTCTGACGAACACCACTAGCCAGTAGAGACAAGACTGAGGGTACGCGCTAAAGCAAGCACCAAATTCAGGCGCTGTCTTGAGAATACGCTGTCTCAAGATGACGCTGTGAAAACGATAGCTTGCTCTTCAGTTCTTACATTTGCCAAACACTCCTTGCTATCCCCTAGAAAATCTGGGCCAGTTTTCAAAATTCTTTTCGAACTAGTGAAGTTAGACATAGCCTTATTTTACCCCTTCACTACAAGAGGTCTCCCCAAAGCAAAAATAAAACATGATACGTCATTGGACCGAAAGGGTTAAGATCCTTTATAAAAATTCCCCAAGGACAGTGTGTGCTGTCTCACGTATTGTACACCAGGCATCATTTATATCAGAGTCGTATTTATAAACTTACCTAAACTCAGCATATCTATAAGACTGCTTATTAATACTTTTATGTCACCTATACCGCTTGCAAAAGCTTCACCATCAAACCAGAGTGAATACATATTTAACTGAAACCAAAGGAAAACAACATGTGTAGTACTAGTTTTAGTATTAGTCTTAATACTAGTAGTAGTAGTAGTAGTATTAGTAGTAGTAGTAGTAGTGGAATAACCTGTCCCAAAGAAGGGTGACCATTCCCAAGCCTCTACCTATCGCACATTTGCTTTAACATCCTATATCTCAAAGGTTTCGAGTTTATTCTTAACAAAAAAATTTTAATGCATCTTTCCCATCACAACTTTCTTTCTGATCGTCAGTATTGGTTCCGTCAGGGACGCTCCACTGGTGATCTCACCTACCTTTCAGACTCCTGGTCATCCTCCTTTCGGGGCTTTGGCGAAAGCTTTGCCATTGCACTTGACATCTCAAAGGCCTTCGATCTAGTCTGGCGTAAATCCTAGTTTCCAAACTGCCCTCTTACGGTTTCTGTCCTATCTGTGCCTTGATCTCTAGCTTCCTTTCTGGCCGTTTTATAGCTGCTGTTGTAGATGGCCACAGTTCTTCTCCTAAATCCATTAACAGTGGTGTTCCTCAGAGCTCTGTCCTATCACCAACTCTCTTCCTTTTATTTATCATTGCACTTCTAAGCTGTACAGTACATCTAACCCTATCCACTCATATGCTCATGATTCCACCTTTCACTTGTCCATTCGCTTCCGGCAGTGTCCGTCTCAGCAGTTTCTTCAACAAATAAGGGATGAGGCTACGGCACACCTAATGTCTGACTTGGCTCGTATCTCTGACTGGGGTAAAAGTAATCTTGTTGTTTTTAATGCTTCAAAAACGCAGTTCTTACACCTATGAACCCGTCAAAATCTTCCACAGGAGTACCTGCTAATGTTTAATAATATCCAGCTCAATCCTGCATCATCTTTAAATATACTTGGGGTTTCATTCTCTCGGGATTATCTTGGAATGATCATGTTACATCTCTGGTAAAATCTACTTCCAAGAGTTTGGGTATGCTAAGCCGACTCCTTACCTTCTTTACCCCTGCACGGTTGTTGACTTTATACAAGGGTTTTATTCGCCACCTGTGTAGAGTACGACTCTTATGTGTAGGGAGGCTCCCCACATACAGTTCTTCTCAACAAGGTTTTTCGTCTCATTAACTCGACTCCTTTGTGGTAGGTGGGGGCGCTCACCATCCACTCACTCGATGTAGTGCTGCTCTCTGGTGTCTGCCCTTTCCTCTCTTCCATCTTTCTTTCCTTCCATCCTCTTCTGTCTTTTTTTCCTTCATTCTTTTCTCGTCCCTCTGCCTACGGGTGATTACACTCCCTCTTCTGCCTTTCTTTCCTTCATTCTTTCCTCTTCCTTCTGTCTGTGGGTGACTCTACACTGACAAGCCAAATGGTTTCCTGTACGCCAGGAAACCATTTACTATGTTGAGTGGTAACCATATAACCAAATTTTGGCGTCTGGTGGCTTACTGGGTAATTATGGAGCCCCAATCGGATTGAGCTGGTGAAGGTTTATATCCAAGGTTTGATTGGAGTTCATTGCTCACAT
The DNA here is from genome assembly GCF_032717465.1 of Coenobita brevimanus. Lineage (NCBI taxonomy): Eukaryota > Metazoa > Arthropoda > Malacostraca > Decapoda > Coenobitidae > Coenobita > Coenobita brevimanus. The sequence continues at coordinate 17,094,614 of NC_137032.1, forward strand.
AATGCCACTCAGGGATGAGTGAGGCTGGTCGCTATCATCTTAAATGTCAGGACCAACTTACCTAGCCCCGGGCCCCTACGCTCCTCATGGGGCAACGTAGGATTGGATGATGATAAATTCTCCTCTATTTACTGGCTCCCTTCAATCTCTGTCTCTTCGCCGCACTGTTGCATCTTTATCTTTTTTCTATCGCAACTTCAATGGTCACTGCTCCTCTGAACTATCTGCTTGCATCCCTCCACCACTACTACGGGCGCGTAGCACCCGTCTATCAGCACTCACTCATACCTTTTCTGTCCAGCTCCCTAATGCAAGAGCTAACCGTTACTCTCAGTCCTTATTTAAGCAACAGGTAAACTCTGGAACTGTCTCCCTGTGTCTGTATTTCTTACTTCCTATCATCTCCAGTCTCCCAAACGCAGTGCGTCTAGGCATCTCGAAACAAACGGTTCTTGAATTTTGCTTTTTCTTGGAGGGAGCGGTTTGCGGGCTTCTTACCTTTGGTTCCTTCTTCCTTGCATAAAAAAAAAAAACTGTAAACGAGCATACCTATCAACCACAGGCAAGAAAACACCCTTGCACGTCATCCTGTGCAGTGAACCAATTTCCTTTTGCGGTGAACAGTGCCTCGCCATGGCGAGGAGCGGGGATGAGCGTGGAAGATTGATTTTTGGATGGACGCCGCACTTGCGTCCCGCCATCCAGTTAACATAGGCACCGTAGTAGGCTTCACATCACCCTGTAATTTGGTTATATGGTTATCACCCAGCATTACAAATAGGTTTGTCACTCTGTATAGAGTCAGCTTAGGAAAAGGCAGGCAGCACTACGTCCAGTGAGTGGTTGATGTCACCATCACCAGCATGAAAGCATGATGTGTAATGACTCTTAACTGGTACGAAGATTAGCCTTGCCTGCTAAGTGCTTACTGTCGTAATTTATCGATCGCAGATTAGATTACGGGTGAGGGTCATACTGAAGCTGACACAGAAGGCTTCGGATCATATCTTCCTCCCACCCCCCCACATTCTCTCTCTCTCTCTCTCTCTCCCTCTCTCTGTTTATAATAATTATATATATATATATATATATATATATATATATATATATATATATATATATATATATATATATATATATATATATATATATATATATATATATCTGAATACACACACATACATACATATATATATATATATATATATATATATATATATATATATATATATATATATATATATATATATCTGAATACACACACATACATATATATATATATATATATATATATATATATATATATATATATATATATATATGAGAGGAAGATAGACCCAAAGGCCAGAAGCCAGCAAATTGTTCCCTCCAAGACAAAATCCAGAAGCGGTGCCAACGGACAGCACACCCGTCCCCGGCAGTCAGTTTAGTGCTGACGTATAAACACAACAGGATATCTAGTCAAAGATGTCACATATCAAATTTTGAGTAAATCGGGTGAAAACTGACGATTTTCTGCCCATTTGAAATTTTAGGCCCGACCCACCTGACAATGACCTCCCCTACCGTTAACTGGGGAGTGACTCTGATGTAATGAGGTATGTTATAGGATGCAGATTTGAAAGATTCAGCTTTGAGATTTAGTTTCATGTCGTAATGACGAATTTGGAAGGAGTTATGGCGAAAAAACGATTGTTTTTGTACTTTCTTTTTTTTTTTTTTGGGGGGGCCACAGCCTGGGCCTTGGCCCAGTTTGGCCCGAAAATTAATCATGTGATCAGAAAGTCATAGCCCATCATCCCTGTAATTTTAGTCAAAATTGCACCAGTAGTTATCGCGTACAGTTGTTATCAGGCAGACAGATATATATATATATATATATATCTATATATATATATATATATATATGTATATATATATAGATAGATAGATAGATAGATATAGATAGACAGATAGATAGATATAGATAGATACATACATACATACATACATACATATAGATATATACGGAGAGAGAGAGAGAGAGAGAGAGAGAGAGAGACCCTTCAAAATTCTTTGTTATTTTTATACTGAAGTTCTGCAGCACTTTTCGACGATCCATATGGGGCTTTGTAGCACCAGTTATTTTCGCGATTCGTTTTCCATACTGTACAATGAGATTCTCTTGCATATTTTTTGTATTGTTAAAAAAAAAAAAAAAAATCTATATCATATAAGAGGATTTTGAGGTGAATTTTACAGAAGGTAAAAGTTTACATCCTAAGGTGGTGATTCCAACTTTTTTTAAATGTTCTCATAATCGGAAGAGGAAACGTTTCTGTACTACACATAATACAGATACTTAACTGAAGATTTTCGACTACACAGCCTGAACAAAATAAACACAAGGAACAACTTCATAATGAGAGAGAGAGAGAGAGAGAGAGAGAGAGAGAGAGAGAGACAGACAGACAGACAGACAGGCAGACAGACAGACAGATAGACAGACAGAATTTCATCACGGATGCTGTTTATTTGTAAAGAAATTTTCACCAAGGACGCCGGTTATCTCTTATCTACCGCACTGCCCGCTGTCTTCCACCCTAAAAGCCTTAGAGTAGCTTGCTTTTATCTAAAATTGCTTATAATGAAAAAAGCATTCGGGAACCGAATGCTAATCGCATGCCAGATTATACTGCTGGCCAGGTCAAAGATTTTGGCCATATCTTGAAACCCTGAAGGTTTCATATTGATGGCTCAAGCCGTTCATGAGATATAATGGTGCTAATGGCGGGCGATAAAAACTAGTTGACCTTTGGCAGCCATTTTGGTGACCTTGACCTTGACCCCAAGGGTCCATTTTCGAGCTCGACCAAGATTTTGGCTATATCTTGATATCATGAAGGTTTTACGTTGATAGCTCAAGCCGTTCATGAGATATAATGGGAACACACCCACACCCACACCCACACCCACATACACACACACACACACACACACACACACACACACACACACACACACACACACACAGAGGCAGGCAAAAACATTATCGCTTCGCCTTATAAAGGCGGCCGATCATAAAATCATCACATACCGAGCTGAGCCATAGCTAAGTGACTTATAATCTCGTGGCTATTGAGCTAGGCTTCCATTTCTGGTGAGAGTGGACCACGGAAGGTTAGATTTGTTATAAATTATTAACTAGCTACAATTGTCCGGTGTTTGTCTTCATCCTCAGTATACTTTCCCTCAATGTCCTGTGCAGTGCACTACAATGTTTATATATACAATACAATAACTATTGTATTCAGTATATAACAAGTACAGTCGGAACAGGAAGAAAATCACATGAGTGGAGACAAACAGTATCTCATGTTTTGGGGTCTGGATGATTTTTCTCCTTATCAGGTATTGTCTCTCTCTCTCTCTCTCTCTCTCTCTCTCTCTATGTATATACTGGGTGTTTCAAAAGTCCCTCACCAATTTCATTTTCAATTTTCTTTGGAGGTACTGGTAATCGACCAAAGACGGTCTTCTTGTGGTAAACTCTTACTCAGTAGTTGGGAATTTTTTTGAGTCTACATTTGAAGTTTTGCACCATTTTCTTCTACTACCATGCTGACTCTAGAGTGGAGATGTAAAATCACTGCATGGCAGGAGGTTTTTTAGTCTCCCGTTGAAATGCAGCAACGATTCCGGGCAGTCTATGGACAGCATTATGCACCGGATAGGAACACCATCGTCGCCACCCACCGGAAGTTTATGGAGACCGGTTCCGCTAAGGACAAACCCCGATCAGGAAGACCTCAAAGAGGGCGAAGTGAGGAGAATGTCGAAACTGTCCGTGAGGCATTTGCTCAGAGTCAGCAAAAGTCCATTTGGTGAGCAACTGCGGAACTGAAAATCAGCATGACATCTATCCAATGGATTTTGCGGCGTGACCTCAAGCTGTATCCGTACAAGATCCAGGTGGTTCAGAAGCTGGAACCTCAAGACTACGATTGCCGGGTGGAGATGTGTGGGACACTGCTGCATCACAACGAAAGAGACCCATCGATTCTGGAGCACATGTGGTACAGTGACGAAGCTCTCTTCCACCTTTCTGGTGTGTCAATTAGCACAACACCCGCATCTGGGGAACTCACAGTCCTGTGGAAATCCGTGAACATGAAAGGGACACGCCGAAATTGGTCGTCTGGTGTGCCATCTCCTCAGTTGAGCTGATTGGTCCGTTCTTCTTCCGGGATAAAGATGGAAATTCCGTGAACATCAACGGCGACAATTACCTTTGTATGCTTCAGAAGTTCTGCATCCTCAAACTGTCAGCTGTTGCCGACATGCAAGAAGTCATTTCCAGTAAGATGGTGCTCCTGCTCATTACTCGCGTGAAGTTTGCTCATTTTTGAATGAGCAGTTCCCAGATCGGTGGATTGGTCACCGTGGTCCCATCAAATGGGCTGCTCGCTCGCCGGATCTTACACCATGCGATTTCTTTTTGTGGAGCTACATTAAGACCAAAGTGTACGCTACCAAGCCACGAGACCTCCCCACACTAAAAGAACGGATCAGGAATGTGTGTACTTCCGAAATGTTGTCCTATATCGGCCAAAAATGCGTAAAACTGTGTCTCGCTTGTTTAAAAAAAGGCTTTGCCCACATTGAGGTGTACCAGCGACTTTCCAGTAGACTTATGAAGCCAAGTTTGATGCCACCAAAATTCTCGTGAATCGTAGGTTCAGCAACCAAATTATCCCTTGGTTCCTCTTGTAACTGCAATTTTAATAAAGTTTAAAAAATAATGAGGGACTTTTGAAACACCCAGTATACGAGTATATAATTGATATACAGTACAGATGGTGATCATTTTTATGTGATTATCCTTCAAGTTACAGAACATACTTATCACGTGGTCATGTGATATCACATATATATATATATATATATATATATATATATATATATATATATATATATATATATATATATATATATCAGCAGCAGCAGCCATTGCAAGTCCACTGCTGAACAAAGGGCCTCCTCCAACCTTTTCCTCGAATTCCTTGATTGAGTCAAGTCTCTGCCAGGTACTGCCTGAAAATTTCTCTAGCTCACCTATCCACCTCCTCTCTTGCCTTTTTCTGCTACGCTTGCAATCTCTAGGAGTCAAATCAGTCACCCTCTTTCTTCATCGGTTATTCCTTGTTCATGCTACATGGTCTGCCCACCCTCATTTCTGTTTTCTAAAACTTCTCTATTATCTTTGACTTTAGTCTGCTCTCACACCCAATTTGATATTTTCTTATCTCTCAAAGATACTCCTAACATTGACCTTTCCATTGCCCTCTGAACACTTATTAGCGGGTTTTCCATCGATTTTATCAGTTTCAAAGTCTCATAACCGTACGTCATAGCTGGGATTACATATTCGATATATACTTTTCGTTTCGTACATATTGGCAAGCTCCTTTTCATGATGTTTGTCTGTTTACCGAAAGCTTTCCATCCAGTTCTAATGCGTCTTCTCTCTCTCTCTCTCTCTCTCTCTCTCTCTCTCTCTCTCTGTCTGCCGTGGCTTTTCGTTTCGTTGCCCCAAGTCAACTTCTGCACGAAATTCTTCATTTATTCTGATGGTGCTTTTGGGTGAATTTGGATTAAACATTGATTTTACTCCAGTTTATGTTTAGCCATACTTTAAGACTTTCCCTATTTAGGTAATTCAACATGCTTTTGCAATGCATTTGTTGTGTGTAAGATCAGGACAGTGTCATCTGCAAATCATATATGGTTTAAGTTTTCTCCATCCATGATTACTCCTTTGTTCTCCGAGTCTAGCTTTCCATAAAAACTTTCACGGCATGCTGTAAATTATTTTGGTGAAAGTGTATGTTCCTGATGGACCCCTTTCACAGTCTTAATTTTTTCCGAGCCTTTATGTAATTTAACTTTAGCAGTTCCCTCTTTATTTATGTTTTCGAGCATTTTTACAATGTTCTCATATACACTTTCTTCCTGCAATGAATTTATGATAGCGGATTCATTGTATGTAGATGATCACTAGTCAAATACCCGCGTTGAAATCCTACCTGCTCAAGCGGTTGGTTTTCTGTTATTATTATTTTTTTTTGTTATTCTGTTCGTAAGGGCTCTCGTGAAGATTCTATAAATAACTAATAAGCTAGTACGTCGATTGCTACTAAGATCTTTTGAGTCGTCTTTGCTGTAAAGCAAAATAACTAATGCATTTCACCCTGTACTGGGAATGTTATTTTTCTTATACACTGAGCAAATAAGTGGACGAGCAGGATTTGAACTTCTGCTCCTGCATCCGAAGGCAAATCTGCTACTATTCCGTCATCTTATGGGGCCTACCCTCTTTTCGTGCTTTTAAGAGAAATGCTTAGTTCGTTTGTTGTTACTTCTTATATTTCACTCGTCAACCGAAAAGTTATATATATATATATATATATATATATATATATATATATATATATATATATATATATATATATATATATATATATATATATATATATATATTGTTATGGAACACAGAAAGATAATGTACACTTTAAGTGAGAACACTAAAAATCACTACTGTCCCGTAAAGTTCCAGGTTCAAAACAAAAGAGTTAGGTAAAATTACAAGTTAAAGTTTAATGCTCAAACTAACAACAAAACATTCAGGACTCATAAGGATAATGTAATGGCTAAAAACAGGTTAAATATATGGTTAACTGCAATAGCCTCTATTAACACGAAATTAGCATGAGTAAATTTATCAAAGTCAGCCCTGATAAAATGAGAATACTAGATAATACTCAGTGAATACAAGATATATTATTACAGATACAAAATATTATTAACAATGACTGACATCCAAACTTTACATTAATCACAAAAACCCCACTAGGCCTAAGAATTAACACCTTATGCTACACAGTACAAGAAAAAATGCAATAACAGTTATACTCAAATTACACAGCTGCTAGATGGTTGGAGACTTCCTGAGCACTCACAATAATAACAACTGTACAGGGGAGGACAGAGATGTGAACAAAATGAGGAGTAGATCTAAGTGGCAATAATGCAGAGACTGAGCTCATTATATAGGGGCCGGCAGAGCTTGATACAACTTGTAAGAAGGACGCGCAAATGAAGCCATAGGGGACAAAGAGTTGACAATCCTGCTCTGAACAACAGAAAGAACGACTTACTCTACTATAAGGGGAGAAGGGAGGAGTGAGGTAGAACACGCTCGTGATCAAACATGCAGCATATTGTACGTTAGAATTACACAAAGGATGATGAAATCATAGGCTATGTAACACTTCCCCACAAAGAAAAAGAAATTTACAAAGGAAATTTCTTATTACTCTAAAACAATCTGTCTAAAGTCTAGATAAGCAATCTGCAATAACATTTTCTTTCCCCTTGATATGTTGTATGTCTAATGAATACTCCTGAAGAAGTAGACTCCATCTTGTCAATCTCTGATTTTTATCTTTAAACTTACTAAGGAATTTCAGTGGGTTATGATCGGTACAAATGACTATGGGGTCAAAACCAGAACACAAATAAAATGAAAAATGCTGTAAACCCAAAATCAAGGCCAAAAGCTCTTTCTCAATAGTTGAGTAGTTCTTTTGAGGTGGAGTGAACTTCTTACTGTAATAAGATACAGGATGTTCAATTCCCTGATCATCCTCTTGCAGCAAAACAGCCCCAGCTCCTGTATCACTTGCATCAACAGCCATCTTAAAAGGCTTAACAAAATTTGGAGTAGCGAGCACTGGCTGACTTAATAGAACAGCTTTAAGTTTGATGAAAGAGGATTCACAGTTATCGGTCCAGACAAATTTAACTCCTTTTTTCAGTAGGTCTGTAAGTGGTAATACAAGAAGTGAAAAGTTAAGAACAAATCTCCTGTAATAACCTACCATTCCCAAAAATCTTTGTAGCTCTTTCCTACTTTTAGGTCTGGGAAGATCACTTATAACCTGAATCTTAGCTCCTGGTGGTGCAACATGTCCATCACCAATTACGTACCCAAGGTACTGAACTTTAGCTTGACCAAACTCACACTTTGATAAATTAGCTACAAGATTAGCCTGAACCAAACGCTCAAGAAAGTTACTGACATGGCATAGGTGATCTTTCCAGTTGTCACTGAAAATTAATACATCATCAATATAAACAACACACCCTGCCAAACCCTCTGTTACAACATTCATAAGCTTCTGAAATGTAGCTGGTGCATTCTTCATACCATATGGCATTACAGAACATGCAAAAGTCTTTCCTAGTGTTACAAAACATGAGATCTCCCTAGCACGTTCAGTCATAGGTACTTGCCAGTATCTCTTTAACAAATCAATCTTACTTATGTACCTAGCCTTTCCGATCTTGTCTATGCAATCTTCCACGCGAGGGAGAGGGTAAGTGTCTGTTTTGGTTATCTGATTAACACGTCTGTAGTCAATGCAAAGCCGCTGTGACCCACCTGGCTTAGGGACTAGAGTGACAGGAGAACTCCACTCGCTCTGACAAGGCTCAATCATCTTGTGGTCCAACAGGTAGCCAAGCTCCTTCTGGATGAGAGGAACTTTCACTGGGTTCACACGGTAAGGAGGCAATTTAATTGGCTTTGCGTCTCCAACATCGACATCATGCATCAACACAGTGGTTCTTCCTGGAGTGGCACGGAACACTTGCGGGTACTCCTGCAGTAATGCCGAAAACTCCTGCCTTTCCTCGGGAGGTAGATGAGAAAGCTTAGTCTGGAGATCATTCATGATATCAGGATTCTTCCCCAAACTATCACTCAGGCTCATGCTGCATGGGAGAACTTCACTTGCAGACTCGGGTGGAACAGCTACAGTGCAGACTGGATTATTTTCGTCCTGCCTGTGATATAACTTTAGCATGTTGATGTGACAAAGTTGCTTGTTCTTTCTACAATCTGGTGTGGCGATGACATAGTTGACATCACTGAGTTTCTTCTCCACGAAATAAGGACCACTAAACTTGGCTTGAAGAGGTTGCCCATGCACTGGTAGCAGAATCAAAACCTGATCTCCTGGCTGAAAGTGGCGTAACCTGGACTTCTTATCATACCAAGTCTTCATCTTTTCCTGAGCAGCTCCTAAATTCTCTCTCGCCAGCTGTAAAGCAGTGGACAGCCGTTCTTTGAACTTCATCACATACTCCAGCAGGTTGACGTCATCTTCCTCCGACAGCCAGCATTCCTTGAGTAACTTAAGGGGTCCTCTTACTTCATGGCCAAACAGTAGTTCAAAGGGTGAGAAGCCCAGTGATTCATTTGGAGATTCTCTTGCGGCAAATACAACGAATGGAAGACCTTTATCCCAGTCTTTCTGATGTTCCAAACAGTATTTCTTGAGCATCGATTTGAGTGTTTGATGATATCTCTCCAACGCTCCTTGGGTCTGGGGATGGTAAGCTGAAGACGTGATCTGGGTGATGCCCAACTCTTTCAGAGACTGCTTGAAAACATTTGACATGAAATTACTTCCCCGGTCTGACTACCTCCTTGGGCAGACCAAACTTTGTGAAGAACCCTAGCATTTCCTTAACCACGTTCTTTGCTGAGATATTTCTAAGTGGAATGGCTTCAGGATAACGAGTAGCCATATCAATCAGGATCAACACATAAGAAAATCCTGAAGAAGTCTTAGGAAGAGGGCCCACAATATCCACCAACACACGGGTGAATGGCGCCTCAAAAGGAGGAATGGGAACTAGAGGTGCAACCTTTTCGGTCTGATTACACTTCCCCACAACTTGACAGGTGTGACAAGACTTACAATACCAGGAAACATCCCTGAAGATACCTGGCCAGTAGAAGTGTTTCAAAATGCGTGCCACAGTCTTCCTCACTCCAAGGTGTCCTGCCAAACTGGAATCATGAGCCACTCTAATGATGTCCTGCCTACAAACACGAGGGATGACAACTTGATGTACAACCTCCCATTCACAGTCGGCTGATGCTGTTGGGGGTCTCCACTTCCTCATAAGTACTCCTGACTTTATATAATAACAAGTAGAAGCACCAGCTGACTCTTCCTCACTGCAAGCAGAGTTAGCTAGACCTTTCAACTCAGGGTCAGCAACATGCAACTCAACCAACTCTTGACGAGACAAATTATCAACACTACGAGGTACTGCCTCATCTGGTGAGTGGTCCAAATTAGCAAGAAAAGTGTCAGCTAGGATAATCTCATCATCATCATTATCCTCTAAGTCACCAGTAACTTGCCCTAGTGACAGCACATGCAGAGAACACATCAGGGACATCACAATCCTGGGCCGCAGCCACTGGCTCACTAGACAACTGAGGAGCTGGACACACTTGACTTCCACCACTATCATTTCCAAGTAAGAAAGTTACACCTGACATTGGGAGTGTCTCAACCAACCCAACCATAACGGAACCATTAACAAAACCAGACTCTAAATTCACTCTGCACAGAGGGACAGAGAAGTAATTATTCCCTACACCTTGTAAGATTACAGTTTCATCAGAGGAATTAACATTAGAGCCTAGAACACTGGTCAGCATAAGGGATTGGCAAGCACCTGTATCACAATATATTTTAACTGATTTCCTGTCATTACTGTCCAGAGGACTGACAAAACCATCATACAGGAAATTAGCACATGAACTCTTGAGAGTGTCACCCACGTTACTGCTCAAAAGAGGAGCTTCATCATGAGGATTTAATTTACCCCTCAAAGCAGGTTCAGTTAACTCAGTTAAAGAATTCTGGGAACTCTCAAGAGTGGACACTAGACCAATTGACTGAATATTTAAAGACTCCTTTTTGTTCACATCACGCTGTCTCCTGAAACATTTCTCCGTAGTATGACCAAGCTTACTACAATGAGTACATTTACTTTTCTGAAATCTGGAGGTGGAGCTGGTATTTACTTCCTGAGAAACATCATCTTTATTCTCTTTCCTGTTACCTGTACTCTGAGTAGAGGCAACGTACTTACTCTCAGCTTTCCTTTTTTCTCTAGAATATCTCTTGTGAGTGAGAACATATTCATCAGCTAAAACTGCAGCATCAGACAAATTATCTATTCTTCTCTCATCAAGATATAGGCTTACATCTTTATTAACACACCTTTTGAAGTCCTCCAGCAAAATCATCTGCTTAAATTTACCAAAATCAGAATCCACATTCTTAGAATTTAACCACTGCTCTAACAGATCTTCTTTGATTTTTGCATGCTCAACATGGGATTGCTTATCTTGCTTATAAGTTGTCCTAAATTTTACTCTATAGGCTTCAGGAACAAGCTCATAGGCCTTAAGAATCAAGCTCTTAACTACATCATAATTATCAGATTGATCCTGAGGCAAAGATGCATAAGTTACTTGAGCTTTACCGGTGAGAACAGTTTGAAGGAGTACTGGCCAATACTCTTTGGGCCAATTAAAACCTGTAGCTACCCTCTCAAACAACTGAAAATACTTTGTTAAATCAGATTCATTAAAAGGAGGGACAAGTTTAACATTTTTAGCCACATCAAAATCATCAGAGCTAGATGATCCAGTTCCACCTTGTTTCATGCGATACTCATGGTCTGCCTGAATCCTAGCAAGTTCAACTTGTGCCTGAAACTCAGCCTCCTTAGCATTTGCCTGAAATTCAGCCTCCTTAGCACGAGCCTCCTGCAGGGCTAGCTGTAACTTAGCTAATTCAATCTGCGTTTGCTCATTTCGAGGAGTTTGATTAAACAAGCTTTCATTAATCATGTCAACAATTTGATCTTTAGAATGATGAGAGCGAACAGGAATTCCCAATTGTTCAGCAACAAGCTTAAGTTCATTCTTTGTTCTGTTTTCTACATCACACACTGTTTGCACATTTGGCAAAAAATCTTTGGCTTCATCAAGCATAGTAATAGTAGACATCATGAATAAATCACAGTCACAAAATATCAAGCAATATCCTTATGATAATATCCTGAATATCCTGATAAGAGGTCGCCAAATTTATGTTACGGAACAGAGAAAGATAATGTACACTTTAAGTGAGAATACTAAAAATCACTACTGTCCCGTAAAGTTCCAGGTTCAAAACAAAAGAGTTAGGTAAAATTACAAGTTAAAGTTTAATGCTCAAACTAACAACAAAACATTCAGGACTCATAAGGATAATGTAATGGCTAAAAACAGGTTAAATATATGGTTAACTGCAATAGCCTCTATTAACACGAAATTAACATGAGTAAATTTATCTAAGTCAGCCCTAATAAAATGAGAATACTAGATAATACTCAGTGAATGCAAGATATATTATTACAGATACAAAATATTATTAACAATGACTGACATCCAAACTTTACATTAATCACAAAAACCCCACTAGGCCTAAGAATTAACACCTTATGCTACACAGTACAAGAAAAAATGCAATAACAGTTATACTCAAATTACACAGCTGCTAGATGGTTGGAGACTTCCTGAGCACTCACAATAATAACAACTGTACAGGGGAGGACAGAGATGTGAACAAAATGAGGAGTAGATCTAAGTGGCAATAATGCAGAGACTGAGCTCATTATATAGGGGCAGGCAGAGCTTGATACAACTTGTAAGAAGGACAAGCAAATGAAGCCATAGGGGACAAAGAGTTGACAATCCTGCTCTGAACAACAGAAAGAACGACTTACTCTACTATAAGGGGAGAAGGGGGGAGTGAGGTAGAACACGCTCGTGATCAAACATGCAGCATACTGTACGTTAGAATTACACAAAGGATGATGAAATCATAGGCTATGTAACAATATATATATATATCTATATATATATATATATATATATATATATATATATATATATATATTGGTACAGTGGTAGAGTGTGCATTTCGTACACGGGTGGATCAGGGTTTGCGCCACGCCAGGGTAATAAACTTTGGGAGTGTTCACCCGGCCACGTACTGCATTGGCGGACACAAGGGGTGCTGTGGTTGAACCAGTGTCGCTTACTGTAAAGTATGCTTGCACCCAGTCGGCTTGCGTGGGCCGATTGCACTTGGTTCACAGACTACACACACATCCAAAGCCACTACAATTACACTTACAAGCACTTCTTACCCTACATACAATCTCTACCAGACAGCCTAAGCCACTTGGTAGAGATACATTGGCTGTATCGTCCCGACTTCGGTCGGGATAGGCCGGTCCTGCAGTGGATACTCAAACGGCTGATGATGATGATATATATATATATATATATATATATATATATATATATATATATATATATATATATATATATATATATAAAATCATTCTCATCATCATCAGCCGTTGAGGTCCACTGCAGGACCGGCCTATCCTTACCGAAGCAGGGACGATACAGCCAATGTATCTCTACCCAGTGGCTTAGGCTGTCTGGTAGAGACTGTATGTAGGGTGAGAAGTGCTTGTGGGTGTGATTGTAGTGTTGTATTGGCTTTGGATGTGTATGTAGTCTGTGAACCAAGTGTAATCGGCCCGCCTTAAGCCGATTGGGTGCAAGCATACTAGTATGCGACACTAGTTCAACCACAGCACCCCTTGTGTCCGCCAAAGTAGCAAGTGGCTTGGTGAACGCTTCCCAAAGTTTTTACAACTCTGGCAAGAGGCGAACCCGCGCTCACCAGCGTGCAAAACGCACACTCTACCACTGTACCACAGAGGTTTATATATATATATATATATATATATATATATATATATATATATATATATATATAAAATTTGTGTGTGTGTGTGTGTGTGTGTGTGTGTGTGTGTGCATCTGTGTGTGTTTGTGTGGAAGAAGATGGAACCAAAGACTAGGAGTCCACAAATTGTTCCCTCCAAGAAAAAATGAAAGCAAGATAATAGAGAGCCAAATTCGTGATCCGTTCGATGTTGTCTGGACACACTGGATTTAAATTCTGGAGGACATAAGTAGTAGGAAATACAGACAGAAGAGGTTAATTCCAGAGTTAACTTGTTGCATTCATGAAGGGCTGGGAGTTACGGTTAACTCTTGCATTAGAGAGTTGGACAGGAAAAGGATGAAAGCTTGTTGCTAGGCGGATGGTATGCGCCCGTCAAAGTGGTGGAGGGATGCAAGCAGAGAGTTCAGAGGAGCAGTGACCACTGAAGTATCGATTTAAAAAAAGATAAAGCTGCAACAGTGTGGGGACAATATAGATTTAATGATATGAAAAGCCTTTGACTCCACCATGTTGAGAAGAGCTGTATATGGGGCGCCTTCCCACATATGAGAGTTGTCCCCTACACAGGGGCGAGTAAAACCCGTGTGTAAAGTCAACAACTGTGCAGGGGTAAAGAAAGCATGGAGTCGGGTTAGCACACCTAATCTCTTGGAAGCAGATTTTACATGAGAGATTATATGATCTTTCTCTTGGAAGCAGATTTTACAAGGGAGATAATATGATCTTTCCAAGAAGTACCCCAAGAGAATGAAATCCCAAGTATGTTCAAAGATGGTGAAGGATTCAGTTAGGTATTGTTAAAAATTAAAGGATATTCCTGTGGTAGCTTTTGTCGGGACGAAATAGGTAAAAACTGAGTTTTTCATGCATTAAAAACATCAGGAATAACATTACCTCAACCAGAGACATGAGCCAAGTCAGACATTATTTGTGTCATATCCTCATCCCTTGTTTGTTGAAGTAATAGCTGAGAAGGACACTGTGGGAAGTGGATGGAAAGATGAAGGGTTGAGTCATACGCATATGAATGAATAGGCTTAGCTGTACAGCAGTGAAGGTCATTGAAGAATAGAAGGACGTGAGTTGGTGATGTGACAGAACCGTGAGGAACACCACTATTGATGGCCTTAGAAGAAGAACGGTCGTAGTCAACAGTAGCTCCAGAACGACCAGAAAGGAAACTAGAGATGAAGGCTCGGATGGAGGGATAGAAAAAGTAAAAAGGCAATATAGAAACTAAAGATTCAAGCCAGAATCCATCGAAAACCTTTGAGATGTCAAGTGCAATGGAAAGCTTTCGCCAAAGTCCCGAGAGGTGATAATCAGGAGCCTGAAAGGAAGATGAGCAGATCGCCAGTGGAGCACCTTTGGTGGAATCCATACTGATGATCCGAAAGGTTATGGTATGAAAAGTGCCTTTTTTTTTATTATGAAGAAATTCAAAAACTTTAGAAATACAATATCTTAAACCAATTGGAAGATATTTAGTGGGCTAGGAATGGTCACTCTTCTTTGGGACAGGCTGACTACGAACAAACTTCCAGCAAGACAAGGAGAGAGTTCCAACATACATGACCACTTTCTTACAACTCTCGATGTTGTTGGTCCAGGCGACGGCCAAGCGAGATGCCTGGAACTACTGCCTGACCCACATTTTCTTCGTTTCTGCATCATTTGCAACACCACTGTCTGACTCACTTCTTCATTTCTGCATCATTCGCGGCCTTCTAACTTTCTCTCTGTCGAACACAACCTTTCCTCCTCTAAACCTGACCTTCTCTTCCTCCCTGAGACTAAACTGTCTAAGGTGACTAAAAGCAAACTTTTCCATGTATCCTCCTACTTTATACTCAGTTCAAAGTCAAAGGTGGCTGTTGTGTACAGTATATGCATGCAACGACATATCTTGCTTTCATGGTCCTGAACTTGAATCATCTGAATTCTCTACTCTCTGGCTTCAGCTATCCTGCCATTCTTTAAGTAAATATATCTGTGTTGTTTACTTATCCCCTAATTCTACTTACTATGAAAAATTCTTCGACCATCATGTTTCTTAGATGGAATACATCCTATCAATTTCTCCTTTCTCTGACATCTCCATTCTATGTGATTTCAGTGATCACCACGACCTATGGCTTTTCTCTTCTTTTGCTGATGAACCTGATGAACAAACTTTCTTCTTTTCTATCCTGAATGAGATAGACCAACTTGCACCGCACCATACCCATATCCCTGATCGCCATGGAGTGAGTTCCAACATACTTGATCTCTTCCTTACTGGTAATCCTTCTGCATATGCTATCAATCCTTTCTCTCCATTGAGTTCCTCGAATCACAACCTTATCACCTTAATTTGTCCTATTGTTCCAGTGAGGCCTGTGGACCTTCCCAAGAAGCGGCGGCTGTGGCACTCTGTAGCTGCTGATTGGGAGGCCTTCAGGCAGTACTTCTTTGATGTTCCTCGGAATGCCATCTGATTGTGCCTTGGCATTAAAGAGGGTATTTTCTCGTGCATAGAAGCATACATTCTTTTTTCATTTTCTGTGACTAATGCAAAAAAGAAAATGGTTTAATCACGTTTGATATAACACTGTCCACAACAGGGAAAGGGCTTATAAAAGGTATCAGACTCAACCCACTCCTGAATCTCATTTCTTTTATGTTTCTACCTAAAATCGTGATAAGTTTGTTCCTTGCTCTGCTAAAAGGCTTTGAACTATACAACTCAAATTATCCCTGCTCTTTCTGGCAACTTGCCAAAAGCCTTTCTAACAACCTTGCCTCATCATCCTTCCCCACTTTTCTCCACTCTGATAGTTCTGTAGCTATTTCTTCTGCTGATTAAGCAGAACTTTTTGCATAAACTTTCTCCTTCAATTCTGCCTTTGACGATTCTGGTGCTGTTCCACCACCACTTCCCCCTCCCCCTGAATTCCTCATGGCTGACATTAAAATTTCTTCAATTGATGTTTCTTCTGCCATCACTGGCCCCAATACTAACAAGGCATATAGGCCCGATGGGGTCGCTTCTGTTGTCCTCAAGAACTGTACTCCTGTCCCTACACCCTGCCTAGGTAAACTCTTTAGCCCTTGTCTGTCAACTTGTACCTTTCCTTCCTGCTGAGAGTATTCTCTCATTCAGCCTGTCCCTGAGAAGGGTGACCATTCCCAGCCCTCTAACTATCGCCCTATTGCTTTAACATCCTGTATTTCAAAAGTATTTTAGTCTATATGTTGCAAAAAAATTTTAAAGCACCTATCCTATCACAACCTTCCTTCGGAATGTCAGAATGGGTTCTGCCAGGGACACTCCACTGGCGATCTTCTTACCTACCTTTCAGACTCTTGGTCATCCCCCTTTCGGGACTTTGGGAGAAGCTCTGCCATTGCACTTGACATCTCAAAAGGCTTTCGATCGAGTCTGGCATAAATCTTTAATTTCCAAATTGCCCTCTTGCGGTTTCTATCCTTCTCTGTGCGCCTTCATTACAAGCTTCCTTTCTGGCCGTTTTATAGCTGCTCATGTAGACAGCCACCGATTTGCTCCTATAGGCTATCAATAATGTTGTTCATCTGAGTTCAGTCCTATCACCAACTCTCTTCGTTATATTCATCAATGACCCTCTAAGCTGTACATCTACCCCTATCCACTCATATGCTGATGGCTCCACCTTTCACCTTTCCATTTGCTTCCTGCAGCGTCCATCTCAGCAGTTACTTCAACAAACAAGTGATGAAGCTATGGCACATCTAATGTCTGCTTTGGCTTATATCTCTAATTGGGTTAAAAGCAATCTTGTTTGTAATGCATGAAAAACTCAGTTTTCCTTTAATTCATCCCGACAATTTTTCTGCATGAGTATCCTCTAATTTTCAACAATATCCAACTTAATAATGCATCATTTTAAAACATACTTGGGGTGTAACTCTAGCGGGATTTATCTCGGAAACATCATATTACTTCCCTTGTAAAATCTGCATCCATGAGAGTAGGTGTGCAATGACGGCTCCGGGCCTTTTTTACCCCTGCACAGTTGTTGACTTTATACTCGGGTTTTATTCGCCCCTGTATAGAGTGCAACTCTTATCTGTGATGAGGCTCCCGACATGCAGCTCTTCTCAAGAAGGTGGAGTCAAAGACTTTCTATCTTATTAACTCTACTCTTACTGGCTCCCTTCAACTTCTGTTTCTCTGCTGCACTTTTGTATCTTTATCTCTTTACTGTTCCCACGTCAATGGTCACTGCTCCTCTGAGCTGTCTGCCTGTATCCCTCCAGCAGTGCGTTGGGCACCTAGCACCGGTCTGGCAACAAACTCTCATTCCTTTTCTGTCCAGCTCTCTAATGTAAAAGTTAACCGTTACTCCCAGTTCTTCATGTATGCAACAGATCACCTCTGGAACAGTCTCCCTCTGTCTGTATTTCCTACTGACTATGATCTCCAGTCTTTCAAACACAGTGTGTCTCGGCATCTCGAATTTAAGAGGCTTTGAATTTGGCTCTCTGTCACCTTGTTCTTGCTCTTTTTCTTGGAGGGAACAATCCTGAGGGCTACTGGCCTCTAGTTTCTTCTTTCTTACATAAGAAAATTCCTTTGCTTACACCATTAATATTCCCTTCCCATTGGGCTCCTCTGATCACAACCTTATTACTTAACCTGTCCAGTCACTCCAGTAAGGCATGTGGGCCCTCCCTTGAAGTGGCGTCTGTGGCGCTTTGGAGCTGCTGACTTCGAGGTCCCCAAGCAGTACTTCTATGATTTTCCCCGGAATTATTAGTGCTTCCGTGGCCGTGTGTTCCATTACAAATCATAATAGATAGATAGATAAATAGATATATAGACAGCCCTATGCGAGGCTGGGAAAAGGAAATGAGCTTGCAAGTTACACTGAGGAAAAGCTGACGACAGATGATGATGCAGTTAGTTGTCAGCAGTCCAACCGTGAACAAAGACCTAGTGACCATACACACACATACACACATACTCACACACAGGCTGCTAGAATTTTCCACTCACAAGGAACACACGTGACACATCCCTGCTACACCAGAATTTAGGAAAGAGAGCTCAGAAGGAGACAAGCCTTAGAACAGGCAGGTCAGAAAAAGGAAGGGCTTGGCAACTTGAGAGAGAGAGAGACAGAGAGATAGCTAGCGGGACTGGACTCTATACTCCGCTCCGTGTGAGAGACTTGTTAATATTTCCAAGACAAATGAAAATAGTCCCATACTATTCTTTACCTCTCCTGTCACTACATGACAAATGGGAAGCTACTCCAAGATATAAAAACCGCTCGTCCATAAGTCTAATATATATATAACTCAACCAAAAGGAACCACAAGTCTTTTATGACATTTAGTCATTTTATGACATTTGGTAGCAGCGAACGTATACGAACCTCGTCAACGAATCAACATTGAATTCCTACAAAATATCAAGATTGAAAACAAAAAGAATACCTCTCACAACCAGCTCCTGAAAGTATTCTCTCCACCCAGCCCCCTCCACCTCCCCGATCATCATGCTGATGCAGAGGTGAAAGAGGTCACAGGACGCCTTGCAAGTAGTCTAACAAAACATTGATACGATCTTGCAATTTCTATGACGAACCAGCGAATCTACGGACATCGTCTCCGAATTAAAAGCAAATTTCTACAAAAGCAGGCGAGACTCTACAAGATTAGCTTCAGTTCTACAGTGAATCCCTACAAAATACAGCCTACAATGCAAATAACCTACAAGTCTACAAAACAACTCTATGATCTTCACGTAACTTCAAGCAGCAACAAGAAGAATATAAAACAAAGCAAGTAAAGAAGAGGAAAGACCGAAGCAACAAGCCCCCACCACTCTCTCCCGCCTATGCTGACCCAGAGGTCAAGAC
This sequence comes from Coenobita brevimanus, assembly GCF_032717465.1. Classification (NCBI taxonomy): domain Eukaryota; kingdom Metazoa; phylum Arthropoda; class Malacostraca; order Decapoda; family Coenobitidae; genus Coenobita; species Coenobita brevimanus. The sequence goes on from NC_137032.1 coordinate 17,114,226, forward strand.
ACGCAGCAAAACACCAAGTCCATATTCACAACTCATCTTACTCACCCGTCTTCACTCAAGTTACTCATCGCTACTCATTCACTCACCACAGCTACCAGTGTGGGAAGCCGACGTCACCATGTGCTGAGATGACATCACAACGCGAGTCTGCCATGCCAAGCAACGTGTGACTGACACCAGGCACTTCTCACCCACTACTCATTACTCATTATTCACATAGCTCCTACTCATACTCATTTATTTTCACAGTTAAGTTGGAAATTCGACATTCTATGCTGAGGTTTGCCTGGGACAGCCGTTAACCACCACAAACACCAGGCCATGGAATTTCCTGAGTAATATCGTCCATCAACACACCACTAGAATTATCAAGAGATCTTCAATCAAACCTGTATTTTTCTTCCGAGATCGACTTTTGTATCGACACACCTCTACGATCTGTATCAAGTGGGTAAAATTATACTTGCTCATTTCTTCTCAGTGCTAAAATTAGCTATATTCAACTTATTTACTCATATATTTTGCTAGGACATAAATAAACAAGAGGCGTATTTCATAACACCATATCTTAATGACAGGAATATTTTCGCCACCACCCACGTTAATACCAGATGACACACAATTTGCCACAACAACAGATTCACAATTAAGAGAGCCCCAAGGCAACACACCAGATAACACACAAATTGCCACAACATCAGACTCACAATTAAGAGAGCCTCGAGGCAGCCCACCCCTTGTACAAACCTCACCACACACTAAAGATAAAGAAACAAATACGGGAGTTTCAGATGATGAGTGGGAAACCCCCTCTGACATAGAGAGTGTGGACTTTGCCGGTGCCTTGCACATGTATGCCAATATACTTAACAGGGTTCACCGGTCCAGTCATACATATTCCACCATTCCCTCACACAACGATAAACACGTCCAAGTTGAATTAACAGGGCAATCAGTAAAAATGGATCAAGAAACAAATACCGCTGATCTAACAACCACACCTCACGTGTTTGTGTATCACGAGGATAAAACTGCCCCAAAATTCTCTGGCACAGACAAAGATCGCATTGATGTCATTTCATTAGTCAGTCAGTGCGAACAAATGTTCATCAAGCGCCACATACTAGATGAACAAGAGAAAATTGCTATTTTTTCATCTTGCATAAGCCAGGAAAGATGTCCAGCAAGCAATTTATTGCGCTCAGATAAGCTCCATTGTGCTAGGACATATGATGAATTTAAAACTGAATATCTGAAGAAATTTTCTGGAGGTATGAACTTCTTGCCAGGTATAATTCCAGAATTACATAAAATTGTAGATCTTGTAAGGGAGCACACTACAAACCATGTGCTCAGTGAAATAACTGCTGATGTCTCCACAATCAAGAGAACTTTGTTAGCTACACTGGAGAATTCTAATTGGATAACAGATGATGGAAAGATGTCCCCAGACCTCGTCGTGGACATCATTGGTTATGTAGCTGCCTTGTGTAAATTACCTGATAGGACCCTTAAGATCGCCAAGACGATCGCGTACACCCCAGGAATGTGCTTGCTAGACTTAATGAATGAGGTAGAGATGCAGTGCAGTAAAGCAGGAGTGGTCGACACACATGCACATTCTGGTAGAATCAGGGTACCTGAGACAGTATCAGCTGTGAAAACATCTACACCGACCCCAAACAGAGAACAAAATCGATCGCGACCAGAAATGAGGCAGCCCAAACAAACAAAAACGCCTAGACCTCGTTCCCAGACGCCTTCCTACAGGCAGTTTCATAAGTTTTCGCGCAGCCCGAGCAGGTCTCGCGCCATAAACAACACTTCTTATGGGAAATCACCTCGTAGGTCACAGTCAAGGGATAGGTCCATTCTATGTCATTATTGTGCAAAACCAGGACACACAAGGTATGAATGCTTTATCAAGGCAAAAGAGGACAAACAAAAGACACAAGGATTTGGTCCTTACTGTAGGCATCATAGATACCAAGGGCACTGGACTAGAGATGGCAAAACAGTAGAAAAAATTGTGTCTATGTTCAAATCGGGGGAAGACCAAGTCATGACAAAAAACGAACAAACGTAAAGAAGAATAAGGCTAAACTTCACATAGGAGGCATGTTGGGAAATGAGTGTATCTTGATACCAGCTGTATGTGAGGATCAAAACGTTTCCTTATTTTTAAATACAGGCTCTCCAGTGAACTTAATAACACATGAAGAACTAAATAGAATTCTTAAGAATAAAAAGAAAGTAACTTTTCTGGATGAAGCTGATTTAGATTTATACACAGTAGATGGACAAGAGATTACAGTGAAAGGTATGATAAGATTAAATCTCAGTTTCACAGAAACTACAAGACCATTCTCTGCATTTTTTTATATCGTTGAAAACTTAGCAGTTAAAGCTCATATGTTACTGGGCTTAAGATCCATGAGAGCTGAGAACATAACTATACAACCCCATCCTCCAGAATTAGTGACCCAGATAACAGTACTGATTTATCATTTTTTCCAGCCCATCTCACTAATGATTTAGTTATACCACCTAATTCATACATGAAGGTTACTATAAAGAGCAAATTACGGAATAGTACTGTTCTTGTCTTAGAAGAATTATGTAAAGTAAAGGGATTGTCAGTAGAAAACGCATTATGTCATACGAACGACGAAGGGCAAACTCAGATATTCATAATTAATCACATGAATGGGGAAGTTCAGTTGAAAAAGGGAACTTGCATAGTTAATATTGACAAATGTCCCGCCCCTGTGAAGGAAATAGTTATAGCTAGAGTAACAAGTGAGATAAAATCTACGGATAGAGAAAGAATAAAAGAGAATTTAATTCACTCAGGTGAATTTGATGAAGAAAATGATTTGTTAACCCTGCTGGAAACACGCAGGGACACCGTAGCATTGCCCAGAGAACAATTAGGGTGTACTAACTTGATTAATCACATGATTAATGTGCACCCAGAAACACCACCAATTTTCGTACCAGCTTACCACATACCACACTCCCAACGTACACTTGAAAATCAGTATGTTGATGAAATGATAAAACTTGGAATTATTGAGCCTTCAGTCTCCCCATGGAATGCCCCCCTATTCTTCGTGCCCAAACGAAATGGAGAAATGCGTGCGGTAGTAGATTACCGTAAACTAAATAATCACACAATACCAGACAGATTTCCCATGCCATTACTAAGCGATGTTCTACAGAATATTGGTCCTGAGAATAATATATTCTCGAGCATCGATCTCCTAAACGGCTACTATCAGATTCCGGTATCTAAGGAGTCACGTAAATACACTGCCTTTTCAACAAACAGAGGCCATTATCAATATACAAGAATGCCAATGGGACTGAGGACAGCCCCAGACACATTCCAGCGTCTTATGAATTACGTATTGTGCGGAATTTTAGGACAAGGAATATTTGTTTATCTTGATATTATAATCGCAATGAAGAATATTAAGGATCATCTCAGGAAATTAGACTTACTCTTAGTGATGCTGGATTAAAAATTAAACTTTCTAAATGCAAATTTTGCTTTAAGGAAATAAATTTCTTAGGCCACAAATTAAGTTCTGATGGTATTCACACCACTGATGACAAAATACAGGCAGTGAGAGATTTTCCGGAACCCACTACGACTGACGAAGTTAGACAATTTTTAGGTCTGTCTGGGTACTATAGGTCATTCGTACCACAGTTCTCTCATATAGCCTTCCCTCTATTCCAACTACTCAAAAAAGATGCTGTATTCCAATGGGAAGAAGAACAAAAAAGGGCATTTAACAATCTAAAAATTAAACTAACAAATGCACCTTGTTTAGCATACCCGGATTACACAAAATCATTTCTTATTTGTACAGACGCATCAGTTAAAGGATTAGGGGCTGTACTGATGCAGGAAGATAAAAGAGGAAAGAATCAACCAATTGCATTTGCCAGCAGACAAACAAGAGGTGCGGAGAAAAATTATTGCACTACAGACTTAGAGGCACTTGCAGTGGTTTTTGCATTAAAAAAGTTTCGAGATTTGGTATATGGTTACGAAATCCACTTATTCACCGACCATAAACCACTGGTGGGTATGTTTAAAGAAAAACTCCTTTCTGGGAGGAGAGCAAGATGGAAGTGTACAGTTGAAAACTACAATGTACAAATTCATTATATACAAGGTAAAATGAACATAGTAGCTGACGCATTATCTAGGAACCCGAACACAATTCAGGTCGCGGCGTTAGATCTCAAAGGAAATATCCCAAACCACGAGGATATCGCAAAGGCACAAAGACTTGACCCAATATGGTCTAAAGTAATATACAAGTTAGAAAGTGGAGATGACATACAATTATCCAAACTGCATGTCCCACTTGAACAATTTACAATGGTCAATAATACATTATACAAAATTAACTCTAAACAACCAAAACGCCAAAGAAATACTAACCAGTTGGTAGTACCTAATGACATGATACCCCAAGTATTACGATTGATACACGACAGCCCACATGCAGGACATCCTGGAAAGGATAAGACATTCAACCAAGCCCAGCTATTATATTACTGGCCTTCATTACGAAAAGATATAAACAATCATATAGACAGATGCGAATCATGTGCGAAACACAAAGGATACCCAATCACACCTGCACCGATGGGTAATTACCCTGTACCACATCAACCATAGGATGCTGTCGCTGTTGATTTACTCAAGATGCCATTATCATACAATAATAACCTATACTTATTCGTAGCAACGGATCATTTTTCCCGTTATGTCATTTTAGCTCCAATTAAAGATAAGACAGCAGAGACAGTAGCAAAGGCAATAACAGATAATGTAATATGTCGCTTTACTACCCCAAAGGTATTAATAAGTGATAATAGAGGAGAATTTAATTCTGAGATCTCACAAGAAATATGTAAACAATACAACATCAAAAAGGTTAACGTTTTGGCCTATCACCCAGCATCGAATGGGTTGGTAAAGAGACAAAATAAAAAGGTATTAGATGTGCTACGACACATTCTCAGTGAAAATTATGCAAGCTGGGATGATTGGATTCCCAGAGTAGAGGCCTCAATTAATGGGTCTATAAATAAATCCATCGGTGACACACCACATTTCATTATATATGGCACAGATAAAAAATTACCATATGAGCTCCTAGAAGGTGACAGCATGCCTATATACAATTACGATGATTACTCTAAACTCCGTTTACGTGAATTCCAGGACATTCACAAAAGAGTCAAAAAACAATTAACGATGTCCAAGGAAGAAATGACGGAGGCATTTAACAAGAAGGCAAAAGATTCACCTATCAGCTTAGGAGACATTGTTTACGGTGTCATTCATACAAGAGACAATAAATTATCCCCAAAATTTGAGGGCCCATACAGAGTAATTAACAAAAGCAAACAAAGTTTTAATTAAGTCACTTTCAAGTGGCGAGGAGAAACAAGTTCATATTGACCATTTAAAACGAGTTTCAAGGGAATTATCACATAATTATTCAGCCTCGGATACAACCGAACAGGTGAACGTACCTCAAGAAACCAAGCAAGAACACAACAATGATTACAAAAAGAAATTAAGGTCATATACCAAATAATCGAACATAGGTGCAACTGTTCCAATAAAATCTACAGTACATCATTTACGAGAATTAAATATCGATTTAAACTCCTTCTATAAATGAAATAACAATCAACCGTAATGCACATCATCACTATCATCGACCACAGCATTATAGGAAATTAATAGATTTTTTTTTTCGGTAGGTTACGATGAAGGGACTTATGCTATGGATTCTCCTCTACATAGCAAGAGGATATGCGCACCTAGACCCCAAACATATAGTACGACAAGGATGCCTCATAGCTCCAACGGCCACGACTACAATCGTTAAGGACGTCATGAGTACTGAAATAAGTCTAGATTACTTGTATGATTTACCTACTTATCTAGACAGACTTGCGACGCCGATGCGAACTCTGGACTTCATGATAGGAAATTATGTTTCACAAGCACATAACACCAAGGAAGTGAATGAAATGGTGAAGTTAGCGAAATGGAAACTAGAACAGGCGAAGTCAACTATGCTCGTCATGATCTAAGATCTCCCATCTTATGGAACGGAAGTACTGAGCGACAGGAACAACATCACACGTACTCGCCAAAAGCGCGGTTTGTTCGACCTGGGCGGCGCAGTTCTTGGGAACATCTTTGGATTGGCTACAGAGGATGACCTTAAAGAAATAAACAACAAATTTAATAAGATAGCTCAGGTACTAACATACCAAGATAAATTCATCACAGGACAGAACTCAGCAATGAAGACAATTGTGAAAAATCCGAAACAAGCAGAAAACGTAGCTCTCGAGAGTGTAGATAAAATAAATGAATTAGAGGGAAACGTTACTCTTTTCCAGCACTTCTCCATCATCACAGAACATATTGACACGATTCTACTACAATTAGAGAACACTAGAGATCGTTTCAGGGCACTTATGCAAGGAATTTCGAATGCTGGTGATGGCAAGATCACAATTGACTTACTCCCAGTTCATGAGCTACGTCAGATAGTTAGACAAGGCATACATAAACATAAATTGAAGCCGTTGTTCCGCAGTAGGGAATTTATGCAATATTACCCGTATTTAGAAGCAACACTAACACCAACATCAGTGGTAGTTCATGTACCATTCATCACTGAAGACCTGTTCACAGTATACCAAATACACCCCTTCCCCTATAAAAATAACAACACTTTGGTCATCATCAACATCAATACAGACACCGAACTCATCATGGTCTCCAAGAGACGGGACACTGTCACTTTCGCAAGTGAGTCAACGATTGAACGAAAGTGCCGCACATCCTTACATGCTGTTCATCTTTGTCCTGCGTACATTTTCACGTTTCAGCCTACTGATACAGCCCCTTGTGAAATGGCTATCATCAGAAATGACAATATTCATCATCATTGCAACTTCACTTTTGCTCCAGATAAACTTGTACACCATCAACGCATTGGACACTCACAGTTTTTTTATTTCCCTCATAACACATCAGTTAACATAGTCTGTCCAGATATACCACCATCTCATACATCAGCATCAGGATTATACATAGCACCAGACTACTGTGCGGTATTTACACCAGCCATGTCTACTTTATCCACCATCAATCACTATGCCATTCTCAATCATACACACAAACATTTCCACCCACTGCCTGATATGAACTTAAACATGAGCACAAGTATTAAGCTGACTTCACCTAAGTTTGAAACTATGCAGCTGATCAATGAAACAATGAAGCCCTGGGAAGATTTGAGTTTGAGTATGTTCAACCCATATTATGTGTATAGCCCAGCACCTACTGTCTTTATAATCGTCTGCATTGTAGTTGCAGTACTGCTGTTCGCAATACACAGAATGCATGCAAGAATTGCTAATTTGGAGTCATTATTTAGTGGGGGGAGAGTTAACATCAAAGTTAACCACCCTGAATGAAGTGTATATATTTTGTATATAGTTTTAATTATATATATATATATATAAAAATACAAAGAAGAATGACCCATATATGGCAGACCAGTACCATTATCTTTAAATGAAATATTAATAACTCTGACCATAATCTTAATTTTAAACTATTTTTTTATTCTTGCATGTATGCATTTCACTATAATAACCCAAGTACATACTGTATTACAGTTAAATAATTTACTTTAATGCATTTATTCAAATATGTATACAACTTGTTTAAAATGTAATATTACTGAATAATCACTATTTACTATGAATAATATATGTATACAATATTCATACAATTATGTTACTTTTACAATATTATGTATTTCACTTAATTAGCTTATAAGTTCATTATAATGTGTATATAATATATATTAATATGTATTAATTAATGTGTTAGGACTATTAACTGTCGATGGTACGCCATTTTCGTGCGGCCGAGCAATGTGTTCCATTACAAATCATAATAGATAGATAGATAAATAGATAGATAGACAGCCCTATGCGAGCCTGGGAAAAGGAAATGAGCTTGCAAGTTACACTGAGGAAAAGCTGACGACAGATGATGATGCAGTTAGTTGTCAGCAGTCCAACCGTGAACAAAGACCTAGTGACCATACACACATGCTGCTAGAATTTTCCACTCACAAGGAACACACGTGACACACCCCTGCTACACCAGAATTTAGGAAAGAGAGCTCAGAAGGAGACAAGCCTTAGAACAGGCAGGTCAGAAAAAGGAAGGGCTTGGCAACTTGAGAGAGAGAGACAGAGAGATAGCTAGTGGGACTGGACTCTATACTCCGCTCCGTGTGAGAGACTTGTTAATATTTCCAAGACAAATAAAAATAGTCCCATACTATTCTTTACCTCTCCTGTCACTACATGACAAATAGGAAGCTACTCCAAGATATAAAGACCGCTCGTCCATAAGTCTAATATATATATAACTCAACTAAAAGGAACCACAAGTCTTTTATGACAATTAGTCATTTTATGACAGCCGAGAGCCATCTTCGTGTGCCTCGCGCATTTTGGAGGTTATTCTCTCGCTCATGGAAGCATACATTCCTTTCTCTTATCCTGTGACGAATGCAAAAAAAAAAAAAAAAAATTAATCACACTTGTTCTAATACTGTCGACAACAAGGAGAAGGACTACAAAGGTACTGGAACCAACCAACCACTAAATCTCATCTCTTTTGTTTCAGTGCCAGAACTGTGCTAAGTCTGATCTTCACTTTGCTGTGAATAATTTCATTCATACTACTGTAAATTATGTGAACTCTCCAACTCAGATTCTTTCCGCTCCTTCTGGCAACATACCAAAAACCTTTCTAACAACTGTACAGTATTTCATGATGCTTTCCTCCTCTTTTCTGCTTTCGTGGTCATGTATTTTTTTTTTTTTTTTACTAAAAAGCACATTTTCTCTCCAGTTTTACCTTAGAGGATTCCGGTGCTGTTCCTCCATCACTTCCCCCCCCCCCTGACTTCCTCATGACTGATAATGAAATGTCTTCAATTGATGTACTTTCTGCCATCACTGATCTCAATACTAACAAGGCATATGGGCCTGATGGGGTCCCTCCTAATGTCCTCAAGACCATGCTAATGTGCATACACCCTGTCTAGGCAATCTCATACACTTTTGTCTGTCAACTTGTACTTTTCCTTCTTGTTGGAAGGTTGTTCTCATTCTGGCTCTCCCATAGATGTGTGACTGTGCTCAGCCCTCTGACTATCGCCATTGCTTTAACATCTTGTATTCCTAAAGTTTTTGAATCTCTCCCCCCCCCCCAAAAAAAAAAAAGCAACTTTCCTATCGCAACCTTCTTTCTGATCGACAGTATGGTTTCCCTCGGGGACAGTCGATTTTCTCATCTTCCTTTCAGACTCCTGGTCATCCCCATCTCGGGAATTTTACGAAAGCTTTGCCATTGCGCTTGACATCTCAAAGGCTTTCAATCAAGTTTGGCATAAATCTTTAATTTCCAAACTGCCTTGTTTTTGTTTCTATCTTTCTGTCTGTGCCTTCCTAGGGATTTTGTTCAATCACCAGGTCTCTTCCTTCTATTCATTAATGACGTTCTAAATTGTACATCTAACCCTATTCACTCATACCCTTTCCATTCGCTTTCTGCGGCGTCCATCTCAGCAGTTGCTTCAGCTAAAAAGGGATTAGGATATGACACACTTGAGTTATATATCTGATTTGGGTAAAGGTAATTTTGTTATTTTTTATGCATCAGCATCTCAGTTATTTCATCTTTCAACTCGCCAAAATTTACCACGGGAGTATCCTCTAATCTTCTACAATATCCGACTGAATCCTGCGTTACCTATGAACATACTGTACTTGGGGTTTCATTCGTTCAGGAATTATCATCGTAAGTTCATATTACCTCTTTGGTAAATCTGCTTCCAAGATACTGGGTGTTCTAAGCCAACTCCTTGCCTTCTTTACCCCTACATAGTTATTAACTTTAAACATGGGATTTATTCTCCCCTGTGTAGACTACAAATCTAATGTGCGGGGAGGCTTCCCACACAAAGCTCTTCTCAACATTGTGGAGTCAAAGGATTTCCGTCTCATGAAGTCTCCTCCTCGTACTGTCTCAGTTCAACTGCTGTCTCATCGCCACAGTGTTCCATCTTTATTAACTTTTTTTTTTTTATCGCTACTTCAATGATCACTGTACCTCCGAAATGTCTGCTTTCATCCCATCAACTCTACGGCGGGCATGTATCACCCGTCTAGTAGCAAACTCTCATCCCATTTCTTTCCAGCTCTCAAATGTACATGTTAACTGTTACTCCCAGTCTTTTATGGATGGAACAGGTCAACTCTGGAAGTGTCCTTCCCTAGCTGTATTTTCCATTGTCTATGAACTGTATCCTTTTAAAGCAAAGATAACTGAAAGGTTCATCATTAGTGTCATTATCCCATCACGTTGGACTGACACAATTAAGGAAACATCACAAATACGCTTGACAAACGTGTTTGTTTTTTTTTCGATCTAGGTGGGGCAATTCTAGGTAACATTTTTGGATTGGTTACAGAAAGTGATCTTGAATAAATAAATAACAAATTTAAGGGCATTGCACAAACTCCTTCATTTCAACATAAGCTACCTGGTACCAAGAACAGTGTAATGATGATGAATGTAAAGAACCTACGAAAGAGAAATTAACTCAAGAAACTGTGGAGAAAGTATATGTGCTGGAAGGGAAGACGACACTTTTCCAACATTTCACAGTGGTCATGGAATATACTGACATAATACTTCAGTTAGACAATACTAGAGCTCATTATCAAGCTTTCTGAAAGGCATTGCTCATGCTAGTAATGGTAGGATCGCCCTCAATTTACTACTCATTCACAATCTACGTCAAATAATCAGTCAAGGCATAAATAAGCACGGTTTGAAGCCTTTGTTTGAGGAAAGGAATCTGATGTTATATTATCCATGCTTGGAAGCAACACTCACACCATTAATAGTAAGTCATGTCCCATTCATAACAGATGGTTTCTTCACTGTCTATGAAATATACTCTTTTCCTTCTAAAAAAAAAAAAAAAAAAAAAAAAAGATGACTCATTAGTCACAATCAACACCAAAATAGAAGTCATCATTGTCTCCAGTAAACAGTTCACTTCGCTAGTGAAACAACTGAACATCAGTGTCGGCCATCATTGTATGCATTTCACCTTTGTCCTCCGTACATCTTCACGTTTCAGCCAGCTGAGACAGTCCCTTGTGAAAAGGCTGTCATAAAGAATCACAGCATCCATCATCATTGTAACTTCACATATGCCCCAAATAAACTCATCCATCATCAGTGCATTGGACATAATTTTTCTGTTTCACCTAAAATACATAAGTTTTCGTAACTTGCCCAGACACAAATCCAACTCTTACATCTGCACCTGGTTTATACATATCACCGGCTTATTCTGTTCAGTACTAACTCCGTCATTGTCCATATTACCTACTAGAAACCATTATGCAGTTCTAAACCACACAAAAAGTTCTTCCAACCATTACCTAAGATTAAGTATAATTTGAGTACACATATTAAATTAACTTCTAAATTTGAGACAATGCAACAGATCATTCAAACAATGTAACCTTGGGAGGAATATAGTGGGATTATGTTCAATCCATATTAAGCTCCAGTCATCCTTATAATTTTCTCAAACATATTTGCTATATTAATATTGGCTCTGCGCAGAGTGCAAGCAAGGATTGAAAACTTGGAAACAATAGTCAAAGGCTATGTGTTACAAGTGAGACCAACTGTGTAAATGTTGTATGTATTGTGTACATAATTTTGTATAAAATATGGGATTACATATGTATAGTATATTATTAATTTGAATATAAACTTCGCAACAGAATGAAGCCAATATACACGTATCTATTTTATAATATGTAACCATATTACTACTATATGTCTCATATAAATAGACAGCAAGTACATCAAAGATGACCGATTCTTGATACGATTTACTATTGTATAATTGCCATTGTATTGCTATTTTATTACTATTGTATAGAAAAATATAGATATATATATATATCTATCATTCTGTACAGTTATGTTGCTACATTCAGTATGACAATATTATGTTGAATACCATGAATTGACATTAGTATTTAACTTAACTGTTTATCGTTGTAACATGTTCCTATACACTGAATATATTGTAATACAAAGATAGGTACGAAAGCTTGGCGTGGCCAAGTGATATATAGGCATTAATACCACAATATTTAATAGTTACAGGCATTAAATAATCATAGCACAATATGTAATACTAGCACAATGTATAAATGGAAGGTAGATATGTCTAGGGCATTAGGAATAGAAACACACATCCTCTGGCCCAGACTATCAAGAATCTCAGAATGTATCAAACACTTAGTGTAATTTATGGAAGCCAGTTAGCTCATGTGACGGATGCGTGATAGACACTACACACACACACACACACACACACACACACACACACACACACACACACACAAGCACACTCATCAGCCAAACAGAAACCAAACAGTAATATAATCAGGTGTAGGGGTCAGAAGGAGGCAGAAAGAGAGGAGATAGAAGGTGTCAGAAGGAGGCTGAGTAGAGAAGGATAAGTACGAGATTAAGAAGAGCAGGAGGCAGGAGCCAATAAGTGATAAGCCTAGCTGTCACTGGCAATTAGTGGGTCACGTCACTCTGTCCGTAAACTATACTGTCAGGACTTCATATTATAACACAAATCATAATAGATAGATGTAGGAATCTACATTATCATAATACAACTCATAATAGATAGCATAATAGATGGGAACAGTAAAGCTAGGTGTGGGAACAGGAAATATGACAGCAAGAGTTAAGCAAAAGAATGCCAGAGGGCACCGGAGGAGCTACATACAGTACACACACAAGCTTCTAGAACCCGTACATACGGGTTATATACTTGACACAAGCCCTCCTAGAGAAGGAAGGAAGAATTTGAGAGTCAGAAGGGGGCTAGCTACGGAAGCAAGAGGTGGTAAAGAGACGAGGGGTCCAGCGAGAACTTAGCTAGATTATATACGTTCCTGTGTAATACACACAGTGTTCAGCTTAAACTTTCCCTCTGAAGATAATAAACCGCAGTCAAGACCCAGTATCCATCTTTTACTGCTGTCTTCGATTACACAAAAACTAAAATCAATCTCAAGATTTATATACTATAGGGTCAAGATCCACATATTATAGTTGGTGGCAGTAACGTACGAACCAGCACCCACAAACCATCACTTCTACAATCATTTAAACACAAGTGAGTATAAAACCACAAAGAATAAATCACAAGAAGATAGAAACAGAAATCAGGCAAACGAAGAACGAGATACTACCATCTGACCCCAACCTTCCTCTCGACAACCTCCCCCTACCTCCGTCTCCATCACCATGCTGACGTAGGAGTGAAGAGATCAAGACGACGGGAGCAAATACCAAAGCCCACATTCACAACTCATCTTACTCATCCATCTTCACTTGGGTTACTCATTGCTACTCATTTACTCACCACAGCTACCAGAGTGTAGGAAGTCAACGTTGCTCTGCACGTTTGTTGAGACGACGTCACGTCAATCAACGTGTGTCTGACACCACGCACCTCTCACCCACTGCTCGTTACTCATCTTTACTTACACACTTCTACTCATACTTATTTATTCTCAACAGTTATTGAGTGGGAATTCGACGTTGTATGGTGAGGTTCGACTGTGACTGGCTATTTCGCACTGCAATCAACACTGAGATCACCAAGCCCTGGAATTTCCGGGGATAACATCATCTATCAACACAGCCTTGGAGTTCCCGAGAGTGAAATCATCTATCAACACTGCACTTACCTCCTGAGAGCAACATCTATCAACACGTCTCTGAGTCTAAGAGAGTGACATCATCTGCTATTCAAGTGGGTGATTATACCTCACTAATTTCTTCCCAGTGCTTTAAAATTAGGTACAATCACCTCCTTTACTTATTCATACTTAATGTCTTTCATTTACTAATACTCGTATACTCATCTATTCATTTAACACATACATAAAATAAGTGTTTCATAACACCATACCCTAGCAAAATGAGTTTATTTTAGCTGAGTGACATGAGAGGAATATTTTTAATACCGCCCATGTTAGTGCCAGATGATACACAGTTAGCGGTCACTGCAGATCCACAATTAGGAGAACAATAAGACAACACACCCTCCCTACAAAATTCTCCACAAAGTAAAGATAAAGAAACAAATACATCATTTCTAGATGATAAGCAAACTCCCTCTGATGTTGCAAGTGAGGACTTTAGCTCTGACTTACATATCTATGAACATTTACTTAACAAACTACAAAGATCAGGTAAAACTTATTCCACTATGCCTTCACACACCAATAAAGAACTCCAAGTGAACCTAACAAAACAACTAACTCAAATGAATGACGAAGACAATGCTACTAATCAAACATCTCCACCTCATGTTTATGGTTATCATGAGAATAAAAACATCCCAAAATTCTCAGGAAAAGATAAAGACTGCATTGATCTAATGTCTCTCATCAACCAATATGAACAATTATATGTTAAGAGACATGTAACAGATAAACAGGAGAAAATAGCAATATTTTCCTCCTGGATTTATCAAGAAAGATGTCCGGCAGGTGATTTGCTCAGGTCAGACAAGCTTCTTCGAGCTAAGACATATGATGAGTTTAAAGCAGAATTCATTTTCATTCATTCATTGCCAGTCGCCATGTATCCCAAACGGGGTGGTCAAGGGCTTAGAGTTAACTGTTTTACAGGGAGGGGCACTAATCCTCCACCAACCCCACTTGACACGCAGGGAGAACGTTATGCCAACAGCATCTGGTGTTCCCAGGCGGTCACCCATCCAAGTACTAACCAGACCCAACGTTGCTTAACTTCGCTGATCGGACGGGAAGCGGTGTACTCAACGTGGCATGGCCGTTGGCTTAAAGCAGAATTCCCGAAGAAATTCTCTGGAGGTATAAACTTTTTGCCAGGTATAATCCCAGAATTACATAAGATTGTGTATCTTGTAAGACAACACACACCAAATCCTGCATTAAGTGAAATAACAGCAGATGTTTCCACGATTAAAAGAACATTATTAGAAAACTCAAACTGAATAACAGATGATGGAAAGTTGCCACCAGTGCTTGTCGTTGACATCATTGGTTATGTAGCTGCCTTGTGAAATTTACCTGATAGGGTCCTGAAGATAGCTAAGACGATTCCTTACACCCCAGGAATGTACTTGATAGATTTATGAACGAGGTAGAGATGAATTGTAGCAAAGCAGGGGTGACTGAAACACAGTCAAATTCTACTAGAATTAGAATGACAGACACAGTATCAGCTACAACTACCCAAAACAAAGAACAAAATCGATCGCGACCCGAAAACAGACAGAACCAGTGGCGGATTAAGGGGGGGGGGGGGCTGACTGGGCTACAGCCAGGGGCCCCCAGTATTTGGGGGGCCCCCAATTCCTACAGTTTGTCAACAGAAAATCTGATACAAAAGGTCACCTAAGGGGAATGAATGATTGAGGGCCCTCCAGGGGGGGCCCCTTCCCAATCCCCCATAACAAACCTTCCCTCAGGTATTCCTCCACGGCTACATTAACAATATATTTAGGTTTTCATTATATAATATAATAAAAATAACAATAGGCCTACATACAACTTAATTGGACCGGTGATTAAAAATAAAATAGTTACTGGTTCAATTACGTTTGGGCTGTGGTTTTCTTTCATGACTTCGTTATTTTATGAAGATAGTTTATACAGATATTCAGGATAATTTCTCCTTTTTTATTGAGTTATGTTTAGTACATAATAATTACTATAGTATCTGTGAGACCTAGAAGAGAGAATCAGAATATTATTATTTATAAAGTATAATTTTATTTCTACTCAAATGCTTTAGTCTTTGTTGACACTCCGGTACTCGTGTGTAGTAGAGGGAATCCAAGACCGTCCTAGGCGGCCAAAATAGCAACATTTAGACGTAAGTTTCTCTGTTTGATATTTTCATTACTTCTTTTATAAAATGGAGTACCTCAAGCATTATTGTGAGCTTTTCCAAGCCGACCTGCCACTTAGCAGCTGTGCAGCATGTTACTGTACAGAGAAAAGAGAAAATTACTCTGTCACTATTCCTCACTATGGTGCTATCGATAGGAAGTTCCGGTTTCGGTTTTGTGTTCTATTTACTTAGTTTATTTTTACTAAAGATAATTATCAAGTAGGCCTAATGCCTGACGATTTTTCCCATCAATTTTTATCGTGTTCTTCGAGCTATGAAACACGGAAAGATAATTGTAAAAGCATATACCGGTAGTACCTTGTTTGGTATTGTTAGGTTCCTTTTAAAAGGCTAAGTAAACCAAATTACCTCCGCCAACGAAGTTGGAGGGGTTATGTTTTCACCCGTGTTGGTTTGTTTGTTTGTATGTTTGTCTGTCTGTGAAAAAAAATACTCAAAAACGCGCGGGCCGATTCTTACGAAATTCTGCGTATAGACTGGACAGGGCCTTCTGAACAAATGATTAGATTTTGATGAAGATCGGGTCAAAGGTCAAGGTCGTGGACGCGAAAAGGTCATACCCTACAATTTCGTACTCAAAAATACTTGACGGATTTCAATGAAATTTTGCGGTAGGCTTTGATATTGTCCAAGGAAGAGATGATTTGATTTTTGTAAAGATCGGGTCAAAGGTCAAGGTCACAAACGAAAAGGTCAAAACACATTTTTGGCCATAATTTTCTTTCTAATAATGATAGAGACGTGGGACCAACGAAATTTTGTAGTATTAAGCAAGGCCTTTCGGATGTGTGCTGTCAAATTTGTCAAATGTTTTATTTCTTTGTTTTTGTTTTTTTTCTTTGTAAGATTGTTTGTTACCAACATGACTCAAAAAGTACTTGATGGAATTGAGTGAAATTTTGTGGGAGGCTTTGATATTATCCAAGGAAGAGGTGATTTTACTTTGGTGAATCTCAGGTCAAAGGTCAAGGTCATAGAAACAAAAAGGTCAAAACATTTTTGGCAATAATTTCTAATAATGATAGAGACGTGGGACCAACGCCATTTTGTAGTATTAAGCAAGGCCTTTCGGATGTGTGGTCAAATTTGTCATGTTTTATTTCTTTTTTAGTTTATTCTTTGTAAGTTTTTTCGATCTGAATAAAATAATCGAGACTCGCTTCGCTCGCCAACTGTTTGATAAAAGGGCCCCCACCTGAAGTTTAGCCAGGGGCCCCATGCACTCTTAATCCGCCCCTGGACTGAACAAACAACCACACACTTTGAGGCAGCATTCTCAAACACCAGGCCACAGGCAGTCACAAAAGTCTGCACGCAGTCCGAGCAGAAGCGGTGTAACATATACCACTAAATATGGGAAGTCATCTTGAGGATCACATTCGGGAGATAGGTCCACTCTATGTTATTATTGTGCGAACCTGGGACACACAAAGAATGAATGCTTTATCAAAACAAAAGAAGATAAACAAAAGGCACAAGGGTGTGATCCATACTGTAGGCATCACCTGTCCCAAGGTCATTGAACCTGCAATTGTAAGACAGTAGAAAAACTAGTTTCCATATTCAAATCGGGGGAAGGCCAAGTCACGACAAGAAACGATCAATCGTAAAGAAAACCAAGTCTAAAATTCACATACGAGGGATGTAGGGAAGTAAGTGTATCTTGATACCAGCTGTATGTAAGGGTCAAAATGTTTCTTTGTTCTTAGACACAGGCTCTCCAGTATTTTCAATAACACAAGAAGAATAAGACAGAATTTTTATAAATAAGAAGAAAACTTTTCTGGAAGAATTTGATTTAGACTTATTTACTGTACAGTAGATGGCAAACAGATTACAGTACAAGGCATGATATGGTTAAACATCAGTTTCACAGAGACTACAAGACCAATTTCTGCTTTTTCTATATAGTCGAAAACTTAGCAATAAAAGCTAATATGTTACTGGGCTTAAGATCCATGAGAACAGAGAAAATCTTTACGGTATTCTCACAAATGAATTGAACAGACTTTAGTAATGAATTCACAGAAGAATTACCATCCGATTTTTCACCGATTAGTAAAACAGAACCAAAAAGAATTGGAAACGTTAAAGGACTACACAAACATACACAGACAGACGAGTGTATAGATCCACTCATACCCCCCCCCCCAGCCTCCCACACTAGAGACCACAGTAACGGTACTGACTCATCAGTTTTTCCCGCCCATCTCACCAATGATTTAGTTATTCCTCCTAACTTCATACATGAAAGTTACCATAAAGAGCAAATTGAAGAACAGTACTGTTCTTGTCTTGGAAAAATTATGTAAAGTGAAAGGATTGTCGGTAGGAAACGCATTATGTCAGACGAATAACGATGGGCAAACTCATGTGTTTCTAATTAATTACATGAATGGGGATGTACAGTTGAAAAAGGGGACTTGTATAGTTAATATTGAAAAATGTCCCATCCCTATGATGGAGATAGTTTTAGCTGGGATGACAAGTAGGATAAAATCTAGGGATAAAGAAAGCATAAAAGAGAATTTGATTCACTCGTGAATTTTATGCAGAAACTGATTTGATAAAATTGTTTGAAAAACATCGGCAAACGGTAGTATTACCTGGAGAACAATTACGGTGTACTAACCTGATTAATCACAAAATTAACGTGCACCCAGACACACAACCTATTTATGTACCTGCCTATAGAGTCCCACAATCACAACGTACACTTGCAAACAAGTATGTCGATTAAAAGCTAAAACTTGGCATTATTGAGCCATCAATCTCCCCTTGGAGCCCCATTATTTTTCATGCCCAAACGAAATGGAGAAATGCGTGCGGTAGTAGATTACCATAAACTAAATAATCACACAGTCCCAGACCAATTTCCCATGCCATTGCTAATTGACGTCCTGCAAAATACTGGACCAGAAAATAATGTATTTCAATTTGCTTAATGGATATTATCAAATACCATTAGATGAGGAGTCATGTAAATACACTGCCTTTTCCACAAATACAGGACACTACCAGTACATGAGAATGCCAATGGGATTGAAGACAGCACCAGGCACTTTTCAAAGCTTGATGAATTATGTATTGTCCGGAATTCTAAGACAGGGAATATTCGTCTATCTTGATTATATAATTATCGCAACTAATGACATAAAGGAACTAGGCCAACTCCTACAAAAGCTTGGTGATGCTGGTTTAAAAATTAAGCTAAATGCAAATTTCACTTTAAGGAAATAAAATTCTTAGGCCACAAACTGAATGCAGAAGGCATTCGTACATCCGATGATAAAATATAAGCAGTGAAAGACTTCCCTGCATCAGCTATTACAGACGAGGTTAGACAATTTTTAGGTCTGGCAGGATACAGGTCTTTTATACAACAATTCCCTCATATAGCTTCTCCTCTGTTTCAACTACTCAAAAAAGATGGTATATTCCAATGGGGAGAAGAACAAAAACAAGCATTTAATGAATTAAAATATAAACTTACAAATGCACCATGCTTGGCTTATCCTGATTTCACAAAACCATTTATAATTTGCACAGACACATCTGTTAAAGGATTAGGGGCTGTATTGATGCAAGAAGATAAGAGAGGAAAGAAGCAACCAATTGCATTCGTCAGCAGACAAATAAACGGTGCAGAGAAAAATTATTGCACTACAGACTTAGAGGCACTTGCAGTGCTTTTTGCATTACAAAAGTTTCGAGAGTTGGTATATGGTTACGAAATTCACTTATTCACCGACCATAAACCCCTAGTGGGTATGTTCAAAGAAAAACTCTCTGGGAGGAGAGCAAGATGAAAATGTACAGTCAAATACTACAATGTAAATATTCACTGCATACAAGGCAAAATGAATTAAGTAACAGATGCATTATCCAGGAACCCGAAGACAATTCATGTCGCGGCATTTGATCTCAAAGGAAACATCGCAAACCACGATGAAATCGTGAAAGCACAGACTTGATTCATCGTGGTCTAAAGTTATATACAAGTTAAAAAGTGGAGATGACATACAATTACCCAAGCTACATACGCCACTCGAACAATTCACAATAATCAGTAATGCCTTATACAGGATCAACCCAGGATAACCATAACGCCTTAGAAATAATAAACAATTAGTGGTACCTAATGACATGATACCGCAAGTATTATGAACGATACACGATAGCCCACATGCAGGACATCTGGGAAAAGACAGCTGTTATATTACTAGCCATCATTACGAAAAGATATAAACTATCATATAGACAGATGCGAATCATGTGCAAAACACAAAAGTTACCCAATCACACCTGTACCTATAGGTAACTACCCTGCACCACATCAACCGTGGGACGTTGTCGCGGTTGACTTACTCAAGTTACCATTATCATACAATAATAATGAATACCTATTCGTAGCAACAGATAATTTTTCACGCTATGTAATTTTAGCCCCAATTAAGGCTAAGTCAGCAGAAACAGTAGCAAAAGCAATAATAGATACTGTCATGTCGTTTCACGACCCGAATGGTACTAATAAGCTATAATGAAGGTGAATTTAATTCTGATATCTTACAAGAAATATGTAAACAGTACAAAATCAAAAAGGTTAACGTTTTAGCATATCACCCAGCATCCAATGGGTTAGTAGAGTGACAAAACAAAAAAAGTATTGGATGTACTACGACACATTCTCATTGAAAATTATGCAAGCTGGGATGATTGGATTCCCAGAGTAGAAGCATCAATTAATGGATCTATAAAGTGTACAGGAGACACACCACATTTCATTATCTACAGAACAGATAAGAAATTACCGTATGAAATTCTCGAAGGTGAAAATCTGCTCATATACAACTACGACGATTACCCTAAACTCCTTTTACGTGAATTCCACAAGAGAGTGAAAAAACAATTATCGATGTCCAAGGAAGATAAGACGGAGGCATTCAATAAAAAGGTGAAAGAATCGCCTATCAGCTTAGGAGACATTGTCTATGGTATCATTCACGCGAGAGACAATACATTATCCCCGTGATCTGAGGGCCCATACAGAGTAATCAATGAGACAGCAAATAAAGTCGTAATTAGGTCACCACTGTCAAGTGGTGAAGAAAAACAAATTCATGTTGATCATTTAAAAAGGGTCCCAAGGGAATTAGCCAGCATTTATACAACCTCGGACACCACCGAAAAAACGAAAATTACTAATGAAACCAATCAAGAGGACAACAGTAATTACAAAAATAAATTAAGGTCGCATACCAAACAAACAAACATAGGTGCAACTGTTCCTAAAAAGGCTACAGTACAGTATTTACATGATCTAGATATCGATTTAAACTCCTTCTGTAAGTGAAACAACAAGCAAGTTATTGTTCTCCATAAGCCAACCGTAACGCACATCACACTGTCATCGACCACAGCATGACTTGATTAGGAAATTAATAGTTTTTTTTTTTTTTTTTTCGGTAGGTAACGATGAGGGGACTTATACCATGGAATCTCCTCTACATACCAAGAAGATATGCTTACTTAGACCCTCAACATATAGTACGGCAAGGATGCCTCATGGGTTCAACGGCCACGACGTCAATTGTAAATGATGTCATGCATGAGTACTGAAATCAGTTTGGATTATTTGTACAAATTACCTACTTATTTGGAGAACATTGCCAAACCACTGAGAACCCTGTACTTTATGATAGGAGGCTATGTTTCAGAAGCTCATAACACAAAAGATGTGACTGAAATCGTGAAGTTAGCGAAACGGAAGACAGAACAGACTAAATCAATAATGCTCATTATGATCCAAGATCTCCCATCTCATGGAACAGATACACTGATTGACACGAACAACATCGCACGTACTCGCCAAAGATGCGGTTTGTTTGACCTGGGTGGTGTAATTCTGGGGAAGATCTTTGGACTGTCTACAGAGGAAGACCGTCAAGAAATAATCAACTAAATTAATAAAATAGCTCAGGTACTATCATACCAAAACAAGTTCGTTGCCGGCCAAAACTCAGCAAAGAAAATAATCGTAAAAAATCTAAAAGAGGAAGAAATTACAACTCACCAAAGTGTGTATAAAATAAATACCATGGAAGGAAACATAACACTTTTCCAACATTTCTCAGTCATCACGGAACATGTTGACACAATTATACTCCAATTAGATAACACTAGAGTTCGTTACAGGGCACTTATGCAAGGAATTGCAAATGCTGCAAATAGCAAGATCACATTTGACCTACTTCCAGTTCATGAGCTACGTGAGATAATTAGGCAAGGCATACATAAAGACTGACGAAGAGAGTGTATGTGAGTGAGGTGGAGGGGGGAAGAGGAAGGGGGAGGCCGAGGATGAGATGGAGAGAGGAGGGTGTGAGTTGGGAGCAGGGCAGTGAAATGGCGTGGGACAGGACGACTTGGAGGCGATTTGTTTGTGGCCACCTCAAACGGGATTGAGGCGTCTGGCAATAGATAGATAGATACATACATAAAGATGGTTTGATGCCTTTTTTCCGGGGTAGAGATTTCATGATTATTATACATATTTAGAAGCAACACTAACACCAACATCAGTAGTAGTTCATTCACCATTCATAACTGACGACCTGTTCACAGCGTATCAAATATATCCCTTCCCTTCTAAGAATAATAACACTTTGTTCATCATCAACATCAACACAGACACCGAACTCATCATGGTATCCAAGAGACGAAACACTGTCACTTTCGCCAGTGAATCAACAATTGAACAAAAGTGCCGTACATCATTACATGCTGTTCACATTTGTCCTGCATACATCTTCACGTTTCAGCCTACTGGAACAGTCCTTTGTGAAATATATCATATGAAATCACGACATTCATCACCATTGCAACTTCACATTTGCCCCAGATAAACTTATACACCATCAGTGCATTGGACACTCACAGTTTTTTTTACTTCACTCACAACACATCAGTTTACATAATTTGTCCAGATATACCACTATCTCATACTTCAGCATCAGGATTATACATAACACCAGACTACTCTGCGGTACTTACACCATCCATGTCCACTTTATCTACCACCAATCACTATGCCATCCTCAGTCATACATACAAATATTTCCACCCTTTACCTAAGGTGGATTTAAACATGAGCACAAGTATTAAGTTGATTTCACCCAAGTCTGAAACAATGCAACTAGTCAATGAAACAATGAAGCCCTGGGAAGAGTTGAGTTTGAGTATGTTCAACCCATACTATGTGTATAGCCCAGCACCTATTGTCCCTCTAATCTCTATTATATTTACAGTAATGCTGTTCGCAATGCACAGAATGCATGCAAGAACTCCAAACTTGGAATCAGTATTTACTGGAGGAAGAGTGAACATTCCAGTGAGACCCCCTGAATGAATTGTAAATATTGTGTAAATAGTGTTAATTAAAACAAAACAAAACAAGAAATGTGGGACGGCACATGAATTAATATAATATAAAAGTATCCAATTCTTATACCAATATCATTATATCTATATAAAATACAAATTTATTTAATAACTCTTACTTTAATCTTAACTTTGAACTATTTTTTGCATATATGTATGTGCCTGTTATACATACACATTTTACAATATGTTATACAATATTCCATAATCAATTTAACTATAGTGCATTTGCTTCATTATGTATACAATATGTTTACAGTGTATTATGTTTCTAGAATATTATTAGGTCAGTGCAATATTATCATACAATATTATCATGAATATTATGTCTATACAATATTATAATCAGTATTATGTATTAACAGACTAGAGTGTGTCACTGATATATGCTGTCATAGGTTCTCTAGCTGGCGTGGCCGAGCGATATCAGGACTCCATATTATAACAATACAAATCATATTAGATAGCATAATAGACAGCATTGGCAGTCTAAATTTTCAAAAATCCCAAGACGACACCCAATAAAATATCCCAAGAAATCCCAAGAACATGAAATTACCATAAATTATATTAACCCATAAAAATTTGAATATGCTTACCATTAGAAGATCTATTGGAGAAATACTTGAAAAGTCTCGCTGACGTTGTCCTCACTGGAAGCCTCGGTATCTCCTGGATGTAGGCCTACAATTGCCATATTTTCTTTTCTCCATACATCCTCCCTCTGCATGTAGCGCTTGTGACACTGTCCCGTTTTGATTACTCGCGCCAGTGATGTTGATGGTTCTCATGTCAGGCATGAGCTTTCCTGCCGTCTAATTCTTGTTATGCCAAAAGGCGGTTTGAAACAGTTGATATGAGCAGTCTGTTGGTATCTTTGTTTTTAACTCTATTGAACTGAGAGAATACTCTCTCAACACAGGCAGAGGAATGAGGGATAGCCAAAAGACTGCACATGAGCCTTGACAAAACTTTGAATTTTGTTTGATTGTTTGCATCCTTCACATCTCTTATGCCAAAATTTTGTTGAGGAGTCACTGATGTTTTCGAGGGATGCCTTGAAATACAGCAAATCTCTCCATTGTTCATCCGAATTGTCCAAGTCTTCTTCCTTAAGCAGTGTAGGGAAATTTAGCGACAATTTTGCAAGAGACTTCAACTTTCTATTAGGGGAGACTGTTTCTTCAGGGTTGAGGATTCTTAACATGGCAAGGACACTCTCTTCGTCAAATGCAAATCTCTTTTTCATTTGAGCACACAACAACAGCAAAAACTTCAGACAGTCCATGCGAAACATTTTCTCATATTCTACAAGAGGCACCTTCACCATCTGGGCCGTGCATTTTCCACCAAAGTGTACAACTTTCTTGTAGTTTGCGGAGTCAGAGAGATCGATGTCACTTAATCCTTGTGACTGAATGATTTCTTCATGCACAAACATTCCTAGAATACTTCTATATTCATCTGATATTACTGAATGCAGTTTTGAAAGTCTAAAGTACTGGGCATGGAACTCTAAATTCATTTGTTAGCTTTACCAATGACGTAACTGAGAAAAAGGAGCATATGCTTTGTTCCAGATGTGATCATTGTTTTGTATATCTGAGCTGCTCCATCAACTTTATCAGTTCTAGACTCTCCTTGAAAAAATAGTTCCAGTGCATCCCACTGTTCTAGTATTCTAGATATCATTGAGCCTCTTGATAACCAGTGAGTTTGTGATATCTTTAATATTTTATGCTTGGGCGTGTGGAGTACATCTTGAATCATCTCAAACTGATGCTGCCTTTTGCTGCTACGAGCAAAATAGCAGCAAATGTCCTTTACGAAGGATTCAAGCCACGAAGGTAAGGTACTACTTGCCTGGCTTGCACACAAGGCAAATGAATGACACACACAAGCCAAGAATGAAACAGACGGTATATCCTTCTTGAGGTGTGCCTGAAATCCTTTATTTGCCCCAAGCACTGTAGAACAGTTATCACATGCAAACCTTATGATGTTCTGCAAAGGTATTTCCTTACTCTTTAACAGTTCCTTCACCGATCTATAAAGTCCTTCTCCACTCGCATCATCTACTTCCACAATCTCTAGGACAGCGTCCGTGACTTTGCACTTTTTTTCATCATAGAACCGTACCATGACTGCTAGCACTTGAGACACTGATACATCTGTACACTCATCTATAATGAGAGAAAACTTGTTTTCCCTGCACATGTGTGCAACTATTTTTTTTTTCTTCCTATGCAATACCATCTTGTTGTATGTATGAAGCTTTAATTTTTTTTCGGCGTAATGCTGCGAGCAACTTCACTGTCAGGGAACATTCTCTTTATCACGTCTACCTAATGATCACACTGAATAAAAGGAATTCCGTTTTCTGCCACATCCTGATAGAAGTAGTTCTGCTTTTGCTACTTTATTTTGAATATCTTGTTCACGCGGCTTCTTGAATTCCTCTATGGTCAGTGTCTTTTTCTTAGTTTCCAACATTTTGTTGTGCTTTGAGGAAGCTTTGTGTTTCAAGAGGGCAGATTTATTGCAATTTTTCATTTTCACTTCACACACTCTAAATCGCTGCGCATTTGTCGTCTGGATCCTGTTTCACCCACTCTTTCTGTTCATTATCGCTCAGCCAGTCCATGATAAAAGACTGCTGATACCACACTCTGATTTTTTTTTTTCATGGTGGTGTTCTACTCCCACTTCCACCAGGCTCAGGGTCCCCTGATGTACTCAATGTTCGTGTGTCACAGAACAAGTGACTGACATCTTTAATCGCAGAGGACAGGAGCAGACTGAGTAATCATGGCGCGTATGAGCTGCGTCACAAGCTCACGTGTTCCGTTCCTGTACGTGGTACTCACATAGCCCAGTAGGGTGACGAGCTGGACGTGGCTCGCACACGTATCAGTCAGCTTCCCAGCTGAGTCATTAGAAATTAATTATTACATATATACTTCTCTCTCTCTCTCTCTCTCTCTCTCTCTCAAAAAAAAAAAAAAAAAAAAAAATCAGTAAAATTTCCCAAGATTTCTTGATATTTGACTGTAATTTCCCAATGTCCCAAGGCCATGGCCAATATCCCAAGATCTTGGGAAAAATCCCAAGGAGTGGCATCGCTGATAACAGATAGATGTAGGAATCTACATTCTCATAATACAGCTCATAATAGATAGCATAATGGATGGGAACACCAGTAAAGCTAGGTGTGGGAACAGGAAAAACGTCAGCAAGAGTTAAGCAAAAGAATGCCAGAGGGCACCAGAAGCGCTACATACACACAGACACACACAAGTTTCTAGAACCCGTACATACGGGTTATACACATGACACAAGAAGGAAGGAAGAATTTGAGAGGCAGAAGGGGGCTAGCTACAGAAACGAGAAATGGTAAAAAGAAGAGAGGTCCAGCGAGAACTTAGCTAGAATATATACGTTCCTGTGTAATACACTCAGTGTTCAACTTAACTTTCCCTTTGAAGACAATAAACGTCAATCAAGACCCAGTATCCATCTTTAACTTCTCCTGTCTTCGATTACACGATACCGGTAACTAAAATCAGTCTCAAGACTTACATATTATAGGGTCAAGATCCACAATATAACTGTGCCATAATAAAACCCCATAACCCCAGAGTGTCTTTATCTCATCTTCGCTTATGATATTCGTGAGACAGAGGAAGACTTACAAATATACAATCTCCACACTATCCGACGCCTCACCATTTTTTACACTGGTACCAGCCTGCATAGGTGCCTCGCTAATCTACTACAATTCTTAACTCGTAGCTATGACTATTAGCTACACTGGGTAGCATCAACAATCTATTATACTCTTCGATATCCAACACTATGGCAACGAATTTCTACACTATTGGCACTGGTGGCACCTACCCTGCCTAGATACCTACCTACCTACTCCTATTGATATAGGGCCCGGGTCACGTTTCTGCGCCACGCATACAGGTGAGTGACACCTTTTGTTTCTGAGGCTTTTTGACCATATTTCCAGTTCCGAAAGTGGCAAACAACTCACCAGCTGTAGTGGATGTGTGAATGTAGTGTATCCATCATAGACTGTGTTTCAGCTTTGGTTGCACATTGCTCCTTATGACATGCGATGCCTCAGTTATTTTACTTACCACCACCTTACAAATGCCAAGCTCCACTGAAATTGGTTCAGCCTTTCATATCAGTACTTTGCCGACCAAACAACTCGTAACTCATAATTAAGGTAAGAAATTGTTATCTGCTCAACCATTATCAGTTACCTAGTCATCATCACTTTACCTATTATTCCTCATCCAAAACCCTGCCTTCCCACTCCGCTCTACGTCTGCCCACCACTCGTCCTCAGCATACCCAATTGCCTCTCCTTGTATTTCCCAATACCTTCTTTCCTTCTCTTCGCTCATCCAACTATGATGTTGTTAGAAAGCTGAATGCCAAGTGCAAACGTTAGGAGGCAGGTATGCCATCAGCATTGAAACAGTACTTTGCTTAGGTGTCCTCGCTGATCATTAGTTCCTCGGGGATGATGTGTGGGGTGCGGCAGTGCCATCTGAGTTCCACAGGTGGGCACTACTTTTGTCTCCATAGTAAGTGGTATTCTCCACGGATGACTGTTCAAGCTGAGGGTGAGGGAACTGTCATGTAAAACAGCTGCCCTGCCTCCTTTCATGGAACTCTGGCTGGTCACAGTTCATATTGCGAGGACATATTATTTTCGCTTCTGTGTGTGTGTGTGTGTGTGTGTGTGTGTGTGTGTGTGTGTGATAGAGAGAGGAGAGAGAGAGAGAGAGAGAGAGAGAGAGAGAGAGTGGCTCATACACGATTAGATTTAGACTAACAGCGATAGGGTTAAAGGTTAGACAAGCATAAAGCAATTTTCCTAATGGTGGATCAAAGTTCAAGGCCACAGGGCAAGGTCAACTTAGACATTTGTGATCCGATTTGAACCAAACTAAGTGGAAGGGATACAAGTCGGGCTAGGATGGAGTGATTTCATTTTGGGACATCGGTCAGAAGTCAGGGGTTGCAGTGCATGGTGAAAGGGTCGTCCACATGTTCCTCTCCCTAAGTGCACCTTATCCACAGAGACATTTGGGAATTGTTTGGAATGGTTGTGGTTAGCAGGATGGGGCCTGGATAGTCATGAGTGGCAGATCACAATGGGAAAGCATATGCTGTCAGCATAAGCAGTGTAAATCTGCTGCTAGTTGAAACAGTCGCCGTTGTGACAGTTACCATATGAGAACAAAAATGAAGTGGATAGAATGGGCTGCAATCGTTTCAGGTCATGGCTTTGAAGATGTATACAGTCTCACCAAGATGTGATGGCAGAGTATCCAGAAGATCTCAGTCAGCGATAATGCACATACTCTTTCCTATATGTTTTAAAAATGAACCTTTTCACATAATATTGTAATAGAAATCAATAAAATGACCTATCTATCTATTGCCAGATGCCTCAATCCCGTTCGGGGTGGCCACAAACAAATCGCCTCCTCGTCGCCGTCCCCCGCCATTTCATTGCCCCGCTCCCAACTCACCCCCCCCTCTCTCATATACCTCTCTACCCCATCCCTCCATCTCATCCTCGGCTTCCCCCTCCCTCTTCCCCCCTCCACCTCACTCACATACACTCTCTTCGTCAGTCTTTCAACCTCCATCCTCTCCACATGGCCAAACCACCTCAATGTATTCCTCCTAACGCTTCCTATCACATCCACATCCACACAACAACGCTCCTTTACATTCTCATTTGTCAGCCTGTCTCTCCATGTGACTCCACAAGCTCCTCTTAAATAACTCATTTCCACTGCTCTCTTTCTTGACTTGTGTCTCTCCAGGAACGTCCAAGCTTCACTTCCATACGTTAGAGTTGGTATCACAATACTGTCATGTAGTAACTTTTTCACTTCCATGCTCACTTCCCTGCTTCTTATCACTGCTTTCAAGGAACCAGCAACCTTTCTTCCCTGCTGCTTCCCTTTCAAGCACTTCACCCTCCAAATCTCCATCCTTACTCATCACACTATCCAAGTACTTAAACGTACTCACATTTTCCAATTCCTCACCATCCAGCCTCGCTGTACATTCACTGACTTCACCTTTCTCAAAGACCATCACTTTACTCTTCCCTACATTCACCTTTAGATTCCGTTTCTTACACACTCTCCCAAACTCATCCACCAGGCCTTGCAGCTCTCCCTTGTCTTCATTCAACAACACAGTATCATTTGCAAACAACGGTACAGGGAGCTTCCAAACACTACCCTCTCTCACTACCCTACCTTGTACCTCTTTTATTACCCCATCCATGTACAGATTGAACAACCACGGAGACATGACATATCCCTGTTTCAACCCAACCTTCAAAGAGAAAAATTCACAGTTCACCATCCACAGGCACTGCAGCCTTAGTACCATCATAGTATTACATACTCTTCACAGCATTCAACAACTTCCCATCTACTCCATATATTCTTAATACTTTCCGCAATCCTTGTCTATCCACCCTGATAAATGATAAATGCCAAAATACCGGTACATTTCAAAATTCCTGGAGGTAATTCGGTAGTTAAGGAAACAGAAATCCCGAAACGAAACTAACTGAAATTTCAGAACTATCTCTCATGGACAGTTAGAGATAATCCACGGAGTTTACAGTTATTATGGTAATACGCAATAATTTTGAAGAAGCGTAAGACTGAAATGAAAATGGCTTCAATAAACATTTATTCAGATCAGACAAAAATAAAATAATTTCCGTTAGAATAGTAGTTACTAATTTTGTCATTTATTTCCAGTTTTTCTTGTCTTCACAGATGCAACAGAAAGCAAAGTTAGTAGGTTATTTTAAAAGGCTCAACCAACAGGCACGAATGGAGAAAACTTACTCTAATATGTGAAGTTATTACATTGCTTTAAACCAGTCTCATGAGGGGACACACAATGGAAGGGGTTCACAGACCACCGTCCAGGAAATGCGTTTTTGTTAGATAACACTATTTTTACCCATACTCTATCATGTGGCCTTGGATGAGAACACCTTCTTCCAATGGAAATATGGTTGAAATTCCCTAAGTAAAAGATTGTACATTGTCCTTATGCTAGCTACTCGCCATTCACTAGGACTGGCCAAGAACCGTAAGGTTGCCTTGGGCACCCAGCTGTGGTGGTGGTATGTGTGTGCCTTTGTGTTGATTGCAGCCAACGAGAACGTAGCCGGGCCTTGAGCCCCACTTACTGATTGGCTGGCCGTACGTGGCGGTGTGTCTGGCAGGAGTTTCTGCTGCTTCATCCATCAGTCCCTACTGTTGTGCTCTGTTCTAGCATGCAAAAAGGACTTTTGACTCTTATAACAATTTTTTGCAACTTTTTTAGAGAAAGAATTACCGATGTGGGACTTGCTCTATATTGACGTTTCGCCTTATGACCTCCTCTGAATACAAGTGCAGAATATACACCACATTTCCTGTATAAATAGCAGAAGGCAGTAGGGGTGTGAGAGGGGGGGTAAGGTATTGGCTAGGGGTGGTGGGGGGGCAGGTAGGGTAAAGAAGGTTAGGTACATGGGAAAGGGATTACAGATCACGGCACAAGGACGGACAGCAAGAAAAGAAACAAGGGAAAGATGAAGTGGGAAGTCCATTGGGAGAGGGAAAGAATATTGGGTAAGGAAATAGAGGTCACAGTGGGAAAGCGATTGCCGATCCCAGCGCAAGTGTGTGTGTGTGTGTGTGTGTGTGTGTGTGTGTGTGTGTGTGTGTGTGTGTGTGTGTGTGTGTGTGCGCGCGCACAAGTGTCATATAGGTGGGTAAGAAGCTAGGTGAAGAGAGGGGATGGGGATGGATGGGAAAGAAGGAGGGGTGATGTTTTGAGATGAGGAGGGGTGATGTGAGGAAGATTTCCTATTGACTATATTTGGCCACAGAATTCGATAAGTGATAAGATCCGCTGTTCTGTTCAATGGTATTGGAACATCCTATTACAACTGCCTCAAGACATTGCAAATTTTTAAGTCTGCTTCCGCATACAAAATTTTTGCATTTTCCCGTTTCATTATATGACCTGTATTATATCTGTGAGCTTACATGCGTTGTTGGTGTTGTACCGGCTCATTGCACACTTGTGTTCTTTTATTCTCTCTTCCAATTCGTGCCTTGTTTCACCTATGTAAACCTTATCACATACTACACTTGGAATGGAGTAAACACCTCTCTCGGCTGTGTTGCTGGTTCGTGCCTTGTGTCTGACCAGATCACCCACTGTCAGATATCTTAAAAGCTACCTTTGTTCCTGAATGTCTTAAAAACCGTGCAATGTTGTTGCTCGTATTGTTACTGGGCAGAATTAAGCACGTCACATCCCTGGATTTCTCAGCCGTTGCCCGTTCCTCGGTAGCCCGGGCATGTTTTCTGGCACTGGATATCATGTGTTTTGGATACTACAGTTTATAAAATGTGCTATCTGTGTATAGGAATTATTCCTCTTTCAAATGATCTTCAATGCAAATCCTCAGGGCTGTGAGGTAGAACCTTGTTAATACACTTTTCTTTATCCTAACGTTATGGCTGAAATAAGAGTGAGGAAGCCATGAGGCAAACCCCACAGTACCCACTAAGTCCCACATCGGTGTTTCTTTCTCCAATTTGTGAACGAACAGTGAAACAACTTTTAAGGAGTTTTGTGTGTGATTACTGGGGTGACAATGTCTCATCGTGCTAGTGCTAGTGATGAAAGTGTTCCTGGGCTCTCATGATTTGATGAAAACAGTAGTTTTGCAGAGAAGTCGTTCTATAGCAGTAATGGTAAACGATGGCATTATACTTCGAAGAAAATAACTGCATTTAGTGATGAGAGTAGTGATGACCTTGATTACAGTCTTAGTGACGATGTTACTGGAAGTGGTTTTAGAAATTGTGATAGTGTTCGAGGCGATGGTGATAGTAGTGTGAGTGTTGTTGTTGATGGACGTGGTGATGTGGGTAAAAGCGGAGCTGCTGCTACTGCCAGCTGTGGTGGTGGTGGTGGTGATGACGGTGCAACAGGTCATCATCAAAAACCTGTTCCTGTTACCCACATAGAAAAAAAGGGCCGTGTGCATGTAATCCAGCCAGAAAAGTGGGGCATGAATGTAGCCAAGCAAAAGCATAATACGGGGCAGGAATATGCTAGTTATGTCACACATACAAAAAAAAAAAATGTGGAAGCACGCAAAGACTGTCCCCGATGCCATGATGGCTGCTATGAGAAGACAGGCTGAGATCCAATAGATGAAATTTTTAACTTTTTCTTGGCAACTGGCAATTACAATGCTCAGAATGCCTACCTTCTAGGCCTGATGTGTGATGAGGTAGTCAAGAGGAAGGGCACACATGTGGAGGTGGGCCTCAGGCCAGTTCACATTGTGTATTACATATAAGTGGAGCACCGGGAGATCAACGTGTATTGCTCTGCCTTTGCATCCATCCATCGGCAGGGCAAGAAGAAAATGGCCATTATCCTGCAAAAGTGCCATGGGTCACCCAAATGGACCCCTCTGCCTTACTAACATGAACACAATCCCTCTCCACGTGCCATCGGTGGGCGTACCTTGGAGCTTGTGCACGAGCACATCATCCAAGGTTTACCTTTCACTGCGAGTCACTACACCCGTGTCACAACCCTTTGCTGATGTTACATGGTGGCTTGGAACAGCATCACCAAACTCTATGTCAACTACCTGATGTGGATTAGCCAGAATAGGAATGATCAGTACAAGGTGCCAGAGCGTTTTTATATAATGGTGTTCATACGAGACGACAACATCGTCTTCCAGTCACCAAAGACAGATGTTTGTTCAACATGTAAGAAGCTTAATCAGGAGATCAAGAACCAGAAAGATGCTGGCCTTGAAATTGCCAACGTTCAAGACCAGCTGGCTGTTCACAAGGTTGATGTTCCAGTGCCTCGAGACCTCCAGCATCAGACTGAGCAGATGGCACCTTCAGTGACTTAGCCAATGTCAAGAAAGAGGCCATAGACCTGCAACAAACACTTCCCCGCCCACGGCTGAGAGCTGGTATGGCTTACTGTATGTGCAAGTTGTGGGTCTACAACTTCTCCATACATCAACAAGGAGGAGGCCACCATTTGTGTGGGACGAGGAGGCAGAAGGATGTGGCTCAGACTAGGTGGCCAGCTGTGTGCTCAAGTGACTTCAGATAAAGATCAACCAGCAACAGCAGGACTTCACCACTCTTTGTGTGTTCTGTGACAACTGTGGAGATCAGAACAAAAACATCACTATGGTTCTTACGACCGTGCAGCAAGTGCACACCAGACTTCTGTTCAGGGTTGAGTTCATCTTGATAAAGTCTGGCCACTTGTTCCTGGCCTGTGACCTTATGTTTGCCCTGATTGAGAAGAAAGTCCAATCTGCTGTGTACATCTCTAGCACCAAGGTATATATTGATGTTTTAGCTTCCTTCATCAAAAGGCAGGGCTTTGATGTCCAAAATGCCTGCCAGCTGGTGACTGACATCACCTTTCGGAAGGACTGTGATGTCCAAAATGCCTGCCAGCTGGTGGCTGACATCACCTTTCGGAAAAACTGTTTCATCAAGAATGACTTCAACCTTCAATACACTCCAGCCAACACCACCAAGGTGCAAATGCAGAAGGAAAGGGTGAAGTATGCACAGGAGAGGATAGACTTGTCCAAAACGGCACTGATGCCTGCGTATCCCACTGAGCGCTTTCTGACGCCACAGAAATGCAACAACCTCAGAAATCTCCTTAACTTTCTCGAGTCGGAGGCCCAAGCATGATTGAACAGTCTCCCTGACCATCGGGAGGAGCCGAGGCAGGCACGTGAGAGACATCAACTTGCCAGTGAGGAGTCAGAGGCAGAGCATGACCCTGACAATGACGTCTGAACTATGTGCCAGCTGTTTGTCGCACTGGTGTCATCAGACACTAGTGTCAAGCCTCCTTCCTCTCCAGTTATGCCTCTTTTGTTGACCCCTATGACCTGACAATGGACAATGGCGTTTGAAATGCCTCTGCTGAGACCTTCAGATATTAATCTCTGCTGTTTGGTGGGTGTAATAAGGATTTTTTCCTCCATCATTACTGTGATTAATAATAATTCTGTTTTTTACTACTTTTCTGCTGTTGCATTATTCCTCAGAGAGGAAGAAACAGACATAGGGAGACCCACAGACAAGTGAAACTGCCACATGCAGAGCGCTTGTCGAATGGATCCGGTTATGATGAAACACAATAGGCTTCCAGGGTTCAAGGATATCTACCTTCTGATTTTTTTCAGAACGAATGGCACAAAATTGTGACATGTAGACTGTAACAAACAAACAAACACACGGAACTGGCCAACATGCTTAGCGAATCAAAAGATGCCAGCAAGCTATGAAACTGCCATGGGCAGAGCTTTTGCTGGATGGATCTGTGTCCGACATTAGACATTGCCACCCTCTGTGTGTCCATAAAATTTCATAAACATCCAGTGATAATTGATGGAGATATAAATTTCTGAAAATCTGCCTCATGGTAAAGATTGGGATTCGATCCCCCACTCAGACCAGGGCCTTTGACCGATTTTGATGAAAAACAATAGGCTTCCAGGGTTTACGGATAGCTATCTCCTTTTTTTTTTTTTTTTTTTTTTTTTTTTCAGAGTAGTTGGCGCAAAATTGTGACCTGGTGAGTGCAGACAAACAAATGAAGCTGCCATAGGCAGAGCACTTGCTGGATGGATCTGATTGTATCTGCTTAGTTTTCACTGGTGTGTGGGCAGTAAAGCCCTTGCCAGATGGATCTGACTGTTACTGCTTAGTTTCCACAGGTGTGTAGGCAATCATCAGGCAAAATATTTAGCACTTCGTTACACAGCACAGGATCGGCTTAGGAAGCTAAAACATGCATTGCCAGATGCGTCAGACATTTCTCATCAATTTGGTAAGAAAAAGATTTTCGAAATGTAAAAAAGATGGTGCCGTGGATGGCCAATGGGTCCTGACGACTTCCGGACCCACGGCCATTGTGGGGTTTCAACCCCCCCCCACCCAGCCCATGACCTTTAACCGATTTTGATGAAAAACAATAGGCTTCCAGGGTTTATGGATATCTACCACGTTTTTTATTAGAACGATTAGCACAAAATTGTGTCCTGTTGAGAGAAGACTAACAAACAGACAAACAGACAGACAGACAGACACACAAACATATGGAACTGACCAACATGCTAGCCAGAGCTTTTGATGCCAGCAAGCAGCAAAAAAAAAGACAGACAGACAGAGGAAACTGCCATTGGCAGAGCACGTGCCAGATTTTTTTTTTTTTATGTGTCCGACTCTGGGCATAGGCTTCACAGCCTGCTATCAAGGCCCAGCAGTCCTCCTACATACCATACACCTCTACATGTCACCACTTCGGCGCTAACACCCACCGTCCATATTGAATACATGCTAGCGCTGTCTCATACAGGACTGGTGTATTGGTATTAGCGGGGGAATTTTTGCGACATGTCGGCGGGTCTTCTGGTAGATCAGTAAAGCCTGATTTAATGAAATTCAAATCCTTAAATTGTTTCCTGCCCCAGCCGGGATTCGAACCTGGGTCCGTTAGGACTGCAGGCCACCTCTCTACCGATTGTATTGGAATCTACATGTCAAATCTGAAGTCGATAAACCATTTCAACACCACTGAAATTCTGTGGAGGTAAAAATATGGATATTTCTTAATGCGATGTTCTTTCACTCCTCTGCTTGGATTTCATCGGCGTATAGTAAGTCATTTGGTGATTTTTCATTTCAGTTCATTGCAAAGCACAGGATGGGTTTATGAAGCTAAAAATTGCATTGCCAGGTGCGCCTGACGCTTCTCTTCAATTTGGTAAGAAATAAAATCGATTTTCGAAATCTGAAAAAGTGGTACCTGGGGCAGCCACTGGGTACCGACGATTTCCGGACCCAAGGCCAATGAGGGGTTTCAACCCCCCACCCAGCCCAGGGCGTGTGAACAACTTTGATGAAAAACAATAGGCTTCCAGGGTTTATGGATATCTACCTCTGATTTTTTACCTTTTTTAGAACAATTGGCGCAAAGTTATGACCTGCTGAGACAGAGAGACAAACATACCAATCTCGCCAACATGTTTGCCGAAATTTTCGATTCTGGCAAGCAACAAACATAGGCCTACTGAAATGACTAACATGCTTGCTGACTCGAAAGATTCAGGCAATCACAAACAGACATGAGAGGAGAGAGAGTTGAAAGTTGGGAGTTGGATTAATTGAAGCTATTTTTTTATTTATTTACACCTACCCGTATGGCCTTTGGGGGGGAGCCCATAGCACATTCATATTGACTAATGGTACTCATATTCGTTCCAATCAATGTTGTTTTTTCCTTAAGCAATCATGTTTTACGAGAAAACGGGTTGCAAGATCAGCAAAATAGAAAAACTCTAAAATGTAAAAAATATTAATATTAATTTCAAAGATATAGCCAAACTATTATAAGAGTCACCGTCTACACTGAAAACCTTTCATAAAAAAAAAAAAAAAAAAAAAAGTTCTACCATCAGAATGAAAACAGTTAAGTTTGTGAAAATGTTGCTGAACTTTGAACCTGTTTTTAGGCGTTTTATGATTTGGCATGAGAACATCTTACGTCGCGCGACCACTCACAGAAAGAACGAGCCTGAGCTCCTTGGAGAATGTCGAATTTGTCATTGCTTAGTATCACGAATGCATGAACAATTAGCAAGAGCAATAAAATGCAGAGGTTCATAAATAAATTACTGAGTTCAAAACTTCCAAATCAGCCTTTTCAGCTCAGGAGGACACTGCGGTTTGTTTGAAAAAGAAAGACATTGCGGAGCAAAAGACAGCAAAATTATGTGCTTTTGCAGTGCAAGAGTTTGTTAGCTCATGTTTTGGTCCTCTGTTGCCTAATGTAAGATAGATAGATAGATAGATCGATAGAGAGAGAGAGAGAGAGAGAGTCAATTTTGTCATACATCTTTACAACTGGAAAGAAATGGCATCAATAACGAATAAAGTAGCTAATAAAAATGATTTTTAGCTATGGAAAGACAAGCAATATAACATAAAATGGGCTAGCTGCTATCTTGGGTAGGGTATCCTTACTCAGAATAGTTTCATTGTTGTGGCATCCTAATCGTTGCTCTCTCGTCACCAAGGCATTTGAAAATCAAGTACTATACTGCATGCATGAGAATTTTCCTTAACTGCTCTTCGAAACTAGACCGTCTGTATTTGAAATCCTAGGACATAAATACCTTCAGAACACGAGGGTACACTGCGTGTCTCACACAGAAAAATACATTACACATTCAGATCGGGAATACTTATTTTACAGTGTTAAATATGATATTGTCAGAGCATGACAAGCTACTGGAAAGATAAAAGAGAATGAGGATTAGGCCTAGATTTTCCATGCAAAGCTTGCAAAAACGTTCCAGGCCTTTTGGTCATATCAAGTTTCCTTTCATCTTTTCTAGCAGTATGGTGACCTATGTTTTACTGTAGCTAATCCAGAATGGCAATACAACAGACCTTTACGACACTGCCTATCCCGTGGGCAGCCACCTTGACGTGGTGGGGGTCTTGCGTACCCCTGTGATCCCACAAGCCTGCCTGCAGATGCAGTGACATCTGGCACGGTCTCCCATGTGGGTAGGGTTGTGGGTGAGGGGTCTGACTAAGCACGGCCCGAAACGTAGGTTATCCCATATGGGTCATCGGTGCCGCCCTCCAGAAGGGTCGCCTTGGTGCTGTCCTAAGTTGGTTGGTTGGGTTTCTGGGCTTGGGGGTGTTAGGGAAGAGGGTCTTTGCACTGGTGGGAGTGAACTTTCGCATCAAGGGGTGTCCTTTTAGTGTCACCCTCTGGGGACGAGGTACTCGCTCCCAACAGACCCTGCTCGGTCCCCTCACTCCCTGGTAGTTTCCCTTGGCTCCTGGTGCCATTTTACTCCTGACATGTATATATGGATACATTAAACACTTCTTTAACCAGTCCAGTCAGTGACCAGCCACACGAGTCAGCATCACCTGGTCACTCTCTGGCCGGCGACCCTGTACCCTCTGGGTCATCTGCCAAAACTGTGAATCCAGATGTCCCTACTGTTGAGCTGTTACCTGATGTCTTTGTGAAACACTCTTATACAAAATACAAAGTACTCAAAACACATGGTAGTTCCTTCCAGAACCTGAACTGTTTTCAGATTCATGATGGTCTAGTTACAGCATGTGGATTTAACCCCAAGGTCTCCTTGCAGGGCGATGGTTCTCTGTTACTAGAGGCCAGGAATGAAGAGGAGAGTTCACACATCCAGTCCCTTACTATGGTTGCTGGTTATCCAGTGTCTGCCTCTCGTCACGTGGTCCTAAATCAGTCCCGTGGGGTTGTGTATTCTCGTAACTTGGTCTCTTACGCTGAGTATTCCCTCCTGGAGGGGCTGGCTCCTCAGGGAGTTGTGGCAGTACAGAGAATTATGAAGAAAGTTGATGGGGTTTTAACACCCACACCCACTCTTATCTTGATGTTTGATCGCCTTACTTTGCCAGAGGTTGTCACTGCTGCATGGTGGAAGCTTAAGGTTAAACCTTATGTTCCCCAACCTAGAAGGTGCTATTATTTTTCAAAGGTTTAGTTATGTTCACCATTCTTGCTGGCAGGAAGCGTCTGGCCTTCCTGAGGTCTGTGAAAATTGTGTTGGTGTTTCCCATGGTATGGTTCATTGTTCTTAACCCTCTAAATGTTTGAACCGTGAAGGAGCGCATGAGGCCTCCTCAAGGTATTGCTATGTATACAAGTTTTAGTATAAGATTATTTCTGTCCAAGCAAAGGTGAAAATGTCTTTTTCTGAGGCAAAGGCCAGGGTAAGGGAGAGGTTCATTCGCCCTGGGGTTACCTTTGCTGCTGCCTTGTCTCGCCATAAAGCTACCCAGCAGGTGCCCCTGCTATCACACAATGCCTCATCAAACTCTCGGGGTTCTACTTCCCAGGCTTCTCGGCCAGGGGATTCCACTGAGGGAGTGCAGCCGGGAAGCTGCTGTGCTTCCTCTGGGGAGGCGCCTCCTGTCTCTGGGGGTGTCCCCTCTGGGGTGTGTTTCCTGCATCTGGGAATGCTTCCCCCATCCTGGTTCCTCCTGTGGCAAACACGCGTGTCGATGCTACTCCTTGCTTTGACACATCCAAAACTCCGGATGTCCCTCCTGTGCATGGGAAGCATCATCGTGGCTCCTCAGTACTCAGAGAGTGAAGTACTGCTACCAAAGATCTCCACAGTGGAGCCCACTACTCCTCCTATTCGGGATGCTCAGGGGTCGGGGTGAATGCAGGCTGAGGATGGTGTTTTGCTGATGGCCCAGCCACCACCAGACAGTGGTGGTACCCAGGTCGTTGATGTGCCTGCTCAGCTGCATGAGGCCTTGCCCTCTCAGGGTTCCAGTACTGTGGGATGCACTACCGATCAAGCTCCCTCTCATGGTGGCACTGCCTGCTATATTCTGACTAGGGCAGCTTGTGGTCCCCCTGCCAAGCCATCTCTTGCTCCACCACAGAAGAAGACCATTGTCCAGCGCTCTTCTTCTTCCTCCAGGTTATCTTCAGCTGGGTGGCTCACTGTACATCATAACAGTGCCAGGCAATCCTTTTCTAAGGGCAGTTCTAAGCAGCAATTTAAATCTGGTTGCTTGTCAGGGGCAAGGTTGTCTCGTCCCTTAGCCTAATTTCACTATGGGTACTATGGCATTCTCAGCCAGTATATTACAACGAAACTGTCGAGGGCTGCATGGTAATTGGGTGGAGCTGCAGACCCTCCTGCCTTATTCCCCTTTGTGTGTGTGACTCCAAGAAACTCTTGTAAGGTTCGCCACTCCTTATGCACCACCTGGGTACAATGCTTTTTACTCAGCGCCAACCCAGGGTCCTGTTGGAGGTGGTGCATTTTGGTGAGGGCTGACATCCCTCATTAGTCAGTCCATCTCCAGTCTGACCTCCAGTGTGTTGTTGTGCGGTTGTATGCCCTCCGTTGGTATATAGTTTGTTCCATTTATTTACCGCCCAACATAGCAGTCAGCAGTGGAACGTGAGAACCTTCTTGGTCAATTACCTACGTCCCTTCTTCTCTTGGGGGACTTTAATGTTCACCACCCTTTATGGGGTGACTGTAATGTTAACCAACGTGGGAGTTCGTTGGCATCCTTATTGGAGGATGAGGATCTTGCCCTATTCAATACTGGGGTGTTTATACATTTTCACCCCCAAACAGGTTCATTTACTGGAATCAACCACTCTGTCTGCACTCCTGACTGTCTCCTGGACTATACCTGGGAGGTTATGGAGGATCTCCATGGAAGTGATCACTTTCCCATCCTCCTTACTGCAACAATATATAGTCCTTGTTCCCAGCTACCAAGGTGGAGACAGGATAAGGCAGATTGGTCCCTTCTCTCTTCTCTAATTTCTGTTCATGTCTCAGTTGAAGACTTTCCGAATATTGATGAGGCTGTTTCGTTCCTTACCTCCGTTTTACATTCTGCTGCCCTTCATGCTGTTCCTAAAACCTCCGGCACGTATCACTACTGACCTGTCCCATGGTGGAATGAGGATTGCAGTGTTGCTGTACGTGATAAGAAGTTAGCCTTCTCCCATGAGCATTGTCTTGTCGAGTTCAGTAGGGCACAGGCTAAGGCTCGTCGGGTACTCAGACAAGCTAGGTGGGACTCTTGGATGGCTTATGTGTCATCTGTAAATTCAAAGATGCCAGTGTCTCAGGTGTGGAAGAGGGTGTGAAAGATTTCAGGGAAATTCAAGGCAGGCCCCCCGAGCTGATGTCTAATGGTGAGCCTGTTTGTGACCTGAAGCTGTGGCCAATATTTTTGCAACTGCCTTTGAGGCGGTCAGTCATAGAGATACTAGGTCACCAATTTTTGCCAGACAATGTGAGACAGAGGAGGCAAAGGTGCTGGACTTTTGTTCACGGAATATGGAGTCCTACAACCTCCCTTTCTCTTGTCATGAACTCCAATCTGCCCTTTCCCTGTCATGACACCTCACCACGGCCGGATGATATTCCTTACGTGATGCTTCGGCACCTGGATGATGATGCACTGTCTTTTCTCCTCAGCCTTTTTAATAGAATCTGGAGGGAATCTTCTCCCACCTCTTGGCATGAGGCTTCTGTCCTGCCATTCCAGAAGCCGGGGAAGGCAGGTTACAGTCCCCTGGAGTATTGCCCAATTGCCTTAACGTCATGCTTGTGTAAATTATTTGAGAATATGGTCAACAAGCACATAATGTATTTCCTACAAAGGAATGAATGTCTCAGTGTCAGTCTGGTTTTCAAAAGTGCCACTCAACAGCAGATGCACTTGTTCATCTTGAGACTGCAGCATGTGGTGCTTTTGCTAGACAGCAGCATCTGGTGTGTGTTTTCTTTGACCTAGAAAAGGCTTATGATACTACATGGCAGTTTGATATTTTCCAACAACTCCATTCTTTTGGTTTACATGGCAGGCTGCTCCTAAAAATTTCTGCATGACCGTTCATTCAGGGTTAGGGTTGGTGTCACCCTGTCTCCCTCGTACCCTCAAGAGAAAGGGATGCCTCAAGGAAGTGTCCTCAGTATGACCCTTTTGCCATAGCATTGGACGGTATTGTGTCCTCTATTCCAGAAGGGGTGTCAGTCTCACTGTATGT
Source organism: Coenobita brevimanus (assembly GCF_032717465.1). Taxonomy (NCBI): domain Eukaryota; kingdom Metazoa; phylum Arthropoda; class Malacostraca; order Decapoda; family Coenobitidae; genus Coenobita; species Coenobita brevimanus. The sequence goes on from NC_137032.1 coordinate 17,156,578, forward strand.
TGATGATTTGGCTTTTGGTATGCTGCTTCCCGAATGTCCATGTCTGAACATCCCATGCAGCTCACTCTGGACATAGTCTCTCGGTGGGCCACATTGCACAGCTTCCATTTCTCCTCAACAAAGACGGTGGCCTTGCTTTCTGCTTATTGAGAGGTGTTCACCCTGACCCAGGCCTCCAGTTATATGGCCACAGGGTGCGACATGTGGACGAGATAAGGTTTCTTGGACTTATTTTTGACAGGAGACTGACATGGGTACCTCATATCCATTCATTACAACTATCATGCCTCCGTGCTCTATCTCTCCTACAGACCCTATCTCACATGTCTTGGGGTGTTGACAGAACCATCCTGCCTTTACTGTGCCTTAGTAAGAAGCAAATTGGATTATGGGTGTGTGGAACATGGTTCTGCTACTGAAGCATGGATACGGTTGCTAAATTCGGTCCATCATGCTGGGATTCATCTTTCAACTGAGGCTTTCTGGTTTTCCTCGACTGAAAGTCCTTAATGGTGCAGTGTTGGCAACACCTTCACTGTCTTCTAGCCTCATTAACTTGTAAGGTTGCTCTTCTCCTCTTTCATAACACCCACCCTCGCTATCCACACCCGTTTGGGTACAGAGCAAGGGCTGCCATGGTGGAGTTCGGTGTTCAGTCCTCCCCTGTTTGCCCTATGCTGTCCCCCAAGAGGCTCCCTGGCTTCTCCCAGAGATACAAACGTGATTACTTCCTTGAGAGGAAGGCCTCTTTTTCCTCACAGGCAGCTTTGCCTTATTTTTTAGAACATGCCTCTACTCACAGTGACTCGATCTCTGTATATACTGATGGTTCTAAATTTCGTGAGGGGACAGGCTTTGATGTCATTTTTTGAGATTTTAGCCGTGGTGGGAGTCCCCCTCCTTCCGCACCTGCTTTTCCTGCTGAACTTACTGCCATTTTAGTCACAGTTGAATTGATTTTTAGTTTTCTCCCAGCTTCTCTTACCATTTTTAGTGATTCAGCCAGTGCCCTACAAGCTTTGTCCCGTGGCTTCCCATCACATCCCCTGTCTGTATTGGAGTGGCTCTTGTTGTTATGTAGGCAAGGATACTCTGTACAACTGTGTTGGGTCCTTGCACATGTGGGGTTCGTGGGCAATGAGTGTGCTGATTCTTTGGCTCTTGCCCTTCCCTTCCTCATTGCCGTGTCCCATCTGAGGATTTATGTACTGCCACTGTGGAGGCTGTCAATTTCTGCTGGTAGAGGAGGTGGGATGCAACAGGGGCGAACATACTCGACAGCATTCATCAGAACCTGGGCGATGGGGGGTAGGTGGGACTGTCCCGACAGTGGGAAACAGCTTTGGCCCGTCTCTGGATTGGCCACACTAGGCTGACTCATGGCTTTCTAGTGGAGAGAACGCCCCCTTTCTACTGTGATGATTGTCTGGTTCCTTTGACTGTGCGACATCCTCTTCTGGAATGCCCCAGTCTTGGGGACCTTTGTCAGCAGTACCTTTCTGGGTGCCAAGCCGGCAACGGATCGTACCTACTCTCCTCAGTGTTTGGGGAAGAGGTTTGTGTTATGGAGGGAGTCACCTTCTCCTTTGCGTTGAGTTCTGGCCTTCTCCACAAGCTGATGGGTTTACCATATTTTTGTCGGTTTTAATGATAATGTTCTCGTTTAACCTCTATCTTTTCACCATGTTTTAGCTTTGGTTAGTTTGTTTTATGCATCGTTTTTCTCTTTGCTTTTCATGGTTTTTATATATTTTGACTTTTTTCAATGTTTGTATTCGGCGGCAAATGACTTCTGCTGTTGCGCCGCCATGTTACATTTTCATTCATTTATTCATTATGACACTGCATGTTTCATTGCAATCATCATAGATTTCCCTATTTTGTAGGCATTTAAGGGATAATAATCACTTAACATGGATAATTCTACACATCTGAATGAAGCACTGGTGACTGACAGAAAATGCCGGAACAAGTATTACATGTATACGTAAATTCCCTGACAGTGTAGACTCATGTTCCTGAACCAAAAAGTAAACTTTGTTGAGATGAGTATTGATTATGAACTCAATTTCCCCAAGTAAGAAGCCTTGCTCACTTTTCTCTAACAACAAGAAGTTTCCTTTTCTATAAAAAGTACCTTTACAGATGACTCCCATACTAACTTCTGAATTTTCAGGAACCTGAATTAATTGGATGGCAGATTGGATAGCCTGACAAAGGCATTTAATTCAACTGGTATACTTTTCTTGATATAGATATCACCCTGGAAAAATGAAACTGCCTGTTTATAGGCCAGAATTGGTGCTTCTCAGCTAGAGTTTTGCACACATTAATGAAATTATGAGAATGCTTAATACATTGCTTACAGTACGAATGCTTGCTTTCGAATCGCAAAGTTCAGACACGGATTAATTAGCCATATTCGAAAATTTGTCTTGGAGAGTGTTTAAGAAAATGATGTTTAGGCTTAACTTTTTCATTAGGAAAATTAGTTTCTCGATCTTCAAGGTATTCATCAACATGCTTGCAATTTCTGACTCTTTGATTGTCGGGGCACAAATTAATTCAATAACATCACGTAGTAGCAAAAACATCTGCCAGTATGAATCCCTTGCATTATTTACTCTATCATGAAATTCCAGTTCTGTACAGCTTGGCGACCTAATTTTTCCCCATTTAGATTAACCTGACATGGTTTGGAGCTAGCATCTGTTCCAATATAATGAAATGTGATTAATCTATGATTTAACTCTTCATAACTAAACCAGTGATTCGCACTAATCAAATGCTTAAGAATCATTGAAGTATCATAAGATCCTATGTCCTCAAAAATATCATGAGCTAGACATGGTGGCCGACCTACATTGGCAACATGAAAATATGCCAAGAATTGAATATGGAATCAAATCTTAACCAACTGACACTATTTAATGAATCTTCCCTTGAAAGAATTGCAAGAGCTTCGTTGTGATTTTGAGAATTTGTTTTTGAGCTTACTTTCAATGGATCACTATGAAAATCTTTGAAGTATTTGTACAGTACTGGCAAAAATACTCATCTGTACTGAAGTTTTCAGTAAAGCCACCTATTCTGCGTGAACCGAAGTTATCCCCAGTAATAAAACAGAGTGAATCATTTAGAATTTCAATGGATACCTGGATGCCATTACTTTCCATCTTTTTCAGAACTTCCACTAATTTTCCAGAAAGTTTTTCATGTCCAAATTGTTTTAAATCTACTTCTTTACAGAGCGATATTAACAATGTGTTGTCAACAACCAAGCGGTGATTAGGCCTAAAATTAGCAGCTGTCATGTACACACCTATAAATTGTGCTTTTTTCTACTTGAGCCAAGGGGATTGCATACTTCGAAGGCATCCTGATATAAAATTATTCTTAAAGCATGGGGATTTTTTAAATTTAAAAGCACATTGTTCTTAAAAGCTGATCCATCTGTAGTATCATTGAAACAATGCTCGCTAGATTCAGTACCGGTACTGCTGGTTTGGTTTTCTGAAAATTTTGTAGTTACAAATACTCTCCAAAACTGAATCAGCATTAAGATTATATTTAAGTGTCTCATTGATAGGAATATATTGAAAGCCGCATTCATTGTTTTGCTTAATCTTCCGTAAGATACATGACCGTGGTTGAACATATCTAAAATTTTCCTAGAAGTATTGATTACGGCAAGATTCTGACCGTAACAGTCTGTTACTGTACCCTAGAAGTAAGTCAGAATCCTTTATACAATTGATTACTTCTTTAACCCACTGCATCCCAATGACGTATGGGTACGTCTCTACGTTTTGTCATGGTGACACCTGATGATGTATCCATACATTTTGCAACTGCGAGGTCCGTCATTTGCAGATTTTTCAAATTTCGTGCATGACTTTTGGTGCATAGATACAGGACACCATCCTTAACCCGCCGCCAGGCAGGGACACCCGTGTGACCTGTGCACAGCCTTGTCTCGGTCACTCACCTGTTAGCAGTGACCCAGCACAGACATGGTGTACCGAGGTCTCTCTGTCGCCGAAATTCAAGCCTTCAAAGGCGACAGCGATTCTCCATTCGATGAAGATGTGGTGGACAAGGACTACTTGCTTCCTGAAGATGAGACGAGCAGCAGTAATGAGGAAGTACCGTCTCCGAGGAAGTAGTGATATGTGATGTATCGTGAGGCTAAAGAAGGCCAGCCTGGACCCCATCCATGTGCACGCACCTCTCTCCAGCCCCTAGAGGAAGGAGAGGATGAGGATGAGGACGAGGACGGAGCCGTGGGACGTGGTTGGTATTACCTCATGGCTCATGAGGGAAAGGATTTCGCTGCGGGGAGCTGAAGGAGCGGTGAGGAGGAAACTCAAGTTTGGGGCTTGTATTTTGTATGGGGAAGGCGAGAGTGGTGTGGCAAGAGTGAGCAGTGGAAGGGAAAGTAAAGGTAGCAGGGAGGCAGCGGAGCACGTGGTGCACCTGGGCAGTGAGCAGGTGAGAAGTAGCCACACCCTAGCACCTCTTTCTCCTTACAAGATTCCTGCACTTCCTACCCACAGCCCTGTGATGTGGGGAAAGGAAACATAGGCAAGGGAAAGGGGAAGGGAAAAGGAAGAAGGGAAGAGGAGCACGAGTGGGGAAGGGTGCTGCTCTCCACCTCCCAAACCACCCCCACCACCCTCTCCTCCACACCCCGACGAAGGTGACGATGGAGATGAGGCTGGAGACGGCCGTATGTCGTGAAACTGGGAGGATGAGAGTGATTTTACGCCCATCATTCACCCCTTCATGGAGGAGTGGTGGTCTGGCTGTACGGCTCCTGGAATCCATGCAGGCTTCACCAGGGTGGATTTCTTCCACCTGTACTTTGGTGAGGAGTTTTTGGAACAGATTGTGAAGCAAACCAACACATTCGCAAACAGCCAGTGCTGTGAAAGTGAGTGTGATGGTATGAGAAGCAGGCACTCCCTCCAATATGACTACCCAGTTGCCACAGGTGAGATGTTTATCATTTTAACCCTGGTTCTTTTGATGGGTATTGTACGGAAAAGACAAATTCCAGGATACTACTCTACAGACCCTATGACCAGCACACCTTTCTTTGGGAAGGTAATGGGCATTAATAGATTTCAGCAAGTTCTGAGCTGCCTCCACTTTTACGATGCCGACGATCCTGCTACTACAAATAACATGGATAGAATGAGAAGGATAAGGCTGGTATTTGATCACCTGCAGGAAAAGTTCCATTCACCCATCTGTCCTTGTCATAAACACGAGTCTCGTGTTGTGGAAAGGCAATATTTCTTTTTGCCAGTACATACCCTGCAAGAGACACTATTTTGGGTTCAAGATCTTTGTTATGTGTGAGTGTAAGACTAGTTATGTGCAAGATATAGTCTTGTACACAGGCACACAGACAGACATAATAGAAGATCGAAGTATTGGACTCTCTGTGGCCGTGGTAAAGACAGTAATAGAGAAGTACCTTCATCGTGGTCACGTGCTGTACCTGGACAACTGGTACACTAGCACCCTTCTTGTTTGGTACCTCCACCTTCACGACACCAGAGTCTGTGGCAAAGTAAAGAAAAGCTGTTGGCTTATGGTCAAGGTTGAGAGGAAACTTGACAAGAATGAACTGTTTTGTTTTGTTTTTTTCAAGTCAAATTACATCCTCGCCGCTGTATGGAACCACAACAGGGAAGTTTGCCTCCTGACAATGGTACACCACCACCTGATGCACTGCACCGACTCCATGGATTACCACAGTGAGAGGAGGCATCATGTCTGGAAACCGGAGTCGATACTGGACTACAGCATCAAAATGAGGCAAGTAGACCAGTCTGACTCCATGATTTCTTGTGTGCAGTGTGCCAAGACCACGATGAAGTGGTACAAAAAGCTCTTGCACTTGCTCAATATCATGGTCCTGAATGCCCATTACCTCCACACCATGACTGTGGGAACCTCTGAGACCTTCGAGGGGTGTGTGACGGAGCTGTCTCGAGAAATTATCGTGAATATGCAGAGGACAGGCCCCACCACTGCCCACGCCCTGCCACTGCCGCCCAGACTCTTCTACGCCTCACTGCACACCACTTCCCCAGCACCATCCCTCCTCAACCAAACTGCCCTAGACCCCAGCGCCGCTGTCACGTCTCCGTTGCTCGTGAGACAAACCACTCAAAGAAAAGACACGAGGTACGAGTGTGTGGATTGCATCACTGGATTGTGCGTTGAGCCTTGCTTCACAGAATACCACACCTTAGTGCATTATTGATACTGCACGTCCATCAACTTACACCTTTCCTTCTTGCTGGAAGTTTGCTCTCATTCAGCCAGTCCCAAAGAAGGGTGACCATTCCCAACCCTCTAACTCTCGTCCAATTGCTTTAACATCCTGTATCTCAAAAGTTTTCGAGTCAATTCTTAACCCCTTAAACGGATCGTCGCGTTTGCGATGCTCGGCAAAAAGGACATAACGGCGGATCGTCGCGTTTACGATTCTAGTAAATTTTGAATAACCGCGGGCAAGCAGGCTCCAGCTGGTATTGTCTATCAGTACCGCCACCCTTTAGCTACTTTTAGCACACTTGGCCTTTGTACCACTGACCTCGGTTGTTCCCAAGTATAATTTTTTTTACCCACCCATGCACCGCTGCCCGGCCCCCCCTCGTCGTGCGATATGGCAGCGCGCGGACAGCTCAGACGTGTCAATCTGCGCCTTCCTCTCGCAAGCACTTTATGCTAATTGGAAACGCTTGTTTCCCCAGTTGTCACACTAGCATTTTTTCCCGCGGTTTGCCCCTGTTTAGTGTCAGTTTACCGCAATCTTTGAAGGTGACACCATGTCTCACTCAAGCTCTTCCGAGTCTGTGCCTTCCAGCCCTCCGAAAAAGGGCTTTGTGACCTCTACCCCGTCCAAACCCTTACTAGGAACTGCTAAGGGCCTTAGTGACTCGGCTATAGGCATTGAGTTGTTGAAAGCGTCAATGGATTATGGTAGTGACGTCAGAGTGTTATCGAGCCTTGCCGAGTCAGACACTCTATCGAGTGCTGAGTCTGAGGTGCCTGAAGTGACAATTCCTGTGCCCAGCACCTCAACAGGCAAGGCTCCAGTGAAAAGGGGACTAGTGTATGGAAAGGGGGCCAAGAGGAAGCGAAGTGGTGACCCCGGTTCCCAGCCATTGTCTTCCTCAGACCGGTCATTGTCCCCTACACCAGGTCTCGCCGCCGCCATACCGCCATGCACTCCCAGCCCCATTCTCTCATGGTTATCTTCTGCTGTGCTTTCTCCAGAGTCTTCGGAGTCTCCTTTACCACCTCGGAAGGGAAGTAAGCAGTCTGGTTTGCGTAGAGGTTTCCGTAGGCCCCGTGTTCGTGCTGGTAGGAGTAGGAAAGTGTCGCCTAGTGTTAAAGTTAGTGGTAAGGTTACTCGCACTAGGCAACTCACCACTCAGGCCACTGCGAGTGACCTTGAACCTTCTCCTTATCTCCCCACCACCATCACCACCACACCGACACGACCTAGCACAGCCTCTGCCACACGGCCTGCCTGACCCACTGCCTCACCGCCTGCCTCACCCACTGCCACACGGCCTGCCTCACCCCCCGCCGCCCCCACCTCCTCCCAGCCTAGGCAGGGCACTCTGGATGCCTTTGTGTGGTCTGAGGGCTCAGATTTTGTGCCAGAGGATCTGCCCTTTGATGCCAGTGGGCGTGGGATACAGGCTAACTTCCCTGTCCCCGAGGATGGTGAATGTCTGGACTACCTGTTGGCCTTCCTGGATAACGAATTCATGGAGCAGATTTGTACCGAGACGAACAGGTACGAAGAGCAATCTGCTGCAGTTCGTGAAGGTGAAGGTGAAGCTGCAATGCCATCCACGTCGCGAATGGCAGCATGGGTTCCTGTTACGATCCGGGAACTATTTGTATTCATCGGCTTGATGCTTCTCATGCCACATAACTGGAAGCACAAGCTCGAGGAGTACTGGAGTGCTGACGATCTTTGCCCCACACCCATCTTCAACAAATACACGAGTCGTGATCGTTTCAGGCAACTCATGACGTACCTTCACTTTGCCAACAACAATGAGCCTTCCCAAACTGACCCACTATGGAAAGTGAGGGGAATCCTGAACCTGATCAAGGACAAGTTTATGACGTTCCTTCGGCCCTTCAAGAAAGTTGTGATTGACGAGTCCTTGGTTTTGTTCAGGGGCCGTCTTCGGTTCGTGCAGTATATTCCTAGCAAACGCCACCGCTTTGGAATAAAGTTTTTCATGCTGTGTGACTGCAAGACGGGGTTCATCCTAGACTTTGTTATCTACACCGCCAGCAATGTGGACTTGGACAAGACTGACCCCCTTGGATTCTCTGGTTCTGTGGTGAAAGTGCTTTTGGAAAAGTACTTTGGCAGGAATCATGTCCTGTATACGGACAATTATTATACAGTTCCCAAACTCGCCAAGTACCTTTCAGAACACGGCGTCGGATCCTGTGGCACTGTCCGGAGCAATAGAGCACACTACCCTCCCTTCCCCGAGGCTGAAGGATCAAAGCGGGGAGACGTGCACCTGAAAAAATCGGACAAAATGCTGGCGATCAGGTGGCACGACAAGAGGATCGTCAATGTGCTCACCACAGTTCACAAGGGGGAAATGCAAGCCACAGGGAAGGTCGACAGAAGGACTGGCGATCCTGTGATGAAGCCTGATGCTGTTATTGACTACAGAGTCAATATGCGGCTGGTGGACAACTCTGATATGATGATCGGAGAGATAGACTGCCTGAGGAGAAACCGTCGCTGGTACAGGAAGGTGTTCTTGCACTTGCTTGATATGTGCATGCTGAACGCCTTCATCCTGTATAAGATCAAGAACAGGAAGCCAGCAAACTACTCACTCCGGCATTTTTCTAAGACTTGTGTGTACCAGCTGCTTCAGCGTTTTGGGCAGGTACTGCCATCAGGTCCCAGGCGCCACTCACACACACCTCCAGACCGCCTACAGTGCCAGGACTACCTTCAGCGACACCGCCTGGAGCCACTGCCTAGCACTGCCAAGAGGGGAAAAGCACTGAGGAGGTGTCATGTGTGCAGCCACACTACCAGGCAAGACAGAACATTTAGGCGCACCTCCTTGCAGTGCAAAGAGTGCAAAATTCCCCTCTGCGCTTACCCGTGTTTCTTTGACTACCACAGCCTGACTAGATATTGAAAATAAGGGTAAGAATCTTGTAAATAATACTGAGAGTGACAGTGATACTAGTGTTTAGTTTTCTTGTACGTACTGACAGTGACAGTCTGATGAGTGTAAATTAGTGTATGTAGTTGTAAAAGCACTGACAGTGACAGTGATTTCAGTGTAAATAATTGTACATAGTAATAATATAAGTATTGAGAGTGACAGTCACTCCAGTGTAAGAAGTTGAAAGCATATTTTTCTATTCTATGTTCTGACAGTGACAGTTTGGTGTGTAGAAAATATTATTTTTATAACAAATGACAGTGACACTGATGATTAAGGCACTAAACTGACAGCGAGAGTGAAAGTGAGCGATAGAAATGAAGTGCGAGTGGCTGACAGGAGCGAGAATAAAGTGCCTGCCGTAGGGCAGAATACTCGTAAAATCGCTCCGCGGTGGTCTTTCTCATTCCGGCTTCACAATACTGGCAGTGACAGTGATTTTTATGGCCGTAATAGTGCCAAGCGAGCCTTTGCGAAGTACTGTGAAGGAAAATAATGTAGTATACGTGTTTTTAGCTGTGAAAAGGGAAATGTGTGTTCGGTGACGGGAAGACCGCCGCCGCGCTGCATGTCGGCCGTACGCTTCGTTGATTGTAGCCTTATTTTCAGTGCTTATTGTACAAATACGGATTCCAAACTACCTGTACGTTGTTGTATAAACTGTACTGTGACAGATTGAGGCTGTGGTAGAGGGGAAACCGGGTTGCTGGAGGTGTGAAAGTGAAGACTTTGTTACCCAACTTCGCAAGTCTCCACAAGTCCTTTGGTAGTCCACGGAGGCTCAACACCTGTCTCAGGAGAAAGCTGAATGTAAGTACTATATGCCATAAAAATTTTAATGTTCTAGGGTTAATCTCTGATTTTTGGCAAATATTTTCCCACAGGTACTCAGACCCCACTACAACCCCGCCACACGGGGGGGATCGGCTGTACACGGCCGCGTTTAAAGGGTTAATGGAAAAATTTTAAAGCATCTTTCCTATCACAACTTTCTTTCTGATCGTCAGTATGGGTTCCGTCAGGGACGCTCCACTGGCGATCTTCTCACCTACTTTTCAGACTCATGATCATCCTCCTTTCGGAACTTTGGCGAAAGCTTTGCCATTGCACTTGACATCTCAAAGGCTTTCGATCGAGTCTGACATAAATCTAATATCCAAACTGCCCTCTATCTGTGCCTTCATCTGTAGCTGCCTTTCTGGTCGTTCTATAGCCGCTGTTGTAGACGGCCATCGTTCTTCTCCTAGATCTATCAACAGTGGTGTTCCTCATGGCTCTGTCCTATCACCAACTCTCTTCCTTTTATTCATCAATGACCTTCTAAGCTGTACATCTAACCCTATCCACTCATACGCTGATGACTCCACCCTTCACCTTTCCATTCGGTTTCCTCAACGCCCATCTCAGCAGTTACTTCAACAAACAAGGGATGAAGCTATGGCACACCTAATGTCTGACTTGGCTCGTATCTCTGACCGGAGTAAAAATAATCTTGCTATTTTTAATGCATCTAAGACTCAGTTCTTACACCTATCAACCCTACAAAATCTTCCACAGGTGTACCTGCTAATGTTTAATAATATTCAGCTTAACCCTGCATCATCCTTGAACTTGCTTGGAGTTTCATTTACTAGGGACTTATATTGGAAAGATCATATTACATCTCTTGTAAAATCTGCTTCCAAGAGATTAGGTGTGCTATGCCGACTCCGTTCCTTCTTTTCCCCTATACAATTGTTGACTCTCTATATGAGTTTTATCCGCCCCTGTGTGGAGTACAACTCTCATGTGTAAGGAGGTTCCCAACATACAGCTCTTCTGAATAGGGTGAAGTCAAAGGCTTTTCGTCTCATTAACTCTCCTCCTCTTACTGACTCCCTTCAACCTCTGTCTCTTCACTGCATTGTTGCATCTTTATCTCTTTTCTACCGCTGCTTCAATGGTCACTGCTCCTCTGAACTCTCTGCATTCATTCCTCCACCTTTACGACGGGCACGTAGCACCAGTCTAGCAGCAAACTCTCATCCATTTTCTGTCCAACTCTCTAATGCAAGAGTTAACCGTTACTCCTAGTCCTTCATTTATGCAAAAGGTCAACTCTGGAACTGTCTCCCTCTGTCTGTATTTCCTGCTTCCTATGATCTCCAGTCTTTCAAACGCAGTGTGTCCAAGCATCTCAGAATTATTGGATCTTGAATTTGGCTCTCTCTTGTATTTTGTTTTTCTCATGGAAGGAACAGTTATTGCTGGCTCGTGGCCTTTGGTTCCTCCTTTCTTGCGTAAAAAAAAAATATGCTTGCGACATGATGCTCTAAGTGCTGTAAATATGCGATAATCTGACACTCATTATAATGGTAAGGCCTGTAAGTAGCTATGAGATAACAGTAATAGAAGGTGGAACCTGGTATAATATTAGTGGAAAAGTATAATGTAAGTGGAAAAATAGAATTTAAGTTGAAACAACAGTCATAGCGAGTTCGCTCACTGTAAATATGCGCTAATATTATGTTAAATATAATTGTAAGGCCTGTAAATACGTGATAACAGTTATATAAAGTGGGAACGGGTATAATGTTTGTGGTAAAGCATTATGCAAGTTGAAAAAATGAAATGTATGTTGAAATAACCGTCATAGTGAATCATATGTGACCGATTCTGGCGATTTCGTTATGCTCACTCGATGGAACAATGTTTATTTCGCCTGTATTTTTGTATGAAAACCATTATAGTCTTGTACTACATGTTTTTTTTTGTTCCAGATCAATAAATTCATATCTGCTTATTCTGAGTGGTTTCCCATATTAATCCCTGCAACAGAAAACGTGACAGCTGCAGTGCATCTCCACAAAACACGATACCAGGTGTACAGAGGTTTACCTGTTTAGATCACTTTTAGGCCCAGGTGACAACTTTCTCTGTGATTTTCCATTGTTTCTCACAAAAAGCGGAGGTTTGAACCAAAAAAAGAAAAAAATCTAAAATCTGCCAGGATGGGGGGTGGGGGGGGGTGAAAAAAATCTGCCGGGACGCGGCGGGTTAATTTTCTCATCCTGAATATTCAGCTCAATTATGGAACTGTTTAGCTTTCCCATAGAATATGACATTGCAAGGGAATGAATGTTCTGAAAATTTTCAGCAATATTTTGAATAACTGAAACTGGTAACAAATACATAGACAGCAATTTTAGATACCAGTAGAACAGAGCCAGATATTCTCATATAAATGTCATAATTTCTTTACTGCCGGTTTCATATAAGTCACTAGCAGGCATTTCATTTTATGATGCATGACCATCATCAGAGTTCTATGTTTGAGAACTGCACCCAGCTAAGGATTTTTCAGCAGACGAAACATTAGGCCTGCTACCAGTATCGGTATCTAAATTATATCTGTGACATCTACTTATGTGAGAGGAAAAGGGGGAGTTTAAATGATATAGAGCACTGCTCAGAGGGTCATTTTATTGTTACTCCATCTTGTACAGTATACTGTATGCTGTCTTAAATGTTTCAGTAACGCTTGATAACCACTGCGAATTTGTTGGCATACTGGTATTTCACATTTCATTTTTTTTTTTTTTTTTTTTTTGCACAATTGATAACTGACGAAAATCATGGCCCTTACATTGATGGTTCCTGCATAGATGTGCCTTTAATGTTATGTAGGAGTAAAACTTTCTTATACATTTTCTTACTGGACACTTAAAGGCCACCTTGTATTTACCAGGATGTAACGTACAATGATTCGCTTAAAGGCCATTTTGTATTTAATAGAATGTAATGTACAATGATTCATATAACCTTTCATTGACCTTGAAACATGACTGTATAGAGGGGAAGCAAATTCAGAATCCATTGTGACTAGTGCAGGCAAAGGCCTACCTTGCTGCTCTGAACCCTTAAAAAAATGTACAGTACAATCTCTAGATATATAACATGACTAGGCCCAGCCTATAGGCTTAGAACTTTATTTTTCTTTAATAATTTATTCCCTACTTAAAGATTTGTATTTCCTGAGTCATAGCCTATACTTAAATCACTTAGATAACTTGAGATATAGAAAGACCCTGTATTGCTTTAAAATGCTGTAAATACAAGTAACCAATGTTAGGCCTAGCCTGGGGTGTAGGCCTAGTAAGGTTCTACTGCATGGTAGTAGCCCCTAGGTATAGGCCTATGCCTAGGGCCTAGCTAAAAATAACCAGTCCACTCTAGCCTATAGCCAAAGTAATTTAATTTGAAAGTCAGATACTAAAAAACAATATGTAGCCGGGTAGCCCATCTGTATATTTAAATAATGGCTAGCACTAACTTATGTTAAACTGGAGGGGGAAATGCACATCACCTGTAACTTCAATCCATTGTAAAGAAATCTTACCATAGGTCTGGCCTATCGGTAAGCAATGCTAAAAGAGGAACTATAAGGGCCAATGACTCTACTACAGGCCCGGCTTTCAGTTTCAAGGGGCAGGCTATGCTATAGGCTAGTCCTACCTGGTAGATGAATTTGGCAAGGCTTATGCCTGTCTGGGCTGCCGCTGGGGTAGTGGGCTTTGCAAGGAATCAAGAACATACACACATACGCCCTATATTTTAAGTCTCATCTAACTTCAGCCACAAGTGCTTATAATCTACGGTTTTTAAATAACCAGTTCTAACCTTTATGCCTTAAAACGGAAAACAGAGCCATTACATACTGAACAGCGATCTTGCCGGGACAGTCGGCAGGCCAACTCCAGGAAATATGCCTAAACAACTATGGATGACATTTTTTTGTTCAAAGCTGGCAACTGTGCTAGGAAGTATCACTATGGTCCAGGCATTTAGGATCACCCGGTTGCCAAAATGGCATTTGACTTTAAGGTCAGATTTGGAGGTCAAAAGGTCAAATAAGATCAAATTTTGTGTTTCCCTCTTTTATCTTGTACTTTCAAATAATGTTAGGTCTGGCATGAAATACTGAGGATTTAATTAGATACAAGGGTTTTAAATTCCATAATAATAGGTAAATGTGAAGAAATCTTTGAATATAAATGTCAAATTCTCATTAATGCATTGACTACCGACGACCTTGCCACAGAAGAGGTAACTGCAGACCTCCTCTGCCAAAGACAGAGAGGAGGATGTCGAGTTACATAATGTAAAGGAGAGATTAGTGGAGAAGACTGTGCCTTTCTTCGATCGCCAGAAATGCCAGAAGTAAAAGACGTTTGCAGCACTGTACAAAACACTGTGCAAGATCTAAAGCAGAGGGTCACCAAGACTATCAGTGCGGACAGGCAACTGATACAGAGACTGTTCAATGCGTCACAAACTGGGCAAGTAGTCGATCTTCACAAACTATTGGAGCATGAACTGTCAGTTGTACCACCTAGTTTGGCAAACACAGATAAAACGATGAATAGTACCCAGAAGTATGCAATGCTTCCCTTGCTAACCAGTGTTCTTGGTGTAGAGAAAGTCAAAGGAACACCAGATACAGCAGGAAAAACATGCATCATATTCGATGGCCATGCATGCATTGATTCAGTCCCTAGAGAAGCCACAAAAGTGCAAGATCTTCGGTGACTGCCAAAAACTTCGAGAAGACTATGGTGAAGCACTTCAGTGGCATGTTTCCAGGACTGACATTGTGTTTGACCAGTGCTGGCCTTTATCTATCAAGTCAGCTACGAGGACCAAAAGGGCGGGGCAGAAGAAGAGACCAACCAGAAAGGTGATTGACCGTGAGGATCTTCCACTTCCCCAAGCATGGAAGAACTTCATCACTTTAGATGAAAACAAGGAAGACTTTGCCATGTTCCTAAGTGGCAGACTTGCCAAACACAATGACAGAGACAAGGAGATAGTTGTTGGTGGCAGCAAACCAGATGGATATTCGACAACGCGGCGAGTCATCCCAACACAACAGGCAAACCATGAGGAGATGTACACAAGGATCGTCCTCCATGCCCCTGAAGCCATTGATGCTGGATTTGAAAGTTTAATCGTCAAGTGTCGTGACACAGACGTCCTCCTCTTGCTCATTCACTTTACCAGGGACAAACTGTGCCAAGTGTGGATGATGAGCGGCACCTCCAAGGAGTAGGAATGCTTTCCAGTGCACGTCATCAACGAGAACCTCCCTCGAGTACTGGTGGAGAATATGCTTGGCTTCCATGCCGTAAGTGGCTGTGATACTGTCTCGTCCTTTGCTGGGCATGGGAAGAAATCGTGTTGGAGTGTGTATTTGCAACATCCAGAGCTGTTGCAAGGTGTTGCTAGGGATGGTCCATCAAGCAAAGTTGAAGAGTTCATATGTATGTTGTACAAGGCACCGTGCTCTACTACGGGTGTTGATAGGGCCAGACATGACTTGTTCCAGAAAGGAAAAAAGGCCGTTGAAATGTTGCCACCAACAAGTGACACAATGGAGTTACATCTCTCACGTGCCAACCACCAGGTCAAAGTGTGGCTGCAGGCAAACAAACCTGATGTCGTTACCCCAAGCACTCAGGAGACAGGAGGTTGCAAAGTAATGGACAAACGGTTAGAAGTGGTATGGTTAAGGAAGCCATCTGTTCCAAGCAGCTGTTTGGAGTTGGTTACTTATGGATGCAAAACCAAGTGCCACACACAAACTTGCGTTTTTCATTGGATGGGGCAACCATGTATGCCAGCATGCAGTTGTGATGCACATGAATGCCTCAACATCGCCGGCAGTGGATATGGCCTGGATAAATCTTAAGGATTTCAACAGCAACATTAATTGCCAAAGGTAATGGGACAAAGGGAAAATGATATTCAACCATTGTAGTGCCTTCTTGATGAAGAAACTGATTTATTTTCAGGATGAAGTGACGTTACAGGAAAGGATCTTACTTTGTGTGTAATCTGATCCATAATGGAGTAACGAGCATTTTAAATCCTAATCTCCTTCACATTTACCCATTACTTTGCCTATTATATGACCTTATTTGATCTTTTGACCTCCAAATTTGACCTTAAAGGTCAAATGCCATTTTGGCAACCGGGTGTTTCTAAAACCTTATACCATAGTTATATTTTCTAGCATGTTTCCCAGCTTTGAATAAAAAATGCCATCAGAAGTTTTTTGCGGGGTCTTGGCCTGCCGAATAGGAAGTAAATGTTAAGTAGAATGTAAAAAAAAAATAAATGCCGTGCATTACGCGTGATTTGCTGAGCGTTTTTGCATTTCTTGATACTAACTTATGATTATGCACACAAATAAAAAGATTTAGGATTTTACTCACCATTTATGCTATCATATCTTCACATTAACTCATTTCTGTGATACAGCTTGCTTATAGAATCACAAGAGAAAAGTGTATATGGGATGGGAATCCATAAAGGTCTTGAATTACTTACTTTTTACATCATTGTAACTTCTCAGCCATTTATTCATTATCAAAAAATATGAGTATTCCACAGAAGTAATATATATTATCATTGTTATGTTACATGCTCAGAGCTCAACTCCTTGCTCTCTTGGCATTAGCATCTGGTCTGGAGTTCCCTTCAAGACCGGGTCTAGAGCATGCAACTAGAGGAACAGCACATAATAACTAGGGCCAACCAACCTTACACATCTATTTCCACAGAGATACACAATACTAAACACAATACAATGTACAGATTAACACACTCACTGAGACACAGAGGACCCGAGTTGGGCTACCAGTGACTGGTCTGCTACACATGTCGTCCAGGTGTGGGAGGGTTCCCATCAGGCGTACTCTCCCACAGGAGACCCGGGATCAGTGTAGGGCAGGGTCGTCCAAGGTGGGCTGCTGGGCGGTGTAGAGGTAGGCCTTTCCCTGGTGGGGCCTCAGTGGGTAGGTCAGCCCTCAGGACTGGGGCCAAACAGGGCGAGCAGGTGGACTTCCTTGTGCCTGTTCCTGGGGAAGGACTGCTCATGGGGAGTGGGTGGGGAAGTCTCGGCCGGGAGTCCTGGGGACTCCCGTCTGTGGCTGGGGGCTGCGGACTTTTTGGGAAGAGAGGACGTCAGGGGCTGCCTGTGGTGTCTCTTCCTCCAGGAGTCCGACAGCGAGAGGTGACGTAGGGGTGCTGGCTGCAGGGAGCATATCCCCAGACTCACTATGAGGCCACTCCAGATCCTCTCTAGCTGCAACTCCACTGGGGGGCTGGTTCTATGGGTAGAGCGAGAGGGGTGTCCCACTCGGCCTCTGGAGGGGCGAGGCAAGAAAGGGATGTTACCCTTGATGGGCGTCACAGGGGTAGCAGGCAAGGGACGGACAGTGGCCGATCCCTCCCTGGCACGGATGGTGGCTGTCGCCGTGACCCTGCTCCCTGTGGAGGCAGCAGATTGGGGACAGACGGTGGCCGATCCCTCCCTGGTGAGGACAGTGGCTGTTGCCATGGTTCTGCCTCACCCTGGGACTGCAGACGAGAAGGATGGTGGCTGTTTTTTTCTTGGCACACATGGTGGCCGTTGCCAAGGCTCTGCCCCCAGCAGAGGCTGTAGGTGAGGGACGGACAGTAGCCGATCCCTCCCCGGTATGGACGATGGCTGTTGCCACATTCCTGCAAGGGGTGGTAGACGAGAACCGTACAGTGGCCGTCTTCTCACCAACACGGACGGTGGCTGTCATCGCAGTTCTACCTGGGACTGGCAAGGGGCAAGTCCCACCCTGATCCTGGCAAGTGCTGGTCTGGCCCGAGAGTAGTGTGGTGGGGTGGCGTACTCCCTGCGGGCTCCGTGGAGGGGAAGAAGGGTATCTGGTGGTAGAGGACAAATGCCCGTTTGGCTTGGGCCCTTCCTGCGCCTCCCTGTGAGCTTTCCTTGGTGCTGATCTTCCTGGTGCTGGTATTTCAATTATCAATGCCCATACCAGCTTCTGGTTGGGTGGCAGTTGGAACAGGCAACTTAACAAACTCAATGTTGCCACATTCAGCCACACAATGAGATACAGTATAGTGAAGAATATAGCATAAAGTCATATATGGGAACATCCTTTATCTATACTCTTGTCTGTCATACTAAGTGATAAAATCCTACCTTTTCACGAAAAAAAATTTGATTTACTGAATATTAGAAAAAAAAATCATATATACAGTATATGGAGAAAAGCCGGATATCATATATACAGTATATGGAGAAAAGCCGGATATCATATCTACATTAAAATGCCCGTAGAAATAACGGGAGATCGCCCGTAAAATTACGGATATTCCTCGACGCTGTCCGTAAAAAATATGAAAGATTACCTGTATTTTATATATAGCGTCCATTCTCCGTTGAGAATACGGATGAACAACCGTACTTTACATTTACAACATATTTTCCATTAAAAGATGCAGACAATTTCTATTGTGATCAGTTGATCGTGCCAAAAGACGGCTTGTTAAAGCCCGTGTCATTTCTTTTGCCAGAAATCAGCTGGTGCTGCATATCTGAGGTGAGCATCTTTTACGAACAGGGTAAGGTGCCTTTAAAAACGGAAGTGAATATCAAACTGCGATGAGTGTTATGGTACCTTGATGGTGTGTAATCTAAGATGCTGGATTAAGTTAGGTGCCTTAGTTCACGAACATGTTAGTGAATCTGGCCCCCTTGCTTTTTTTTTTTTTTTTTTTTAACAGGTCTGCTTTGCATCAACCGTCGCGCCAGTGGGAGCCAGAACTTCCGAGAATGAAAACGTGGGGGTTATCGCAGCCCACGTCTCGGTTGATACTATTTAGAGAGGCGGATCCATCTGGCGACACTCGATAACTATGAATGGTTTAGGTTCTACTAATTTTAACGATATAATAAGTTTACAAGTAAGTATATTTATTGTTGCCTTTAGAGATATTAAATGTGGTTTGAATTAAAACAGGACAGGAAAGAAATATTTGTTACAATATCAACACCATGTTTAATAAATAATAAGTTCATGCAAAACAAAAATAAACTACAAATTTAAAGTGTAGCACTAGGGATTTCACTAGTCACCCATGCAATTATCTTTCTGTTTTCCTTGCTTCTGAGAACAACCCTTCACCTCACCTCCGGGATGTCTTACAGGGTGATTGTCTATTCCATCTCATCATCAGAATTATAGGATCAGGGGAATCTTGAATGGTAAGGCACAAAGTTTGTTGTGGTTCTTTTTGAGTAGGAAGGCAAACAGGTTGTGGTTTTTCGATACGGCTCACATGTTGGCTATATGATTTCCACAATATTAAGGAACCTGTATTTACAATTATCAGTTAAAATTATATTTCAAGAAATAATGAATACTACTGTCAGTGATGAAAAAAAAAAAATAACGATATCATTTCCATTATATTAAAAAAGTAGGGTATCAAAAGTGAAAAAGCGTATTCGCGCCTCAAATATTTGGTGGATGCACCACTACCCCCAATATCCCCAGACCAATTTTTAACGGTAAGGTGCCGGTTATTAATCTTTCACGCTCGAATGAGCACAACAAAGAGTTATCAGATATTGTATTACCGGCAAATAAACAACCAGCTTGATGCCTCTAAAACAATAACAGAATAACAGGCACCGTTAATTATTGATTATAAGACTTCGCGGACACTGTGCGCCCACACAAAAATTATTCGGCACCTTTGGGTACGATGGTTGTGAAAATGATCAACTTCCACAGATACACATAAGTTTATAAATGTGGTACCTCAAAACATATATCACCGAGTATGTGAAGCTTTTTGTAATTTTGAGTTCCAGTAATTACCAACGATAATATATTTGGCCAGGTGGAGAGGATGGAGAGCGAGAGACTGACGAGGAGAGTGTATGTGAGTGAGGTGGGGGGGAAGAGAGAGGGGGAGGCAAAGGATGAGATGGAAGGATGGAGTGGAAAGGTATGTGAGAGAGAGGGGTGTGAGCATAGAGGTAGGATTAGGGTAGAGTCGGCGTGAGAAGGCTCCGGTGAAGCCAGAGAACTGTCAAACGGCCATATTGGTCAAGTCAAGAGGTCACGGCAACACCTACCTGACGAAGAAGATTGCTGTGCACTCCTACCTCTATGGCTGTGCCCATAGACGTAAGAGTCCTAATCCTACCTCCGTGGGTGTGGCCATGAGATTATTAAGCCTTTAATACCTCCAGCTGTGTGTCCACCTGGTATTCCTCAGTGAAAATGCCAGAAACAATGTAGACTTCATTCTACCTCTGGTTTTAGTTGTAGTTCAGCTGTGGGTGTGAGACGTTCTGTCCTAAGTTGTAACTCACCATCAAATAACCTAAGTCTCCAAAAATGCCCACCACCTGTGCCGCATTAGGGTGTAAAGAAAGAGGAGATAAGAAATCTGACCCATCCATTACATTTCACCGGTGAGTATCTTTAGAGTGAATTATAATATGTAAGTGTACATTATGTATATGACTGGAGTTAGTAAAGTCAAGTTGAATATTATATAGAATAATAGATATAAACTTTTTTCATAATGTGCTGATGTATATTATTTTAAATCATCTATCTGTCTTCCATCCTTCATTTTACCATATGTTCTTAAATGCTTCCTTTTTTTTCATTCATTAACTACTTTCTTTTCTCCTTCCATTCATAACCTACTTTCTTCCTCATTTTTTCTGTTTGCAACTAAGAAAACACTCGCGCCTGGTCAGCGGAACCAAGTCAGACAGCTGTCAAAGGGGTCGCCGCCATGTTGGTCGAGTCAGATCTGTCGGCCTCACTCTGACCTACCCGTGGTTAATCCCTTATGACGCCTCTACCTACTCCTACCTCTATGGGTGTGAGCTGCGACCAGGGCAGTGAAATGGCGGGAGATAGGGCGACATGGAGGCGTCTGGCAATAGTTAGAAAGATAAATAGAATATTTGCACTTATACTTACAGGATGCCCTATATGTCACAATGCTTCATCCACGTTTCAGAATGATACATGCTGTAAGAGTGCCGAATATTTTTTGTGAGGGTGTTCATGAGAGAAAGGAAGGGAGAGATGGCAGGTAAAGTTTTGATAGGAGTGAGAGAGTTGAGGGGTGTTGGAGTGTAGGGAGAGGGAAACACGGAAAGGGGCGGGTAAGGGAGAGGGAGGGAGGGGTGTTAGGAGAGAAACAGAGTAAAAGAAAGGAGGGAGGTTGTAAGAGGAAGGAAGTGGAATGGGATGGGAGGCAGGGAGAAAAGCCTCAGATTTATACACAACAATCTTATGACACTGCTAAAACCGTTAATTACACGTGAAATAATTGCGACAGCTGAGAGGCGGTGTAATGCAGGGAAGCGTGTGTCTTAACCCGAGTCATCCCGTCAATGTATCACTACGTTGCAACATTATGTATTTGCCAGTCCCATCGATTTACTGGTACATTGTGCAATTCCAAGGTTCATAATTTTCACAATTTTCAAATCTCGCACTTGATTTTTGGTACATAGGGTCGTGCGACCTTCCCCTACCTGCCACCAGGCGGGGATACTCGGCGACCCCGCGCGACCTGCGCATACCCTTGGCTCGGTCACTCACCCATTAGCAGTGACCCAGGTCAGACATGCCGCACAAAGGTATCTCGGAGGAGCAAAACCAAGCCGCCCTGGACGCCTTCACAGGCGACAGTGATTCGCCACTTGATGACGAGGTGGTGGACAAAGATTATGTCCAACCAGAGGAGGAGGAAACAAGCAGCAGTGATGAGAAGGTCCCGTCCCCCATGAAGCGGCGCTACGTAACATATCGTACTGCTAGAGAGGGCCAGCCTGCACCAAAGCAGTGTGCAACCACCTCCAGGCAGCCCCTATGTGATGTGGAGCCCGATTTCGAGGAAGAGGACGAGGACGGAGCCGTGGGATGTGCTGCCACGTGGTACAGCTGCGAAATAATCACTCATCGCGGCCCCGGGCGCACAGCACGTCGTCCTAGCAGGTCCTAGCCTTGTCTTTTGTTTGGGGAGGGTGGAAGTGGCATGGAGGGAGTGTGGAGTGAAATAGAAAGTTCGGGGGCGGCAACTGAAAGTGAGAGTAGCGGGAGTGAGTCATCGCTCTCCTGTGGTGGTGTGAGGCGGCGGGGCATATCACGTGGGGCAGTGAGGGTGCATGATGAATCACTTGGTGGGGTGATGGAGGGGGAAGGTGATGAGGAACCACTCCCCAACACATCTTATGCTTCCCAATATTCCCAGACTTCCTCCCGACAGCCCCCTGATGTTCCCCAAGGCCGTAAGGATCAGGGAAAGAGGAAGGGTAAAGGCCGAGGGAAGAGGAGTGCGAGTGGGGAAGCCCTCCGCACTGCTCCTCCCCCACCAGCATCTCCCCACCCCGACGAAGGCGACGATGGGGACGATGGGGGCAGGGGTTATGTGAATTAGAATTGAGAGGATGGCAGTGATTTTTCCCCGATCATTCACCCCTTCACTGAGCAGGGATGCGCTGGCTGCACGGCTCCAGGAATTCACCATTGTTCCACTAGGCTGGATTTTTTCCACCTATTTTCAGTGAGGGTTTTGTGAAGCAAATAGTGGAACAAACCAACCGTTTCGCTAGCAGCCAGTGGCGTGAGAGTGAAAGACTTGGCACAAGGGGCAGGCTTTCCATCATTTATGATTACCCTGTGTCCCTTGCAGATATGTTTTTGTTTTTTGCCCTGGTACTTTTGATGGGTATTGTACGAAAAAACAGAATTCCGGCATACTGGACAAGGGACCCTATCATGCAGACACCAATATTTGGCAAAATTATGAGCCGTAATTGGTTTCAGCAAATTCTAAGTTGCCTTCACTTTTATGATGCTGATGATCCTGCAAATGCAAATGACACAGATAAGATGAGACGAATTAGGTTGGCTTTTTATCACCTAAGGCAAACATTCCGTTCCTCATTTTATCCCTATAGAGTCCTTGTCATAGACAAGAGTCTCGTGTTGTGGAAAGGCATTATTTCCTTTCAGCAGTACATACCCCACAAAAGGCACCATTTTGGGTTCAAGATCTTTGTTATGTGTGACTGTAGGACTGTTTATGTGCAAGACATAGTCTTGTACACCGGTGCACAGACAGACATAATACAGGATCGGAGTATTGGACTGTCTGGAGCAGTGGTAAAGACAATGATTCAAGACTACGTTCATCTTGGTCACATCCTTTACTTGGATAACTGGTACACTAGCTCTCTTCTCGCTCGTTATCTACACAGGCATGACACGAGAATCTGTGGTACCGTCAAGGAGAACCGGCGTCACGTGGTCGAGGAGGAGCGGAAACTAGAGAAAAATGAGTTGGTATTCTTCCAGGCTAACAATATCCTAGCAACAGTGTGGAACCACAACTGAGAAGTCAGCCTATTGTCCACGGTTCACCGCCCCTTGATGCACCGTACTGAGTCCGTGGATTACTGCAGCGAGAGGAGGCACCAGATTTGGAAACCTGAGTGTGTCCTTGATTACAACATCAACGTGCGCCTGGTGGACCAATCAGACTCCATGATATCCACTGTCGAGTGTGCCAGGACCACGATGAAGTGGTACAAAAAGCTATTCTTTCACCTGCTAGATATAACTGCCCTAAATTACCACCACCTGCACGCCATGACTACAGGAATGCAGGAAACCTTTGAAGGGTTTGTGAGGGAGCTTACAAGTGAGAAAGGTATGCGGTCGAGAGGCCCCAGCAACGCACACGCACTGCCCATGCTGCCCAAACTCCCCTGAGAATATCCGCCCGCCATTTCCCCCCTCCTATACCTCCCCAGCCAAATAGACCTAGGCCCCAATGCAGGTGTCATGTGTGTAGTAATTCCCGGGTGAGACCCACCACTCAGAGAAAAGGCACCTGCTATGAGTGCTTAGATGCAGTTCTGATCAGGTGTGCATGCGATATGACGCTCATACTCAGAAATAAATGCGACATACAGATGCACAGTGTAATTATAAGGCCCATAGATATGTAAATAGTAGTATGGAAGTAGAAACGGGTGTAATATAAGTGGAAAATTATTATGTAAGTGAATAAATATTTCCCAAGTGAAAACATTCCAAGCAAGTGTATATAGATGCGAGATTCTGACGCTCAGTGGAATAAATAAGGCCTGTAAATATGTAAATAGTTGTATGAAGTGGAAACGGGTATACTGTAAGTGGAAAGTTATTATGTAAGTGTATAAATTTTACCTAAGTGGAAACATTCCTAGCGAGGGTATTTTGATGCAATATTCTGACGCTCAGTGGAATAAATAAGGCCCGTAATTATGTAAATAGTAGTATAAGGTGTAAACGGGTGTAATGTAAGTGGAGAAGTATATTGGGAGTGAAGAAATAAAGTAGAAGTTGAAACTCATGTGGTAGCGAGTGCGATTGCTATGTGAATATGCGCTAGCACTTCACTAAATACCCTCAAAAGGAATGTATATAATTGAAAACATTTACATTGGTTGCTAAAAGGTTCAATGTAAAAAAAACAATACTATGAAAGTGGAAAAATGATAATGTATATCGATAGAAGAGTCATAGCGAGTGCGCTGAGTAAGCAGATGTGCGCAATATTTATGTTAAATGTCATCGTAAAGAATGAAAACAACTGAAAACATTTACATACCGTAAAAAGATGGTAAAATGTCATTGAAACAGTGCTTTGCAAGTAGAAAAAATGATATGTTTACTGAAAGAAGGAACTTAGCAACTAGCGTGTGACCAATATCACCAAACTCGCTATGCTCACGCGATGGAACAATGCTTATTTTTCTTATATCATTGAAAACCATTATATTGTTGTTGTTATTGTTTATTAGTTCAAAATCAATATATGTAGATGCGTTCTTTGTTGTTTCTCCCAAAATTACCTACTATAGAAAATGTGAGCGCCTCACACGTCAGTGACAGAATACGATACCTGGCGCGGGGGACCTCACCTGTGCCAGCCACTTATGGACCCTGGTAAGCCCTTTCTTGGTGATTTTCCTTTGTTTCTCAACAAAAGCGGAGGTTTTAGCCAAAAAAAAACAAATCCAAAATAGCTTGGGATTGGGGGGTATCGGAGGCGCGAAATCGGTCGGGACGTGACAGGTTAATTCCCGCCAGTACGCGGGGAACTAAGATATTTAAAAACATTGAATTGACGCCGAGTTTGAAAGCCAATATTCATTTAATTTTCCAGTAAATATTTAGTGGAAGTAGTTTGACGTGATATCTGTCTGTATCTCTCCATTTGGTGCCACTTTTTCTATGACGCTTCCATCGCAGATTAACTCCTTCCCCCTGTTGAAGTCATTAATCCTCCCTGTGGGTCATTTGAGGCGGAAGTGTCATAGAAGAAGGGTGCTAGCACGTGATGAGATAATTATGATCAGACAACGCTTTCAATTGCTTGAACTTCAATTGTGACTTCTGCTAAATCAAACCCAACTTTTCTCCTTACTAACATATTTATTTTCCTTGCATTTGCACTATATACACTATTATAGATATGCATTAACAAGATATTTCTTCAGGAAATATAGGAAGTGAATATGATTAAAGTTAGAACTTATGGATGGCCGATAAAGGGAGTATCGTCACAATGTTTATATTGTACATTGATTTTTAAAATCGTTTGTTTACCTGACATTTAAGCTTAACATTTTTTTTTGTCTGGGTTGCACCTACAATTATTCATAATTTTCATGAGGCTAAAAATGTCTGGAATATGTTTGCATGAGGAATGATTTGTAAAGACATAGAGATTCTGTTTACTCTTCTCGACTCAGGTGGCTGAAATGTGTATTATCGAGATTGCCGCCAGAAAAAAAAAATAAATAAATAAATAAAGTGATAAAATCACACAAACAGTTATGTGTCGTCGATGGTTGATTAGTCATGACTTAATATGATGAGAACATTACACACTTGAATTCTGAAACCTAGCAATGACTCTGCCTTGTATGGTTACTCGTGTCCCGTTTACTCGGCCATGAGAGAATACTGGGAATCACATGGTCCTTCACCACGGGAAGGCAGTGTTCATTCGTGTATATATATATATATATATATATATTCGCTCCTGACGGGGAATCGAACCCTGGACCTCTTAGATAGAAGTCAGGCACTGATATCACTCGACCACAGCGTGATAAAAGCTGTGACAACCTGATTTTTTTGACGAACCAGGTAAATCCATTATGGAAGGATATATTTCAGTCACAACACATTAAGATTATATTACAGCCCCATGCAACTCGGCAAATAACAGAGCAGTTTTAATCTATCCGACACAACACAAGCGTTTTTAGAGGTTGGTGAAACACACACTACACGCGTGTGTACAGATATATTTGTACGCGCCTGACTGGGAATCGAACCCAGGACCTCTTAGACAGAAGTCAGGCACTGATACCACTCAACTAGGCGTGATAAAACCTGTGACAACTTGATTTTTTTTTTTTTTTTTTTTTTTTTGACGAATCAGGTAAATCCAGTATGGAAGGATGTATTCCAGTCACAACATATTAGGATTATATCACAGCCCCATGCAACTCGGCAAGTGACAGAGCAGTTTTAATCCATCCCAGACACAACACGAGCGTTTTCAGATGTTGCAGAAACACACGTTACACCCGTATCAGTGCCTGGCTTCTATCTAAGAGGTCCAGGGTTCGATTCCCGGTCAGGAGCGTACATATATATTTGTGCACATGCGTGTAATGTGTGTTTCTCCGACATATATATTATGTGTGTGTGTGTGTGTGTGTGTGTGTGTGTGTGTGTGTGTGTGTGTGTTCTTACCTTACCTAATTGTTCTTACCTAATTATATCGATACAGAAATGAATCAAGCTCGTACTCTCCCGTGATTAAACCATTTTTATCATACATATCCTTAAATTTATGAATAGTTTTAGCACACACTATTTCATTCGGTAGTGCATTCCACTGATCAGTTGCCCTGTTTGGGAATTACCTTACGTCTTTGTCACCTCTCTTTTTTATGCAGTTCTTAGCAGTACCCTCTTGCTGATGCTTCCCCATAGGTTACACATTCATTGCTTGCTATTTTCTCTTTCGCTGAGATGCATTAATATATGGTAATCATGTCACTTCTTTTCCTTCTCTCTTGTAATGTTGGTAGGTTCAGTTATTCTAATCTTTCTTCATAGCTTAGATCCATTAAGCTTGGTACCCATCTTGTAGCAGCCCTTTGCACTTTTTCAATCTTATCTACGTGTTTTTTGAGATGAAGATTCCAGACAACTGATGCATATTGCAGGGTTGGTCTAATAAATGTTGTTTTTATCTTTTTCAGCATGTCTTCATATATATATATATATATATATATATATATATATATATATATATATATATATATATATATATATATATATGTGTGTGTGTGTGTGTGTGTGTGTGAATGCTATTCTCATACTAGCAAGCAGTGTGTGCATGTTTCGTACCTTCTTATTTAAGTGGTCAGCAGGAGATAGTCTGTTATTGATAATCACTCTTAGGTTCTTCTTTTCTGATATGTACTGGGTTGAACTTCCTAGCTTATAATCCCAGTCTGATCTTTTTCCACTTTTACCAACCGTAGTTACATGGTATTTGCCCACACTGAATTCCATTTGCCATCTATTGCTCCATTCATGAACTTATTTAATTCTATCTATGTAGCTCTCTGCAAAAATCTGGGTTTGTAATTCTCCTTTGTATTTTTGTATCATCAGCAAACCTATATGGATAGCTTCCATTTCCAATCTTCCCGTGTATATCATTTATATATACTAAAAACATAATTGGTGCCATCACTGAGCCCGTGTGGAACTCCGCTAGTCACTTCCCACCATGATGAGTACGGTAATTACCTCTTCGTACTGTTCTCATTTCCCTTTTTTTGAGAAAATCCTGCATCCAACAGAACAGATTACCTTGGATTCCTCCTTGATAGTACAGTTTCCATAAATGTTTTTGGTGCGGAGCTCCTTCAAATGCTTTCTTATATACTGTATATATATATATATATATATATATATATATATATATATATATATATATATATATATATATATATATATAATCATCCGGACCTCCTTTCCCACCCTAGGGCAGGGTGAGGAGTAGCAATGTCCAGAGAGCCCAAATTTGCCCAATCCAATGGGTCACGCTTCCATTCACTCATCATTCAAGCCCCCGGAATTCTGGCTGTGTCAGATACGCCAAAAACATTCACCACGTTCTGTAGCTTTACATAAACGTATCCTATTGAGTCAGTCCGGACGCTGCCACGTTAAAAAGGGGTGTCACATCCGTGATCATGCACTTCTCCTCACAACATTCATCCAGTCATCTCGATCTCTTGTCAGTTCCCTAGCCTTACCGACTTCCAAACCTCTCTTCCTCACACACTTATCCACCATATCTCGCCACCTTCTCCTAGTCCTACCTCGTCTCCCTCCTGCTTCGAATTCGCTCAGATATACCTTTTTTAACTCTATTGTTATCCATTCTCTCCACATGACCATACCATCTCAGTTCACTCTCGTCGATTCTGGTGTCCACCGACTTCCTCACTCCACATCTTTCGCGAATCACATTATTTCGTAACCTATCCACCCTCTGTACTCCACACACATTCCTCAGCAGTCCCAACTCCACTGCTCTTACTCTTGACTTTTCATTTTCATGCCACACCATAGTCTTACATCGATATGTTAAAGTTAGCTCTAACACTCCTTCATGTAAGCCTCGTGCAGCTGCAACACTCAAGCCTCTGTTTCTTGTTAAGGCCTTCATTGCACCAGCTCCTTTCCTTGCTTGTGTCACTCTACTTTCAACTTCTTTTGCACATTTTCCTCTTTTCTGTCACTGTACCCAGCTATTTGTACTCTCTCACCAATTCCAGTCACCATTCACTGTAACATCGCACTGGGAGTCACCTTCTCTCTCAGTAACCATCACTTTACTCTTTTCTGCATTTACTTTCAAGTTATGACGCTCACCGACATCAGAAAAATTCTGCATTTACCTCCCAAGTTCTTGTCCCCTGGAGCATACAACAAATTTGAGATATTCCATCCATCACCATTCATTACCAACGCCATCCCTCTCTCCATTACTCGTGTTTTTTTTTACTTCTCTCATCACCCTATATATATATATATATATATATATATATATATATATATATATATATATATATATATATATATATATATATATACTGAACAACCCTGGGGACATCACACAACCTTGTCGCACGCCCACACCGATCGTGAACCGTTCACTTATATGCCCATTAACCCTTACACATGCTTCACTACCATCATAAAAACTCTTGATGGCACCTAGCAGCTTACCATATACACCGAACATGCACAAAAATTTCCACACTCCTTGTCTGTCCACATTGTCGTATGCTTTTTCCAGATCCATGAATGGCATATATACCATATGGTCCTTCTCACAAGCCTTCTTTGCCATCTGTCTCACTGCAAATATTTGATCCACACATCCTCTGCCACTCCTAAAGTCGCCCTGTTCATCTCTCAATAGGACTTCTGATATCTCTCTTACTTTCTCTATAATAATTCTTCCATATACCTTCCCTACCACACTCGGTATACTTATGGCACGATAATTCTTGCATTCACTTCGCTCACCTTGATCATCATTTACCTCCTTCTTTTTCCTCTTCACTAGTCTCTTTACGTGCTTCTTGCTCTCAATATATTCTGTTCTTATTTCAACTGAACCCCTGTTCTGTAACCACTTTAGCCACTTCTTCCTCTTTTCCTCCACTGCTCTCTTAACCTCTTCATCCCACCATGCCGTACCTGTCTTCTTTGCTGTTACTCTTGCCACACCACACACTGCTCTAGGATTCCTAATTAAGCAATCCCTATATGCATTCCACAGGCTGTCCAGATCCATTTCATTCCAATTCACTGATTCTAACTCCTCCTCTACTTTGCTCCGGTAATCATCTGTCATTTCTTTGATCCTCAGCTTCTCAACTTTAAGTTTTGCTCTCTGACTGCTCCTCTCTCTCTCCTGATCCACCTCACTCCTCTCAGCTTGATCATGCATACCACAATCATATGCTCTGACAGACCTCCACATCGTCCTCTCACGGGCCTCGTATCAGCAACCATTCCCATCATCGACCTCTCTACGAGCACGAAATCAATATATATATATATATATATATATATATATATATATATATATATATATATATATATATATATATATATATATATATATACCGTATATGCACACGCAGTGTCATCACAAAATTACCGAGCTGTTGACTAATTTCAGTATCAGACGGCCCTTCCAGAAGGGCCATGGTTACAGAGATGGTCACCTATTTCTCCATCAGATGAATCTTCCCTGGTTAAATGCTACTGACGTTTGTATCAGTTGTTCTTTGTTTATATTTACGTCTGAGAGGCAAGCCACCTTGGTACCGACCAAGGCAGCCCCGAACCTGTCTTTGTTAAGACCAAGGTGGCGCCCTCTGACTTCGTAGTTGATAACGTCTCTCACTTGGTATCGTATCTGGACTCGCAAGGACACGAATATCGCTCATCCGAGCAAGTGATGACTTCATACGCCAAGGTGAAGCATGTCACTTTGCTCAAAAAATCCCGCTAAAACACAACTCAATATTTCAGTAACAACATTCACGGGAAGTTCCTAAAAACTTTCAGGTCATCAGACAAATATATTAGTACTAATTCTGATTATAGTATGAATTATAACGATATATTGTGTCAAATTTTTAAACAAATAAAACATGGTAAAAAACAGGGTAAAATAACACCTTTCGTAGTCCCCCCTCCCCCACCAGCAGCACTGTAAGAGAAAAACATAATTACTGGTTAAGAACATCACAGGCTGTTTTAAGTATAGGTATCTGTCCAGTTCTTTACTATGTCCCTCTGCATTTTATTTACGGCTATACTGGCACGACATAGGTACGCAGTCGACGAGATGGACACGACATGCAGCCCAGGCTATTCTGGGACGACGTAGGTACGCGGTCAACGAGATGGACACGACATGCAGCCCAGACAAAACCTACCAGGCTAATGTATAGCCCGACCTACATTGTAGGTGCAGGAAATCTGTCAACGAACGAGACAAACCCTAGACACACACCAGACACACCACCAATACACCTCAGCCCCCTCAACAAACCCCACTTATGGCCTGAACCATATCCTTGAAGACCGTATAATTATAAATCGGCGAGTGTACGAGTCAGTACGTGAGTGATTCAGCCAGTGACCTAGTTAACACGATTGACTGAGCCGCTCCAGGCGCTTTCTCCCCCCCCCCCCACTTCATGAATGCGGCAAAAGATGAAAAAGGTTAGTTACAGGAATCAACTCGAAATTAAGATTCAGTACATAAACAAAAAAGCATAAAATGGAATTAGACCAAATGTGTTAATCTGAAAGCGAAACCTAACAATACACATAAACAGGCTATTGACAAAATATGCTAATTACTACTACTACTACAACTATTATTACAATTAATAATAATAATAATAATTGTAATAATAAAAATAATAAGCCGACCTGTGATGATGCGAAAACCCGAGTATCCCAACCATCGATCGTGCGTCATGCTGCCATCTCACGGTCACCTGAGGAAATGAAATGTTTATACCTGTTCCCATGGCAACGGACTCAGGGTCAGTTGTCGGACAGTTCATGACTAAGTCGTCCTCTTGTAAGACGTTCTTTATAATATCCTTTATTCTGGTATCATTTTTTGTACTTTAAACTTAGTACTGTTGTTACGTTATTATTAAACTTATTATTGTTGATACGATATTGTTATAGCATTTATTAATCAGACAAACGTACAAATCGCGTCAAAATGATAATACAGATGTTTCATAACAGAAACTAAAGTGAACGTGATCAAGTAATGAGAAGTGAAGTAGTGCACCTAAAGCGCTGGCATGTTAGGTATTGAAGAGTCTGGAGGCGAGACAGGTGACTGCTGTCCCATCCAGCAACAGCAAGCAGCAGCAGCAAAGCCACAGTCACCGCGTCCTGTTTCTGTTATTTCATAGACAGCCACAAAGGTGTGGCCTCAACTGCTGATGTGACACGGTTTTCGAAAGAGAAGGTACGTTGTTTCATGAAGGTAGCATATAAAGAAATTCAAACTGGGTTCTAGAGAGGTGAGAGTGCTGATGGTTTGTGAAAGGGGTAGACTTGGGGTGGTGGGCACAATATATATATATATATATATATATATATATATATATAGAGAGAGAGAGAGAGAGAGAGAGAGAGAGAGAGAGAGACTGATAGATAGATAGATAGATATAGATACAGATATATCATCATAATCCGGACCTCCTTTCCTACCCTAAGGCAGGGTGAGGAGTAGCAATGTCCAGACAGCCCAAATTTGCCCAGTCCAATGGCCCACGCTTCCATTCACTCATCATTCAAGCCCCCGGAATCCTGGCTCTATCGGATATGCCAAAAATGTTCACACGTTCTGTAGCTTCATATAAACGTATCCGATTGAGTCAATCCGGACGCTGCCACGTTAAAAATGGGTGCCAAATCCCCGGATCATGCAATATTCCTCACAACATTCATCCAGCCATCTCAGTTTCTTGTCAGTTCCCTATCCTCACCGACTTCCAAACCTCTCTTCCTCACACACTCATCCACCATATCTCGCCACCTTCTCCTTGGCCTGCCTCGCCTCCTCCCTCTTCAAATTCGCTCAGTTATCCCTTTCTCACCACTCTATTGTTATCCATTCTCTCCACATGATCATACTATCTCAGTATACTCTTTTCGGTTCTGGTGTCCACCTACTCCCTCACTCCGCATCTTTTACGAATCACGTTATTTCGTATCCTATCCACCGTCTGTACTCCACATACATTCCTCAGCAGTCCCATCTCCACTGCTCTTACTCTTGACTTTTCATTTTCTTGCCACACAATAGTCTCACATCCATATGTTAATGTTAGCCCTAACACTCCTTCATGTTAAGCCTCGTGCAGCTACAACAGTCAGTCCTCTGTTTCTTATCAACGTCTTCATTGCACCAGCTACTTTTCTTCCTTGTGTAACTCTACTTTCAATTTCTTTTGCACATTTTCCTCTCTTTTCTATCACAGTACCCAGCTATTTGAACTCTCTCACCAATTCCAGTCTCTCTCCATTCACTGTAACATCGCAGAGAGTCACCTTCTCTCTCGATAACCATCATTTTACTCTTTTCTGCATTTACCCTCAATGCACGACGCTCACAGACATCAACAAAACTCTGCACTAGCCTACCAAGTTCTTGTCCGGTACTTGGAAGCAGTACTGCATCATCAGCATACAACAATTTTGAGGTATTCCATCCATCACCATTCATTACCAACGCCATCCCCCTCTCCATTACTCGTGTAATATATATATATATATATATATATATATATATATATATATATATATATATATATATATATATATATATATAGATATTCGGTTCCCGCAACGTCCATCGCAACGTCTATCTCAACAATTACTTCAACAAACAAGGGATAAGGCTATGGAACACCTAATGTCTGACTTCGCTCATATTTCTGACTGGGGTAGAAGTAATCTTGTTGTTTTTCATGCATCAAGGACTCGGTTCTGACACCTATCAACCCGACAAAATCTTCCACAGGAGTACCCACTAATGTTTAATAATATTCAGCTCAATCCTGCATCATCTTTAAACATACTTGGGGTTTCATTCTCTCGGGACTTATCTTGAAAGGACCGTATTACATCTCTCGTAAAATCTGCTTCCAAATCTGCTTCCAAGAGATTAAGTGTGCTACGCCGACTCCGTACCGTCTTTACCCCTGCATAGTTGTTGACTTTATATAAGAATTTTATTCGCCCCTGTGTAGAGTACAACTCTCATATGTTGGGGGGGGGGCTCCCCACATACAGCTCTTTTCAATAAGGTGGAGTCAAATGCTTTTCGCCTCATTAACTCTCCTCTTACTGGCTTCCTTCAACCTCTGTCTCTTCGCCGCACTTTATCTTTTTTCTCTCGCTACTTCAATGGTCATTGCTCTGAACTGTCTGCTTGCATCCCTTCACATCTACTATGGGCGCGTAGCACCCGTCTACAACAAACTCTGATCCCTTTTCTGTCCAACTCTCTAATGCACGAGTTAACCGTTACTCCCAGCCCATCATTTATTCAACAGGTCAACTGTCTTCCTCTATCTGTATTTCGTACATCCTATGATATCCAGTCTTTCAAACGCAGTGTGTCC
This sequence comes from Coenobita brevimanus, assembly GCF_032717465.1. NCBI lineage: Eukaryota > Metazoa > Arthropoda > Malacostraca > Decapoda > Coenobitidae > Coenobita > Coenobita brevimanus. The sequence goes on from NC_137032.1 coordinate 17,191,021, forward strand.
AGGCATCTCGAAATAAACGGACCTTGAATTTGCCTCTCTTTTTTTTTTTTTTTTTTTTTTTTCTTGGAAGGAATGGTTTGCGGGTTCTTGGCCTCTGGTTCCTTTTTGTTGCATATATATATATATATATATATATATATATATATATATATATATATATATATATATATATATATATATATATATATATATATATATAGGAAGCTCATTTTCAAACGTCACATGCACCATGATGTATTTTGCATAATACATTTCGTAAAGTGAGATATGGGTATTAAAAATTTAGGATGTATTATCTACAGTACCTATCGTCCCACTGCCCCTTGTTCGAACAAGCAGAATGCATGATAGTGTACTGTACGTGGTGTTGCTGACTACTACTTTAAGTAATGCCTAACATTTATGAATCTAAATCATTAAATGTGGCTTGATAATTACTGCATTGTCCACAACAAGTACTTTCTTATCAATTTAATTGCCGCGAAGCGTTATACTGATTAATTATGCTATATGCCTTTTAAGTCTGAAGTGAAAATATGAAGCTACCAACCTAACAACGGTCGCTTATCATTCGTTGTTTACTTGACAACAGGAAAGAAGAAGGATTGACAAGATGGCCATTATGAAAGTTTCCTACTGTTTCCACATCATGGAGGAGACAGTTGTGGGTACTGTTTCTACTAATAATGGAGCTACAGCTGGTTTATCAGGACAAGTGAGCGAGCTCAGCTAGAGACTGTTGAGAAGGGGCAAGCAAGTAATTTTTGCACAGTGATAACCCATGGCCATACACTGCTAACAACTGTACTGCACGGTAGTGATACTGGCAGTGGTATTGTTCAGCCAATAAATAATCTTTCACGAATCTCATGCTTCATATCAGTACAGTACAAATCGCGAGGCTGTACGCCTCTAACGTGTTAGGTATCCTGCCAGACGTTTCTGGTAGCAAAGTTAAGTACCAGCGAACGAGAAATGTTTGCTCTCAATTGTTTGGAAATGACTGGCCCCACCCGGCCCAGAAGCATACTCCCGATGTCTGCTGGAGTTCGGCACACGAGCCGGTTTAGGTTAGGATAGGGTAGACTATATTATGTTTGGTTAGATTAGGATTGATTAGTACAGAGTATATTTTGCCGGGAAGTACACTGAGAACAGTTAGAAGAGAATCGTGTGGTTAGTGTGTGAGCTACTACCAGAGCGTCACCCACGGCTTTAGCGTCTCCTAAAATTGCCAAATAGCTATAGACATCGGGAATATGCGGCCCGGCCCGAACCGACCGTCACGCTAAACAGAAGCTAATAACTTTACTTCTGCGTGAAGCAGAGTTGAAATTCTTTCTGCCTGTCATACACATTCAATAAGTTTTGTTATCAACTAACAAATTTACCATAAAGGCGTAGGAACCCACTGGAATCTCGAGTTTTCCAGGAGAGAGTGTGTGTGTGTGTGTGTGTGTGTGTGTGTGTGTGTGTGTGTGTGTGTGTGTGTGTGTGTGCGCGAGCGCGCAATTCAGTCACTTAATAACACGTGACCCATAAGTATCCTGATATCCACACTGAGAAGGAAACACGAAATATCCCGAGCGCTTTCGTGTAGTTACATCTTCTGCAATCTTCTCCATCATTCCACCTCTTGGACTTTGTTGCATGGTTGTGGAGACAGCAGACGTGAGTGCTGAGCTCTCCTATAGATATAGGGCTGCCCCACCGGCATTAGCTTTTTGTTAACCGCTAAGGTGTTTGTAAGTTAGGTTAGTTAGTACTCATTTTCTTGCCTTTCCAGTTTTGAGATACAATGAGTATTTGTATCTATTTCCTGAGATTACCTTTGCTTACTTACCTCTGGTGTGATCCTCTCACTGATAGCTCCGGGGTAAGAACAGACAGAGACGCGGCCTCCCTAGAGTAGTTTGAGTGTAATCTCATAATTAGTGTTTTACCCATGGTATATTATTCCTTGCTTAAAAAATGGTGTCGACAATGTGGCCTGTACCCCCTCGTGTCAACGCTACCATCTTATGCCGTTTTCCTCCACTTACTATGGTGCTGGTGTGAACCTCAGTGACTGTGACAAGTCGGTACTTAAAAATGCTGCACCTTGGCAGCCACCCAACATTAATGTTGATGGCTTATGACTCCCAGCACCAAAGGCCAAAGCGCCAGAGGCGGAGGTCCACCACTTGTTCCTTAACATCATCATACATCGTTAGGGTCCCATCAGTTGTACACCAATGGCTCCGAAATCAAGTGAATGTGTGGGAGCTAGTGTGTGGTCGACTGAATGTGCCCTTAGGTTCGGCTGCCATCTGTATGCACATCTGAACTTTTTGCTGTTCACAAGGCCATAGACTATGCTCTAAATTCTCGTCATGATTCATTTATCATTCATTCTGATTCTAAGTCGGCTCTTCAGATAACTGCTTCTTGCACTGCCGATTCTAATGAGATCCAGGGCGGCATCATTCATAAATTGCATTCGTCCGTTAAGTCCTTCACACTGATCTGGGTGCCTGGTCATTGTTGTATGTATGGCAATGAACAGGCTAACTTACTTGCAGAGTTGGTTGTGGAACTCGAGGGGACTTGGGTCGTTCCTCTTGATCTATGGTCGTGTCTATCCCTCAGAAAGAAATCAGTAAATATTCTGTGGCAAGGTTAGTGGACCAAACCGAATGTTCTGACGTGGAAGACACTCCTTGGCGACAGGGATACTGGAAACTGTTCCAGTCGTCTTGAAGAAAAAAATTTGGCAAGACGGCTGATGAACTCCAAACTCCACACTTGTCATGTTGTCATATATTGAGAGAGATTTACACCGCTCTGTGACATCTATGATGCAGTGTTATCTATCAGTCATATCATCGTGCGTTGTCGGCGATTTATTCGTGAACGTGAATCACTTATTACGAGCAAGCGAGCGTGGCAAACGAGCGATGTTTACTCTCAGTTAAGTTTGGAAATGGGCGGCCAAGCCCGACCGGCCCGACCTAATCTGAGCCGACCGTCACGCTAAGCACAAGCTAATGACTTTACTCCTATGTGAGGTAGAGTTGAAATTCTGTCTGTAGTAATACATTTATTCAGCAATTTTTTTACCAACTAAAAACTCATCCATAAAGGCGTAGGAATCCCTTGGAATGTCAAGTTTTCCAAGGGAGTGTTCAGCTTTAATCGGTGAACGCCTCAATTAGGAAATCAAATTTCCCTCGTAACTCTGTACCTTTGGCATCAGTTCTAACAATTAAATATCGGAGATTCCACCCATTAGTTTACATTTTTTTGCTGTTTTGATGGTGAAATCACCAAGGGAAAACACCCAATTTCTGGCTTTAATTATCTCATCAATAACCAAGTGTTTATCATTTCAGTTGCGTCGAGACGTCAGGTTAGCATCAGAGATTGCAGAATATAGAACTGAGCGTGTGATGAATGTTACGGTGCCTTGCTTTACATCAGAACTCGTGTGTCATAAAGACTCTGTAGTTACTTGTAGAGAAGTATATTTTAGACTTGTGGTCGAGCGGCTTTTATATCTTGTAGTAGCTTCCCCACCAGATGTCATGTAGTGACGGGAGAGGTAAAGAATAGTATGGGACTATTTTTATTTGTCTTGGAAATATTAAACAGGTATAAGAGTATAAGTCCCGGGTAGCTACCTCCCTGTCTCGCTATCTCTCTCTCTTTCTGTTCTAAGGCTAATCTCCCTCTCGACCTCTCTCTAGGGTCGCTTGTCTCCTTCTAAACTCTCTTTCCTAAAATCTGGTGTAGTAGGGGTGTGTCACGTATGTTCCTCATGGCAACAGATCTTTCTCACGAGAGGACTGCTGACAGCTAACTGCATCATTTCCTTACTGGCCGCTGTCGTCAGCTTTCCTCCGTGTAAGCATGTTTAGCGCTGCTCGATTCTCGCAGACACAACACCTTCTCATCATTTGACTTCCTGCTTCTATCTGTCTCTCTATCTATCTATTTATCTATCTATCTATTATGTAGTCCTATATTTGCTCGGCCGCGCGAAAATGGCGTACCATCGACATTTAATAGTTATAATATATTAATACATACTACATACACATTATAATGAACTTATAAGCTAATTAAGTGAAATACATAATATTGTAAAGTAACATAATTGTATGAATATTGTATACATATATTATTCATAGTAAATAGTGATTATTCAGTAATATTACACTTTAAATAAGTTGAATACATATTGGAATAAATGCATTAAAGTAAATTATTTAACTGTAATACAGTATGTACTTGGGATATTATAGTGAAATGCATACATGCAAGAATAAAAATAGTTTAAAATTAAGATTATTGTAAGAGTTATTAATATTTCATTCAAAGATAATGGTACTGGTCTGTCATATATGGGTCATTCTTCTTTGTGTTATTATTTTTATTTTATTTTATTTTTTTATATATATAATTAATACTATATACAAAATATATACACTTCATTCAGGGTGGTTAACTGTGATGTTAACTCTCCCCCCACTAAACAATGACTCCAAATTAGCAATTCTTGCATGCATTCTGTGCATGGCCAACAGCAATACTGCAACTACAATGCAGATGATTATAAAGACAGAAGGTGCTTGGCTATACACATAATATGGGTTGAACATACTCAAACTCAAATCTTCCCAGGGCTTCATTGTTTCATTGATCAGTTGCATAGTTTCAAACTTAGGTGAAGTCAGCTTAATACTTGTGCTCATGTTTAAGTTCATATCAGGCAGTGGGTGGAAATGTTTGTGTGTATGGTTGATAATGGCGTAGTGATTGATGGTGGAAAAAGTAGACATGGATGGTGTAAATACCGCACAGTAGTCTGGTGCTATGTATAATCCTGAGGCTGATGTATGAGATGGTGGTATATCTGGACAGACTATGTAAAGTGATGTGTTATGAGGGAAATAAAAAAACTGCGAGTGTCCAATGCGTTGATGGTGTACAAGTTTATCTGGAGCAAAAGTGAAGTTGCAATAATGATGAATATTGTTATTGCTGATGATAGCCATTTCACAAGGGACCGTATCAGTAGGCTGAAACGTGAAAATGTACGCAGGACAAAGATGAACAGCATGTAAGGATGTGCGGCACTTTCGCTCAATCGTTGACTCACTTGCGAAAGTGACAGTGTCTCATCTCTTGGAGACCATGATGAGTTCGGTGTCTGTGTTGATGTTGATGATGACCAAAGTGTTGTTGTTTCTATAGGGGAAGGGGTGTATTTGGTATACTGTGAACAGGTCTTCCGTGATGAATGGTACATGAGCTATCACTGATGTTGGTGTTAGTGTTGCTTCTAAGTATGGGTAATATTGCATAAATTCCCTACTGCGGAACAATGGCTTCAATTTATGTTTATGTATGCCTTGACTAACTATCTGACGTAGCTCATGAACTGGGAGTAAGTCATTTGTGATCTTGCCATCACCAGCATTCGAAATTCCTTGCATAAGTGCCCTGAAATGATCTCTAGTGTTCTCTAATTGTAGTAGAATCGTATCAATTTGTTCTGTGATGATGGAGAAGTGCTGGAAAAGAGTAACGTTGCCCTCTAAGTCATTTATTTTATCTATACTCTCGAGAGCTACGTTTTCTGCTTGTTTCAGATTTTTCACAATTGTCTTCATTGCCGAGTTCTGTCCTGTGATGAATTTATCCTGGTATGTTAGTACCTGAGCTATCTTATTAAATTTGTTGTTTATTTCTTTAAGGTCATCCTCTGTAGCCAATCCAAAGATGTTCCCAAGAATTGCGCCGCCCAGATCGAACAAACCGCGCTTTTGGCGAGTACGTGTGATGTTGTTCCTGTCGCTCAGCACCTCCGTTCCATAAGATGGGAGATCTTGGATCATGACGAGCATAGTTGACTTCGCCTGTTCTAGTTTCCATTTCGCTAACTTCACCATTTCATCCACTTCCTTGGTGATATGTGATTGTGAAACATAATTCCCTATCTTGAAGTCCAGAGTTCGCATCGGCGTCGCAAGTCTGTCTAGATAAGTAGGTAAGTCATACAAGTAATCTAGACTTATTTCAGTACTCATGACGTCCTTGACGATTGTAGTCGTGGCCGTTGGAGCTATGAGGCATCCTTGTCGTACTATATGCTTGGGGTCTAGGTGCGCATATACTCTTACTATGTATAGGAGAATCCATAGCATAAGTCCCTTCATCGTAACCTACCGAAAAAAAATCTATTAATTTCCTATAAAGCTGTGGTTGATGATAGTGATGATGTGCGTTACGGTTGGCTGTTATTTCATTTATAGAAGGAGTTTAAATCGATATTTAATTCTCGTAAATGATGTACTGTAGATTTCATTGGAATAGTTGCACCTATGTTCGATTGTTTGGTATATGACCTTAATTTCTTTTTGTAATCATTGTTGTGTTCTTGCTTGGTTTCTTGAGGTACGTTCACCTGTTCGGTTGTATCCGAGGCTGAATAATTATGTGATAATTCCCTTGAAACTCGTTTTAAATGGTCAATATGAACTTGTTTTTCCTCGCCACTTGAAAGTGACCTAATTAAAACTTTGTTTGCCTTTATGTTAATTACTCTGTATGGGCCCTCAAATTTAGGGGATAATTTATTGTCTCTCGTATGAATGACTCCGTAAACAATGTCTCCTAAGCTGATAGGTGAATCTTTTGCCTTCTTGTTAAATGCCTCCGTCATTTCTTCCTTGGACATCGTTAATTGTTTTTGCACTCTTTTGTGAATGTCCTGGAATTCACGTAAACGGAGTTTAGAGTAATCATCGTAATTGTATATAGGCATGCTGTCACCTTCTAGGAGCTCATATGGTAATTTTTTATCTGTGCCATATATAATGAAATGTGGTGTGTCACCAATGGATTTATTTATAGACCCATTAATGGAGGCCTCAACTCTGGGAATCCAATCATCCCAGCTTGCATAATTTTCACTGAGAATGTGTCGTAGCACATCTAATACCTTTTATTTTGTCTCTCTACCAACCCATTCGATGCTGGGTGATAGGCCAAAACGTTAACCTTTTTAATGTTGTATTGTTTACATATTTCTTGTAAGATCTCAGAATTAAATTCTCCTCCATTATCACTTATTAATACCTTTGGGGTAGTAAAGCGACATATTACATTATCTGTTAATGCCTTTGCTACTGTCTCTGCTGTCTTATCTTTAATTGGAGCTAAAATGACATAACGGGAAAAATGATCCGTTGCTACGAATAAGTATAGGTTATTATTGTATGATAATGGCATCTTGAGTAAATCAACAGCGACAACGTCCCATGGTTGATGTGGTACTGGGTAATTACCCATCGGTGCAGGTGTGATTGGGTATCCTTTGTGTTTCGCACATGATTCGCATCTGTCTATATGATTGTTTATATCTCTTCGTAATGAAGGCCAGTAATATAATAGCTGGGCTTGGTTGAATGTCTTATCCTTTCCAGGGTGTCCTGCATGTGGGCTGTCGTGTATCATTCGTAATACTTGGGGTATCATGTCATTAGGTACTACCAACTGGTTAGTGTTTCTTTGGCGTTTTGGTTGTTTAGAGTTAATTTTGTATAATGTATTATTGACCATTGTGAATTGTTCAAGTGGGACATGCAGTTTGGGTAATTGTATGTCATCTCCACTTTCTAACTTGTATATTACTTTTGACCATACTGGGTCAAGTCTTTGTGCCTTTGCGATATCCTCGTGGTTTGGGATATTTCCTTTGAGATCTAACGCCGCAACCTGAATTGTGTTCGGGTTCCTAGATAATGCGTCAGCTACTATATTCATTTTACCTTGTATATATTGTATTTGGACACTGTAGTTTTCAACTGTACATTTCCATCTTGCTCTCCTCCCAGAAAGGAGTTTTTCTTTAAACATACCCACCAGTGGTTTATGGTCGGTGAATAAGTGGATTTCGTAACCATATACCAAATCTCGAAACTTTTGTAATGCAAAAATCACTGCAAGTGCCTCTAAGTCTGTAGTGCTATAATTTTTCTCCGCACCTCTTGTTTGTCTGCTGGCAAATGCAATTGGTTGATTCTTTCCTCTTTTATCTTCCTGCATCAGTACAGCCCCTAATCCTTTAACTGATGCGTCTGTACAAATAAGAAATGATTTCGTGTAATTCGGATATGCTAAACAAGGTGCATTCGTTAGTTTAATTTTTAGATTGTTAAATGCCCTTTTTTGTTCTTCTTCCCATTGGAATACAGCATCTTTTTTGAGTAGTTGGAATAGAGGGAAAGCTATATGAGAGAACTGTGGTACGAAGGACCTATAGTACCCAGCCAGACCTAAAAATTGTCTAACTTCGTCAGTCGTAGTGGGTTCAGGAAAATCTCTCACTGCCTGTATTTTGTCATCAGTGGTGTGAATACCATCAGAACTTAATTTGTGGCCTAAGAAATTTATTTCCTTAAAGCAAAATTTGCATTTAGAAAGTTTAATTTTTAATCCAGCATCACTAAGCTTTTGTAAGAGTAAGTCTAATTTCCTGAGATGATCCTTAATATTCTTCGTTGCGATAATAATATCGTCAAGATAAACAAATATTCCTTGTCCTAAAATTCCGGACAATACGTAATTCATAAGACGCTGGAACGTACCGGGGGCTGTCCTCAGTCCCATTGGCATTCTTGTATATTGATAATGGCCTCTGTTTGTTGAAAAGGCAGTGTATTTACGTGACTCCTGAGATACCGGAATCTGATAGTATCCGTTTAGGAGATCGATGGTCGAGAATATATTATTCTCAGGACCAATATTCTGTAGAACATCACTTAGCAATGGCATGGGAAATCTGTCTGGGATTGTGTGATTATTTAGTTTACGGTAATCTACTACCGCACTCATTTCTCCATTTCTCTTGGGCACAAAGAAAAGGGGAGCGTTCCACGGAGAAAGTGAAGGCTCAATAATTCCAAGCTTTAACATTTCATCGACATACTGATTTGCAAGTGTACGTTGGGAGTGTGGTATGCGATAAGCTGGTACGAAAATTGGTGGTGTTTCTGGGTGCACATTAATCATGTGATTAATCAAGTTAGTACACCCTAATTGTTCTCCGGGCAATGCTACGGTGTCCGTGTGTGTTTCCAGCAGGGTTAACAAATCATTTTCTTCGTCAAATTCACCCGAGTGAATTAAATTCTCTTTTATTCTTTTTCTATCCGTAGATTTTATCTCACTTGTTACTCCACCAATATTTATTTCCTTCACAGGGGCGAAACATTTTTCAATATTAACTATGCAAGTTCCCTTCTTCAACTGAACTTCCCCATTCATGTGATTAATAATGAATATCTGAGTTAGCCCTTCGTCGTTCGTATGACATAATGCGTTTTCTACTGACAATCCCTTTACTTTACATAATTCTTCTAAGACAAGAACAGTACTATTCCGTAATTTGCTCTTTATGGTAACCTTCATGTATGAATTAGGTGGTATAACCAAATCATTAGTGAGATGGGCTGGAAAAATTGATAAATCAGTACTGTTATCTGGGTCACTAATTCTGGAGGATGGGGTTGCTGGTGTAAGTGGATCTATACACTCATCTGTTTGTGTATGTTTTTTAAAGCCTTTAATATTACCAATTCTTTTTGGCTCTCTTCTACCAATCGGTGAGGGCTCTGAAAGTATTTCCTCTATGAATTCATTATCAAAGTCTATTCCATTCATTTGTGGGAGTATAGTTATGTTCTCAGTTCTCATGGATCTTAAGCCCAGTAACATATGAGCTTTAATTGCTAAGTTTTCAACGATATAGAACAATGCAGAGAATGGTCTTGTAGTTTCTGTGAAACTGAGATTTAATCTTATCATACCTTTTACTGTAATCTCTTGACCATCTACTGTGTATAATTCTAAATCAGCTTCATCCAGAAAAGTTACTTTCTTTTTATTTTTAAGAATTCTGTTTAGTTCTTCATGTGTTATTAAGTTCACTGGAGAGCCTGTATCTAAAAATAAGGAAACGTTTTGATCCTCACATACAGCTGGTATCAAGATACACTCATTTCCCAACATGCCTCCTATGTGAAGTTTAACCTTGTTCTTCTTTACGTTTGTTCGTTTTTTGTCATGACTTGGTCTTCCCCCGATTTGAACATAGACACAATTTTTTCTACTGTTTAGCAATCACTGGTCCAGTGCCCTTGGTATCTATGATGCCTACAATAAGGACCAAATCCTTGTGTCTTTTGATTATCCTCTTTTGCCTTGATAAAGCATTCATACCTTGTGTGTCCTGGTTTTGCACAGTAATGACACAGAATGGACCTATCCCTTGACTGTGACCTACGAGGTGATTTCCCATAAAAAGTGTTGTTTATGGCGCGAGACCTGCTCGGGCTGCGCGAAAACTTATGAAACTGCCTGTAGGAAGGCGTGTGGGAACGAGGTCTAGGCGTCTTTGTTTGTTTGGGCTGCCTCATTTCTGGTCGCGATCGATTTTGTTCTCTGTTTGGGGTCGGTGTTGATGTTTTCACAGCTGATACTGTCTCAGGTACCCTGATTCTACCAGAATGTGCATGTGTGTCGACCACACCTGCTTTACTGCACTGCATCTCTACCTCGTTCATTAAGTCTAGTAAGCACATTCCCGGGGTGTACGCGATTGTTTTGGCGATCTTAAGGGTTCTATCAGGTAATTTACACAAGGCAGCTACATAACCAGTGATGTCCACGACGAGGTCTGGGGACATCTTTCCATCATCTGTTATCCACTCAGAATTCTCCAGAGTAGCTAATAGGGTTCTCTTGATTGTGGAGACATCAGCAGTTATTTCACTGAGCACATGGTTTGTAGTGTGCTCCCTTACAAGATCTACAATTTTATGTAATTCTGGAATTATACCTGGCAAGAAGTTCATACCTCCAGAAAATTTCTTCAGAAATTCAGTTTTAAATTCATCATATGTCCTAGCACGATGTAGCTTATCGGAGCGCAATAAATTGCTTGCTGGACATCTTTCCTGGCTTATGCAAAGCAATTTTCTCTTGTTCATCTAGTATGTGGCGCTTGATGAACATTTGTTCGCACTGACTGATTAATGAAATGACATCAATGCGATCCTTGTCTGTGTCAGAGAATTTTGGGGCAGTCTTATCCTCGTGATACACAAAAACGTGAGGTGTGGTTTTTAGATCAGCAGTATTTGTTTCTTGATTCATATTTAATGATTGCCCTGTTAAATCAACTTGTACGAGTTTATCGTTATGTGAGGGAATGGTGGAATATGTATGACCGGACCGGTGAACCCTATTAAGTATATTGGCATACGTATTCAAGGCAGCTGCAAAGTCGATACTCTCTACGTCTGAAGGGGTTTCCCACTCATCATCCGAAACTCCCGTATTTGTTTCCTTATCTATAACGTGTGGTGTGGGTTGTACAATGGGTGGGCTGTCTCTTAATTGTGAGTCTGATGTTGTGGCAATTTGTGTGTCATCTGGTATTAACGTGGGTGGTGGCGAAAATATTCCTGTCATTAAGATATGATGTTATGAAATACGCCTCTTGTTTATTTATGTCCTAGCAAACTAGATGAGTAAATAAGTTGAATATAGCTAATTTTAGCACTGAGAAGAAATGAGCAAGTATAATTTTACCCACTTGATACAGATCGTAGAGGTGTGTCGATACAAAAGTCGATCTCGGAAGAAAATACAGGTTTGATTGAAGATCTCTTGATAATTCTAGTGGTGTGTTGATGGACGATATTACTCAGGAAACTCCATGGCCTGGTATTTGTAGTGGTTAACGGCTGTCCCAGGCAAACCTCAGCATAGAACGTCGAATTTCCAACTTAACTGTGAAAATAAGTGAATATGAGTAGTGGGTGAGAAGTGCCTGGTGTCAGTCACACGTTGCTTGGCATGGCAGACTCGCGTTGTGATGTCATCTCAGCACATGGTGACGTCGGCTTCCCACACTGGTAGCTGTGGTGAGTGAATGAGTAGCGATGAGTAACTTGAGTGAAGATGAGTTGTGAGTCGTGTCTCACTCTTCGTTTGTTTGTTCCCTTTATTCTATGTGGAAGTTTTCTCTGTCCTTTTCTCTAGTGATTTATTCGTTGTGGGATGAAGACTGCCGCTACTTGTAGGTGCGTGTAGAAGATTATACAGACGACGTAGAGTTGTTAATTGTAGTTGATTGTAGATGGCTGTAGTTGATTGTAGATGGCTGTAGACTTTGTAGAACTGAAGCTAATCTTGTAGTCTCGGTTGCTTTTGTAGAAATTTGCTTTTAATTCGGAGACGATGTCCGCAGATTTGCTGGTTTGTCGTTAAGCTACGTGCAAGGCGTCGAGTGATCTCTTGACCTCTGCATCAGCGTAATGATCTGGGAGACGGAGGGTGCAGGATGGAGAGAATACTGTCAGGAGCTGATATTGTTGGTTGTTTTCAATCTTGATATTTTGTAGGAATTTAATGTTGATTCGTAGACGAGGTTCGTATACGTTCGCTGCTACCAAATGTCATAAAGACTCTGTAGTTACTTGTAGAGAAGTATATTTTAGACTTGTGGTCGAGCGGCTTTTATATCTTGTAGTAGCTTCCCCACCATATGTCATGTAGTGACGGGAGAGGTAAAGAATAGTATGGGACTATTTTTATTTGTCTTGGAAATATTAAACAGGTATAAGAGTATAAGTCCCGGGTAGCTACCTCCCTGTCTCGCTATCTCTCTCTCTTTCTGTTCTAAGGCTAATCTCCCTCTCGACCTCTCTCTAGGGTCGCTTGTCTCCTTCTAATCTCTCTTTCCTAAAATCTGGTGTAGTAGGGGTGTGTCACGTATGTTCCTCATGGCAACAGATCTTTCTCACGAGAGGACTGCTGACAGCTAACTGCATCATCTCCTTACTGGCCGCTGTCGTCAGCTTTCCTCCGTGTAAGCATGTTTAGCGCTGCTCGATTCTCGCAGACACAACACCTTCTCATCATTTGACTTCCTGCTTCTATCTGTCTCTCTATCTATCTATTTATCTATCTATCTATTATGTAGTCCTATACGTGTACCGTTGAAACCTATGCTGCTCAAACAAACCCTGAGCTATATTGTCGATTTCACTTTGACGTGTGTGTGTGTGTGTGTGTGTGTGTGTGTGTGTGTGTGTGTGTGTGTGTGTGTGTGTGTGTGTGTGTGTGTGTGTGTGTGTTCTTACCTAATTGTTCTTACCTAATTGTATCTTTGCAGGAATGAGTCAAGCTCGTACTGTCCTGTGTCTTAAACCGTATTTATCGTACAAATCCCTAAATTTTTGAATTGTTTTGGCACACACTATTTCATTCGGTAGTGCATTCCACTGATCAATTGCTCTGTTTGGGAAACTGAATATCCTTACGTCTTTATCACCTCTCTTCTTATGCAGTTTTTTGCAGTGTCTTCTTGCTGATCCTTCCCCATATGTTAAGTAATCATTTATGTCTATTTTCTCCTTCCCTGATATGCATTTATATAGCATTATCATGTGACCTCTTTTTCTTCTCTCCTGTAGTGTTGGTAGATTCAGTTTATTTAGTCTTTCTTCGTAGCTTAGGTCCCTTAAGCTTGGTATCCATCTTGTAGCGGCCCTCTGAACTTTTTCAATCTTGTCTATGTGTTTTTTGAGATAAGGACTCCAGACTACTGATGCATACTCCAGGGTTGGTCTAATGAATGATGTTATTATCCCTCTTACCATGTCTTCATTTATGTATGTGAATGCTATTCTCATATTTGCAAGTATTGTAAACATGTTCCGTACCTTCTCGCTGATGTGGTCAGCCGGAGATAGTCTGTTATTGATAATCACACCTAGGTCCTTTTCTCTTTCTGATGTGTATAGGGTTTTATTTCCTAACGTATAATCCCAATCAGGTCTTTTTCCACTTTTACCAAACTTGATTACATGACACTTGTCCACACTGAATTCCATTTGCCATTTATTACTCCATTCATGAAGTATATTTAATTCTTCTTGTAGCTCTTTACAAGAGTCTGTGTTAGTAATTCTCCTTTGTATTTTTGCATCATCTGCAAACATATTCAGATAGCTTTCATTTCCAGTGTTACTGTTTATATCATTTATATACACTAAAAACATGATTGGTGCCAGCACTGAACCCTGTGGTACTCAACTAGTCACTTCTTTCCATGATGAGTAGTTTCCCCTTAGTACTGTTCTCATTTCCCTTTTTATGAGAAAATCTTGCATCCAACAAAACTGTTTGCCTCGAATTCCTCCTTGATGGTACAATTTCCATAAAAGTCTTTGGTGTGGTACTGTGTCAGATGCTTTTTTGAAATCTAAATAGATACTGTCCACCCATCCTTCTCTTTCCTGTATTGTGTTTGTTACTCTGTCATAGTAGCTCAACAGATTAGTAACACATGATTTTCCTTTTCTGAAACCAAACTGTCTTTCTGTTATCATACTGTGTTCTTCTAGATAATTTACCCAAGCTTTTCTTATAAGCTTTTCTAATACCTTGCTTACAACGCTGGTCAGTGATACTGGTCGGTAGTTGAGTGGATTTTGTCTATTGCCTTTCTTCAATAAGGGGACAATATTTGCTTTCTTCCAAATATCAGGTAGTTTACCTTGACTCAAGGATTTCTTGAAAATTAAAAATAATGGTTTACTTAACGCCTTTGCACATTCTCGTAGTACCCAACATGAAAATTCATCAGGACCACTTGCTTTTCCTCTGTCTAATTTACTTAACTCCTCCTGTATTACTTTTTCTGATATTATTATATCTGGTAGTATGTGTGGACATGCATGTTTCACATAGTCCCACTCAAAATTTTTTTCTTCTGTAAAAACTAATTGGAAATTCTTATTTAGCGCTTCACAAATATCTTTCTCTTGTGTATAGGTGATTCCCTCGTCCATAATGGACTGTATTTTATCTTTTACTTTGGTTTTGCTTCTGATGTAGCTGTAAAATAGCTTTGGTTGATCACTACTTTTATTTATTATATCCTCCTCAAACTGTTTTTGGGCTTCTCTCCTTATTCTTGTATAATCGTTTCTTGCCTGTTTGTAATTATTATACGCCCTTTCACTATTGTGTCTTCTGTATCTATTCCACAACAAATCTCTTCTTTCTTTTTTTACATTCTGTATTGAACCATTTCTGTATTTTCTTATCTGCTTCTTTGTGCTGTGGGATGTACTTCTGGATTCCTATTTCATAAAATTCACAGAATTTTTTATATTCAGCATTTAAATCTTGTCCTCTAAGCTCATTTTCCCAATCAACTTCTAAGAAATACTTCTTTAGGTCTTGATAATTTCCCTTTTTATAGTTTAGGCTCTTTTTGTAACTTTCATTGCTGTTAACTATGTCATATGCTATCCTGAAGTTGTAATTTAGTACTGCATGATCGCTTTTGCCGAGTGGAGGGTGATATATTAAACTGTCAATATCATTTTCTTGCCTAGTAAATAGTAGATCTAGCACTGATGGTACATCGAGTCCTCTTTTTCTGGTGGTTTCCCTCACATGTTGCGTTAGGAAAAACTCTTGCACGAGATCTAGGAGCTTTTGATCCCAACAGCTTTCTTGGCTAATTATATCTAGAGTATTCCAATTTATATTTGTATTAAAATCTCCAGTTAGTATAATTCTTTCCGATTTCTCTTCCATTTTATGTAGTAATGATCTTAAACTCTGAATTATACTCTCTGCCAGGTCCTCATATTCGTCTCTTTCTCATGTGTTTGATCTGGGTGGCATGTACAAATTGGCTACAATTACTTTCCCTTCAGATGTGTTGATCTATACTGCAATCAGTTCTACTTGTGATGGTATATCTAGTTTTATTTCATTGACTTTTAGATTTTTCTTAGTTGATATTATAATTCCTCCTTTTTTTTTAATTTCTGTCTTCTCCATATATTGTATTCCTCTAAGTTTAGTATGTCATTGGATATCCTTGGTGTTAATTTTGTTTCAGTTAGGCATATTATATGCGGTTCATTTTCTCTCACATAATCATTCATCTCTAGTAATTTAGATACCATTCCATCCACATTTGAGTACATCAACTTTATCATCTTGTTTATATGCTTGTCATGACATGGTTCTACTACCTTCCTCCTTTTTATTCCCTCCTGTTTGTGTACAACTTTCGTACCTGCAATCCTATTACTTTGTAAAAAAAAAAAATGTGTTCTTCTCCTCTTCTGATCTTCCCTCATTTTTTGTTTTTGCTTCCTCCCTCTTCTCTTTCAGTAATTCCAGTTCCTCTTGTGTTAGACATCTTTTTATCCATACATTTTTGAACTCCTCTTTTTCCATAAGATTCTTTGCATTTTTTAGTATCTCCCCCACAGTGTTTATACTCTGGAAAGTTACCTTTAGAGGTCTTGTCTTGCTTTTCTCGTATTTCCCTAACTTTTTGTGTTCCTCTATATCTTTACTACAGATTTCCTCTGATACTTCTTTCAGTAAGCTCATTACATTTGCCATCTTCTTTTTGTCTCTTGTGATCTTGTTTTTTACTTCTTCCTCTTCTATACCAGTGATTACTATAGATTTGTTGATATCTACTGAATCTCTGACTAACTTTGGGTTGTTTTGGATTATTCTTTTCACTTCCTTTTCAATGCTTTTTTTTCCACCACCCTTGTTTCTAAGTCTTTCTTTACTTTCACCATTTCAGCATACGTGGTTTCCACATCAGTTTTGTAGCTTTGCACAGCTTCATTCACCTGTGTTATCTTCTCCTCAATATCACTGCTCTGGTCTATCAGACTGCTTACTTGCCTAATTGTCTCTGTGTCATTTTTGAACTCTTCCATAATACTCTCGTGACTGACTACTGTACTTGCCATTTCACTCATTTTCTTCCTAAGTGTACTCAATTCCACTGTTAGTTCGCTGGTGGTTGTTCCTTTCTCGTTGGCCTCCCTTCCTAGTTTTTCTATTTCTTCCTTTTGCAAGTGCATCTGCTTCTTTATTTCATCAATTTCATTTTTGAAAGCCATTTCCAGTTTATGTACACGTTCAGCCAGTCTATTGTGAGTCTCCACTTCAACCAGTTCTTGGTAGAAATCATCATCTTGTGTGTGTGTGTGTGTGTGTGTGTGTGTGTGTGTGTGTGTGTGTGTGTGTGTGTGCGTGTGCGCGCGCGCGCGTTTATGTATCTGTGTGAGTGTATCTCAGATTGTCATTCACTCCAGCATATTTTTCATTGTTAACTACCTACATGAAGAAATAATAAATTTGAGGGAAACTGCAATAACATGGCGCTTGCTCGCTCGTCATGCGCTCACAAGGCCCATTTTACTCATAAATTACTGAAGCACAGCAGACCTTTCACCCTTGTCACCATCTTGAGTGATGGGGAAATTGTTATGACTGATCAATTGTGTGGTTAATGTAAATATGTATATAGTATATAAACTATTTAAATGGGATTGATAGCTGAAGAATTTGAATAGTTCTTGCTTCTGAATATTCTGTTTCTGATATTGATGCCCTCTGTATAAAATCACATGCCTTGCCTGACAGTCAAGAGTTGATGAGTTCAAGTGTGCAATACAGAAAGGTAATGAGCACTTTTAGTCGATGGTGTTCTGTTGGACGAGGCACTTCACTTTTTGTAAATATGTACATGGTTTGCATCCGGCTGTATAAGTTCTCTAAATTAGGGCCGACAGTTGATGTATATGGAATAGTTCTGAACTCTGGTTCTCTCACATACATTGTGTCCACAGTAATAATCCATGTGCCTCGACCGACAGTCAGCAGGTGATGAATGCAGGTGTGTAATGTAAGAGGTATGAGGCATTACATATTTGCAGTCGAGGCTGTTCTCTTGGTCGAGGTATTTTTCTTATTACTGTAGGTTTAGCCATATGTTTCTTAAGGTTTCAGTGCAGGGTGGCGAGGGGTGTTTGTAAGGTTTATTAGATTTAGGATATTAGACTAGGTTTCTTTTCTCTCTCTCTTTATAAGTTTTCTATATCTATCTATATATCTATAGCCCGACGCCCTAATCCCGCAAAGGGTGGCCGCAGACAAAACGCCTCCAAGTCACTCTGTCACCCACCATTTGACTACCCTCCCCCCAACTCACCCCCCCTCCCTCATATACCTATCAACTCCATCCCTCCACCTCATCCTCGGTCTACCCCTCCCTCTCCCTCCCTCCACCTCACCTACATACACCCTCTTAGTCAGTCTTTCATTCTCCATTCTCTCCACATGTCCAAACCACCTCAGTGTATTTCTCCTAATATTCTGAACCACATCCACATCTACCCCACAACGTTCCTGCACTTCTTCATTCGTCAACCTGTCCCTCCACGTCACTCCACATGCTCCTCTCAAGTAACTCATTTCCACTGCTGTCACTCTTGACTTGTTCCCCTCTTGCAAGGTCCACGCCTCGCTTTTATGCGTCAGGGTAGGGATCACAATACCATCATGCAGTGACTTCTTAACTTCCATACTCACCTCCCTATTTCTCATCACTGCTTTCAGTGTACCAACAACCTTCCTTCCCTGCTGTACCGTTTCACGTACTTCATCCCCCAAAGTTCCATCCTTACTCATCACACTACCCAAGTACTTGAATGCACTCACATTCTCCATATCCTCACCATCCAACCTCACTGCACACTCTGTGACTTCATTCCTCTCAAACACCAGAACTTTACTTTTGTTTACATTAACTTTCAGATTACTCCTCCTACACACTGTCCCAAATTCATTCACCAAACCTTGCAACTCCCATTCATCTTCACTCAACAATACTGTATCATCAGCAAACAGCAACACCGGAAGCTTCCAAATCTCACCCTCACTCATTAGGGCCAGCCCCACATCCACTGCCCTACCTTGCACCTCCTTTACAACCCCATCCATATATATATTAAACAGCCATGGAGACATCACACACCCCTGTTTCAGTCCCACATTGAGATCAAAGAACTCACTCAGCTCATCATCCACTCGCACCGTAGCCCTAGCTCCTTCGTACATACTCTTCACAGCACTCAACAATTTCCCCTACACTCCATATATTCTTAATACCTTCCACATACCTTGCCTATCTATTCTGTCATAAGCTTTCTCCAAGTCCATGAAGGCAGCATACACTTTCCTTCCCTTCTCTAGATACTTCTCCACTAAACATCTTAGAACAAATATCTGATCTACACACCCTTTTCCCTTCCTAAATCCCCCTTGTTCTTCTCCAACTAGCTCCTCTGTCATATGCTTAACCCTATCAATGAGTATTCTACCATATATTTTACCAGTCACACTAAGAAGGCAAATACCCCTATGGTTACCACATACTTCTCTCTCCCCTTTTCCTTTGTACAGAGGAACAATTATACCTGATTTCCAGTCCTCTGGAACCCTTTCCTCTTCCCAAGCCAATCCACACAACTTCCATATCCACACCACAACAATCTCGCCCCCATACCTAAGCATTTCACCACATACTCCATCAATTCCTGGGGCCTTTCCCAGCTTAATCTTCTTCATCGCTTCCACTACTTCCGCCCTACTTATCTCTTCCTCCCTCCTCTCATCTCTTCTTCTCCCAGCCATTCCCCAACCACTTATACTCACACTGCTCTCACTCTCCACATTCACCAAATCCTCAAAGTGCTCCTTCCATCTCCTCAATTTCCCTCTCTTCTCCACCAACAATCTATTATTCCTATCTTTCACTCCCCTATTATTTCCCCTTTCACACTGCCTTACTTTATTTACTTCCTTCCAAAACAATTTCTTACTCTCCCTCCATTTCACACTCAGATTCCTCCCAAACTCTTCATCCACTTTCTTCTTACTCTCCTTCACCAGTCTCTTAACCTCCCTTCTCCTGCTCACATATACCTCTCTCTTCTCTCTCTCATCTTCTCCCCTACCTCTACTCGCCAACCATTCACCATATGCCTTCTTCTTTTGTTCCACAGCTCGTTTCACCTCATCATTCCACCATCCTGTCCCTTGCACACCCTTGCATCTCCTCCTCACTCCACAAACCGCCTCACACGCTGCGCCTATCTCTTCCGTGAATATCTTACATACGTCTTCTACCCCTTCCATCTGCTCTAGCTCATACCTTCCCAATCTTTCTTCCACTATGCTCTTATACTCTGTCATTTTCTCACTATCTTGCAATTTCTCCACTCTTCTCACAGGAGCTAATACAGAAAAATGACGAAAGTATGTATAGATAAAAAAATATAAATAATGATAAAAATATGTATATAATTAAATGAAAAAACGCCTTAATGGCCTTGGGTTTCGGCCCATATGGTCGGCAGACAAAAAAAAAAAAAGTGATCTTTTTCTGCTACTCTTAGAATCTCTCGGATTCGAGTCAGCAAGCCCCTTACTTCATTGGTTATCTGTTATCCAGCTACATGACCTGCCCACCTCCATTTCTCTTCTTTTATAACTTTTATAATGTCATTGACTTTAATTCGCTCTCTTATTCAAGTTGATCTTTTCCTGTGCCTCAAAGATAATACCAGCACTGACCTTTCCATTGCTCTTTGAGAAGAGATTAGTCTGTTTTTCATTGATTTTGTCAGCTTTCAGGTCTCATAGCTGTATGTAATAGTTGGGTTTAGACACTCGTTATATATTTCTCGTTTCACACTGACTGGCAAGTTACTTTTCATGACGTCTATGATTACTGAAAGCTTTTCATCCAAACTTAAAGAGCCTTTATATATAATTATTATGTTTTTTCATTGGTAGTCTTTACGTAATTGCACTCCTCAACTTCTTCAAGAATTTCTTCATTTATTTTGATTATGCTCTTTGGTGTATTTGGATTATACATTAATTTTACTTCGGTTTGTCTTTAGGTCATTTAACATTTCTTGCAATGTCTCTGCTTTTCCTGATATAAAGACAATGTCATCAACAAATCTTAGATGGTTTAAGTATTCTTCATCTATGTTTACTCCTTTGTTCTCCCATTCTAGTTTTCTGAAAATACTTTCAAGGCATGCTATAAATAATTTTGGTGAAAATGCACATGCCTGACGCACCCCTTTATGAATCTTAATTTTTTCAAAATCTCTATGTATGATAACTGTAGCAGTTCCCTCTTTGTATAGGTTTTCGAGTTGTTTTACAATGTTCTCGTTTACTCCTTGTTCCCACAATGAATTTATATTGCTATGTGTTCCACTGAGTCGAATGCCTTTTCGTAGCAGATAAAAGCAAAGCGAAGTGGTTTACTATATTCTGTAGTTTTCACAGTTAGCTGATTCGTTGTGTATGGATGATCATTAGTCAAACATCTGCGTCTGAATCCTGCCTGTTCACGAGGTTGGTTTTCATCCAAATTTTTTGTTATTCTTGTTGTAAGGACTTCATTGAAAAGATTGTAAATAACAGATATAAGTTATTAGATCGATAGTTGCTAAGGTCTTTTGAGTCACCCTACTTGTGAAGCAAAATAACTGCCTGTATTGCATTACACCATGTTTGGGAAATTTCTTCTTCTTTATACACTGAGTGGCTAAGTGAGCTAGTCGGTTTCAAACTTCTACTCCTGCATATATCAGTGAATCTGCTACTATTTCATCTTCTCCTAGGACCTTCCCTCTTTTGACTGGGATAATTCTTTCAATAATTATATTAATACCAAACATCCTATAATGATATAAGTATAACACAATAACATACAGTATTTATATGTATAGCTTATTCTTATATTTTGTATGGAGCTTGTCAAAAACTCTTCTTGCAATGATCTAATACAACTTACATCTTTAGTACCTCTGGTAATCTTTCATATGTCCTGCTCTGTGCATAACATGATGAACACTGGACACACAGGACAGTTGAGGTCAGTCAAGGGATTCAGGTCATCTTCTAATAATGATTGTAGCAGCTTGGAAAATCTAATTAATATCCTGTGTCTTACCACAGAGCTGGAATGAACTCTCTGATCTATAGATTGATTTGATTTAATTGATCTGATTAATTTATTATGCCTGAAGGCGACAAACCTATTACAGTGCCATGTGGCCATATGTGAGGTGAATACAGGGGAACTCGTGTCACGCAGGACATGCTGTCTGGCTATAACAAATTAACTCCCACCAAAGTGTGGATGACGCATGAGAATAACATCTAGGTTATCATTTTCCAACAAATGTTTACAAGTGTCCACTAATGTGAGTCCGTGTGGTATTAAATCAGAGACAAGTGGACATTGCAGGCAATAATGGTCAAGGGTGTTGGCATTGGGTGCGGCACACAGCTTACAGGAGGAGAAATGAGGTGCATTGCCCGCCCCAGCCACCTACCACACAGGTCGGTAGCCCAGTCTGAGGTGGACACTCACCACGTTATGTCGACGAACCATAAGACCAAAGTGACGATATCTATGGGGACGAGAAAGTGGTCATAATGTTGGATAGATGCACTGTGAGCACTCTCAGCATTTCTACGGTGAAGAATAGGGGAGCGGGCTGCTCTGCATATTATCTGCTTGTAGCAAACAGGGGAGGCATTAGTAGCATCCACAGAGGGTGGATCCAGTCCACAGGCAGTCCTGGCAAGGAGGTCAGCAGTGTTGTTGGCTGTGAGACCAATATGAAAGGATATCCACAGAGAGTGCACCACCAGCGAACGATTGCAGGCAGTGGCCAATTGACGGAGTATCTGCATAACGAGGTGTTGATATGCAGGCCTGGGAGAGGAGAGGGCATGGAGGGCCAGCTGTGAGTCACAGATGATCAAGACGCTGTTGTTCATCCGTATTAATAAAGTAACTGCATCCAGGAGTCCATGTAGTTCGCAACACGTAGAGCTTCACGAGGTTGGCAGTCGATGGCCCAACCAGCCCCCTTGAGGTGGGTCCAGACTTGGTGAAAATACAGCACAGCCAGCACTCCCATCCTCCTGCAGGGAGCCATCAGTGTAGATATGGTGGGCCGAAGGGAGGGAAGATGACAGCCTGGCAATGGTCTCCAAAGCTAGCTGTTTCTGAAGCTAAGGCAGGTCAGTCTTGGAGGCTGGAGTGTATGAGATAGCAGGCACAGGGGTCTGCCAAGGTGGAATGCCATAGTCCACCTCCTCAGCAAGCACTGGTACGCTGATGTTTAGCTGTCGGATGTTTTAACAAACAGTATTAATTAATGTGTGGCCACCACTGCGAAACAGAGGCCTTGGTGCAGAGGGATCAAGGGAAGTCCGAATGATGTGAGAGTAGTGGGGACAAAGGTGAGGATAATGCAGGCACTTAACACTGAAGTACGTAATCACGGAGTATATTCTCTCAACAAGTGGTGGAAGGTTGAGTTCAAGTTGCATGTTGATAATTCCGGTTCAGCCAGGGCAGCCCAGGATGAGTCTCATTACTGAGTTTTGGAACTTCTGAAGAGGTTGTAAGGCTGTTCTGGAAAGTTGACAAAGAACAGGAGAGAGATAATCAACAAATGACTGAATGAACGCTATGTATATGGTTCGTGTTACATGAATAGACACCCCGACAGCATAATTAGTGAGCCACCTGAGAGGTTTTAGGAGCTGCTGTAGCCGGGTCGGCAGATCCTAAACAATCAGATGCGCGCGTTGTCTTGCAGAAATGGAGGGAGAAATCCGTACAGGCGCCCCCAGATAAAGGTACTGCATACATAGAGGAATAACGCAATCCCTGACAGAAAATACAGGCAGTGTTCTTGCTGGATGGGAAGTGAAGATTCTATTCTTTTCTGGAAAGATAATGAGTCTGCATTTGGAAGCCGACTCGTGAAACAAGTGAAGGAAACGTTGCAGATCTGCTGGGGAATTTGAGTGAGTGCAGATGTCATCAGCATAGCAAGTAATGGTGGTTCCAGGGATGTCAGGAAGGAGGGTGAGTAGACGATGTAAGAGGATATTAAACAAAAAAAGACTAAAGAACACCACCTTGTGGAGTACCAAGTTCGAAATCCTTTGCAGTGCCGTATGTGCCCTTAAAATGAAATGAGAGGACCTAGTAGTCAGATAACCACGTATCCACTGCAGCAAGTTTCCCTTAACTTCAAAATCCACTAGCTGGCCAAGGATGATATCTCTGTTGGCGACATCAAATGCACTCTTTAAATCAATGAAGGCCAATACACTGTTGGGGGATAGGAGGGTGTATAGCTCCATGAGGCAGTGATGTGTCCCTCGCTGTGGTAAAGAGTCATACAGTCGGGGTGAAAGCTTGTCCTGCAGCCTAAACAAGAGTCTTGTGAGGAAGATGCATTCTAGTACTTTACTGAAGCAGGAGGTGAGGGAAACAGGTTGGAATTTATCAGTGCCAGCTTTAGGAATAGGCACGATTGTACTATGGGTCCAGGCTTGTGGCACATATCCCAGACGGATGCAAAGGATGAACAGCTGGAGAAGGGGATTACCAGGAACTTTCACTAGGACACGGAGCACAGAAAAGGTGATGCCATCATCACCTGGAGCCGTTACCCTACCCCTGGCAAGAGCCCGTTGCAATTCATCGTCAGTTATAGCCACACCATCCTCGTCGTCTGTCCTCAGTAATGCAGTGATGAGACAGAGTGCACGAAAGGTTTTCTGGATGGATAGCACGTCCTGTATGTGTGCGGGAAGGGCACAATTTCGTGACTGTGCAGACCAGGCATCTACAAGATCCTGTGCATACTGTGCTGGACTGTGGTGGAGGACACTAGAGGGCTTCTTCTTAACAACGTTGTTGATAAGGCACCACATGGAACCAACAGTCTTTTTATAGTTGATACTATCGGTAAGTTTATGCCACGAATCGGTATAAACGCAGTGCTGGAGAGCAACTAGATCATCCCTTGACAATCGATACTGATGAAGACTCTCGGGAGAAGGTCATCTATGAAAGGCAAAACAGTCTTCCACTGCCTTCCTCTCTGCCTGAGCGATGTGATTTTCCAGTGTCCAGGTGTGGACATCATGATGGCACGTAATGTGTGGCCTGCTGACATAATGGGTGTAGAAGTCATGCATGGAGCTGACAAGTAATGAATACAACTTTTCGGGACAGTGAAGGTCGAATGTTGGTTGGTCATATAGGATATGTATGTAGGGCAGTACTTGGGTGGGATTGCAATGCGAGTGCATCTGTGTACAGAAGGTGTAGCAGGAAGGGAATAATGAAGTCTGAGAGCAATGTGATCAGAGAAAAGCGCAGGGATAGATGAACACCTGGCCCGGGACACCACAAGGCTGTGATCTAGTGTGCCTCCTTGAAAGTGTGTGGCCCCACCAGTGTCCCAGCGGGTGAGCTGATTATGACGAACATGCTCAAGAAGTTTAGTTCCGTTATGGTTAACAGTGGCAGAATGGTCCCCCAAAGCAGGGTGTCAGGCATTATAATCCCCCATGTATATCATGCCATGGATGGTGGGAGCTGGGAAAGCAGCTGTATTCAACTTGCCTGGTGTAGAGTACACGTTGCACAACTGAATTGTGCCACTTCCAATGGTGACCTCCAGAAGCTGGAAGGTTGTCTTGTCGTCTACAGAGCTTTAGACGAAACGGTGCTGGATGGAAGAGTGGACATACATGACAAGTCCATTCCTAACTCGATGGACGTAAGAAACATAACCACTGAGAGTGGGTGCCTCTACTCAGAGTAGCACACAACCAACAAAGGATTCCTGAATGAAAATGATGTCCGGGTGGTGACTGTATATATATCCTTTGAGTGCAGTAAGTTTAGACTGGTTAGTAACACCACAGGCTTTCCAAGAGATGACATGCAGTTGTGCCATGTTACTGAACTTTGCCATGACGTTTGCGGGAACCAGATGAGGAAATGGTGGTGGCATGAGAGATGCTGCGCGGCATGCCACAAGGGGAAGATTCCCTGGGGGGAGCATTCAGTCGTCCAATGGGAGTGACAATGGAGTCCAGCTTTTCTGTAAGGGTGGTGACAGTCGTAATGATGACTTGTTGTGATTCAACCAGTGAAATTAATGTTGTCTCAAGTGTGGCTTGTTTGCTAACCAAGCCATCAATGTGGGCTTCGATTGCATCAAAACGTACCATAAGTGAGCTAATCCGAGTCCTGAGAGTGGCAACAGCATCACGAAGTTCAGTGACTGCAGCTGAGTCCAAACCGACAGTGGAGGGAGGGGGAGCGACACCGCAGAATGGTGGTAGTGGTGACACTAGTGGAGCTCCATCCTTGGCGACGGGGCCAGGGTTAGCCCAGCATCTAGTGCAGCCATGCCATTCATTAACCCTTTCTTGATCGCATTGTGGACATTTCCAGAGCAAGGTATCTGGAGGTGGCAGGTTGGGTTGCATCAAGAAGCAGGTGGAAGGGGTCGGTGAGAACACATCTGATAGTCGTGTTGGCCAGAGCACCATGCACACCATTCTGGTGCAGAGCAATACCGGGATATGTGACCAATGCCTCAGCATCGAAAGCAACACAGTTGCTCGTCCTTCATCTTGTGAAACTCACAAGATGGGAGGCAGGGAAAGAAGCTGAAAAGACAATTGGTGGTGGTGAGTGAGGAAGGCTCCAGGTGACTACCAGCCGATTGATAGGAGTGCCATTCTGGTGGAAACGTCAGACTGAGTATATACCTGACAGCTCCTTGGCCAAGTTGGAATCAGTGCAGACAGGATAACTTGTAAGGAGGTAAGTAGGAAACTTGCAGGGCCTCTCAGGTGAGTCTTGAATTTCCAAAGAAAGGGATAGGAACTCTCCTTTAGTTACGATATCTATGATGTCCGTGCGACGACTGGAGATGTAGACAAAATGGGAAGTGATTGCCAACATCTTGACCTCTGCTTGGATGCGGTCAAGGTGAAAAGCACAGTTGACCTCATTCAACCATCGAAGTTTGATGTCCAAAGTTGGGTTGTCTTTGAGTAAAAGCTTGATGTAGTCAGCCCTGGGCACGAACCCCGGAGATGTAGTGGCAGGAAACAATGGCAAAACTCTGGGGGATTGAACAAGCTGCGGGAGGCAAGAAGTGTTGGATCCAAGGGCAGTTGCCCTTTGCAGAGGACCAGAAGAGTCCTGTCACTTGGAGGATTTGGCAGCAGGGGATGAAGGCTCACTGTTGCTGTCCAAGGTGTTTTGCATGGGGTGCTTGGCAGAGGAAGACGCCTAGCCGATGAGGTGAGATGCGGCAGGTACAGATAGTGCTGGTTCTGTAGCTACTTCCCCAGCTTGCAAGACATTGCTACTACTTTGTGGTAGCTTTGGCCAGTCATTCTGGGTCCTCTCATCCTCATCACTCAGTGCCAGGTCAGCATCAATGTCCTCGAGGGTGGCAGGGCCCGAGTACTCCATGCTGCACACCTAGGAGGGTTGCAGAGTAAGCGGGGCATCAGCTTCGCCAGCACGACAGAACAGACCAATGGTAGCAGAGGAAGTGGAGTGACACGTCCATAACGTCACACAAGTTGCACCGCATATGCGCAGAAACAAGAAAACCCGACCAAGGGGGCCCCGTCTGCCGTACTGAATTTTCCTCCAAAACTATAAGCTAAGTCCAAACACCCGAAAAACACAACCAATGGTGAAGTAAGCACTAGACCTTTATGTTGCTCCCTGCAACGACAGAAAGGCGTTGGAATGTAAGGACCAGCAGAGAAACCAGGAATATGAGCCACACACAGCAATGATTGTTGATCTATAGATGCTTTTATCTTAATTCATAGTAGGCCTGTAATTACTGCATATATTCTACACTTAAAATAGTACATGTCCACTTTCTAATTTTAATTGTATGTGAATTTTTTTTCGTTTTAACAAGAAAGCACTCTGAGAGCACATACCACCACCAGTGCCATTGCCAATAAAATCCGGGTCCGTGGATATAGTGTTCGAATCCGGATCCGCCCCCAAATTAAGTAAATTCCTTCTTTGCCCATGGCCCGGCTTTCCACAAATTTTCATTGATATTCATTTAGAACTTTTGGAGATAACGTGCAGGACACTCTGGATCCAGATCCACTCCAAAATTCAAAAAATTCTTTCTTGGCCCATGGCCCACCTTTCCGATAAAATTTCATTGAAACTCATTGAGAATTTTGGGAGATATTATGCAGGATCCTCCAGATCTAGATGTGCCCCCAAATGTAATAATTTCTTCCTTGGCCCATGCCCCACCCTTCCACAAAATTTCATCAAAATCCATACATAAGTCCTGCTAACAAACAGACAAACAAACCAATGCTGGATTAAACATAACCTCCTTGGTGGAGGTAAAAATCCCGGGTCCCCAAAGCTCTGGGCCTTAAGCTTCAGCCTACACTGCCTTATGGGTAATCGATCACGGTTTCTCCCTCTCTCCCCCTCCCGCCTCACACCATCCCCCTCTATCCAGCCTCCCTCTATCTCTAATCCCACACCCTATCAAGATGGCTCCATTAGCCTCTTACTTCAGTGTCCTCTCGTTTTCAGTACTTTCATGTTAGCATTCGCAGTTCAGATAGGGAACCTCCAACACCAACAGTCAAGATTACTTGGACACTCTGTTCTGTTCGGAATCAGTTCTAGGTAGTAAGACATACAGCCAGTTTGTATCAATTTAGAAGTGATTTTTTAAAAAGTGAAATTAACATTATTGGCTCAAAAACATAAAAATAATAATATAAAGTAAAAAAAAGTTTCTGAAATCTACCAGTTAACCCTGTACTGGTGCAAAGCTAATTTTGCTATTTTGGTGTAGAAAGATTGGGGGATACTAATACAGCATTAGCATTGATAAATATTGTTCAGCTTGATAGCAGTCAAGCACTATCAGCCCAGTGATATGATATGTGGCAGAGACATGAATTGTGGTGTTGAGAATTTTCATTCACATAGCATGAGGAGAAATATCAGGTCTTTTTCCTGCTCTTTGCTAAAGTCCTGAATATCACAAGAGTTTTTGGCTTACTTTTATACAGTGGTAGAGTTAACCCATCACACCTGGGTGACATGTATACGTGACGACCCGGGGACATCCGGGTGGCACATATACATGATCTAATGTTTTGTGGCATTGTTTGAATAGTTCGTGGGCTATTTCCACCATACATAGCTACTGGCAACCCTCCTCCATGCATGCAAGTTGCGCTCTAGTTATGTGCCTACCTCCATAATGGACAGACCTATGCAAAAATTTTCCTTGTGTCCAGATCCTTGACAGAGTGCCTGCAGCCACCAACTTAACACCAATGAAGTCCAAAGGCCAAAAGAGAAAAGGTCTTTCTGACAGTGCAATAGGGAAAGAACTTGGGGTGACATTATCTCCAACTGTGAGTGGAGAAAATGACTCTCCTTCTGAGGAAAGTGACCGTCATGATGAGTGTCGATATTTATGCGTCGCATGAGAAGTGTGCATCACGAAAGTCCTCCACTGTGTGCCCATCGTTTCCCCCTGTACGTTCATCTGCTGTTTCCAGTGATGGGAATGGTTTAGGGGGTATTGATCCTGGAGAGGGGGATATTGGCACAGATGAGGAGATAGAAGAGAAGGTAGGGAGTGGAGAAAGGGAGAAGTTGGAGAAGGGAGGGAGGAAGAAGCGTGGTGGAGCAAGCCTCACACCAGTTCTGTGTCTATGTGAATAATGGAAGCAGAAAGTTTGTTTCATGATGAAATCATTGTTATTTTTTAATGAATGTTTCTGTGTGTGTTTATTTGTTATGATGAAAAAGTACAAGTCACAGGAAAAAACTTCAGTGATAGTGAAAAACTTAGTGGATTGAAGACAAGGAGGAGGTGGAGGAAGGGGGGAGGAGGAAGCGTGGTAGGGCAAGCCTCGCATTTGTGCTGTGTATATTTATGTGAATAATGGAAACAGAGAGTTTGTTTCGTCATGAAATCAGTACCTTATTTTTGATGGAAAGTTTTTGTGTGTAATTTTTTGTTATGATGAAAAAATACAAATCACAGGAAAAAAGTTTTGTTATAGTGAAAAATATAGTGGATTATGGATAGTACATGGATAACTGTATTGTTCACAATATTATTTTTTTAAGTTTTATGTAGCAGTAGTAGTAGTAGTAATAGTAGTAGTAGAAGTGGTAATAGCAGTGGTGGGAGTTGTAGTAGTAGTTGTATTTGTAGTAACTGTAGTAAAACCCAGACTTCTAGTGGCACAGTGGTGCTAGAATCGAGCAACAATGCAAGCCAAACATACATCTCCGTGTGTGTAGGGGGTGGACGTAAGGCGCTGGTTGAAGGATGGTGAAGCAGTGGTGAGGCAAGAAGGCGCACGGAGCTGTAGTTCGTGAGCTGAGCCAGCTTGCCTTAAGGTCGATGCTATAGTTATCGTATTTACAGAAGCACTCGCACCACACTTTTGAAAAACCTACACGGAAATGGTGTTTGTGGTGGATTGCGGTCTTCTGGAAGTGTTATCATTGTGGAGGGCTAGTATAAGCCATAGTTATGCCACCACACTTCTCCCACGCATACGGACACAGGCAAAAAAAAAAGCTACAAAAGTTGCCCCCATTCCCTAATCACTTTCTCTGACTACACGCACTTCACGGACAATCTGAGACAATCAGCATGAAGTTAAAGGATTGGTGGGTATAATGAGTTTTTTTTTTTTTTTTTTTTGGTTAAGTATTAGCTGAGATATGAAGGTTTAAAAAGTGAGTTTCTCAGAAATGCCCGGCTGGGAGAACGGTCAGTGGAACTATATGCCAGACGACATGGGTTAAATATGGCACGATTAAAACGTTAGAAGCAGTTATCTCAGAGGGTTTTGATTTTTATCAAAAATAGTCTAGACACTCGCTTGGACATTCATCTGCGGTATGTAATG
The DNA here is from genome assembly GCF_032717465.1 of Coenobita brevimanus. Taxonomy (NCBI): domain Eukaryota; kingdom Metazoa; phylum Arthropoda; class Malacostraca; order Decapoda; family Coenobitidae; genus Coenobita; species Coenobita brevimanus. Next base: position 17,221,792 of record NC_137032.1, read on the forward strand.
ATAAGGAAATTGCGCTCTTCAGTATGGTCATTGTGTACTTTTTTGTGCTATGCAATAACAGTTTTTTAATGCTGTTATAAGATTACTTAATATGCATTATACTTTTCTAATACGTTTTTTCCCTTTTGCCTATATTCCAACCCAAAATCCTCTTTAACTTCTAAATATTTATCATTGCCTCATGTTATCCATTTTACTTAATTCTTAGCATCATAAACTATGTATTTTATTTGATAAGACGTGATGAAGGTACATAATTATTACCTTAAATTCACTAAGTTTTCACTGAACGCATGGCACTGCAGTGACCGAAGCAATCTGAAACTCTGCCTCACTTCTTAGGGTGACTGTACCAAAGTTTCACTCATTGTGAAATGAGCTTTGGGGTGTTGGGTCACGTCTGGGTGGAGTAGGTGGAGGCGATGAGCATGATGGACTGGGATGGTCCTTTTTTTTTTTTGGGGGGGGGGATGCATATCATGATGAGTTATATATACTCTGTGCGCATGGGCACTGTAGATCTCCTAATGGTTAAGGTTGCGATGTTTTGAGATATTTTCAGCGCTAAAGAGAGAGAGAGAGAGAGAGAGAGAGAGAGGTGGGGTCATGGGGTGCGGGGAATGGGTAAAGTGGGTAGATATGTGCGGGCTTGTATGGTTTTGGTGCAGTTGATGGATATACAGGTTTTCTGCTGTGAAGACAGAGTTTGCAGGTAAGTTGTTAAGTGCAATTCAGAATTGAGGGAACAAAAAGTAAATGAGAGTAGGGGAGGAAGGATGGTGTGGCAGGGTGGGATGAGTACACTATGAAAATTGATGTTGTATGAAGAGCGGTTTTTGTGGCAAGAAGTAGATCAAAGAAACTGATATCAAGTGAAACCGGTGAGGTTTGAAATACGGGGGCGGGATTAAAATAGATGATTGAGGCGGCGGTGTGCATGACATGTATAACACACCCGATGATAAAATTGCAGAGTGGACAGTATGGTCATACTGGCAATTTACTGAAAACTGTACCCAAGCCTAACAGAAAGGTCAAAAACAGCACCACAATAAGGGCAAAGTAAGCGCGCACCGATTTCATATACCAGAAGGCTCATGACGAGTGGAAAATACATTTTGAGCAAACAGTTTTACAGAGGAGTTTCATCAGGATTTACAAGTTTTAGATTGACTGTAAATGACTGTATGGTACATGCTGTTTAACAGTTCTACTTGTGTACCTTTTCCTACCCTTCTCTGGATGTTTCTTCACCCAGTCTCTAACTCGTCACTCAGACATCTGTACTGATTGCGTGTGTGTGTGTGTGTGTAATTCACCGGGTCGGTCAGGATCACTTGATGGTCGTGATCGTCAACTTTTACCCTCCCGGAAGGGAGCTGAGAGCTCATATAGTCCGATCTAAGGTCAAGGCTGTGACCTTCACACACGCACACACCCGTCCCCTTGCTCGAGGGGGACAGTAACCACCCACTTCGTCAGTGAAACTTTTTCGCAACCTGAGCGAGGCGCGAACTCCCGTCTACCAGATGGCAAGCGAGAACGTTACCACTGCACCAGCGAGCGGTGTGTGTGTGTGTGTGTGTGTGTGTTCTTACCTAATTGTTCTTACCTTATTGTATCTTTACAGGAATGAGTCAAGTTTGTACTGTCCCGTGTCTTAAACCATTTTTATTGTACATATCCTTAAAGTTATGAATTGTTTTGGCACACACTATTTCATTCGGTAGTGCATTCCACTGATCAATTGCCCTATTTGGGAAACTAAATTTCCTTACGTCTTTATCGCCTTTCTTTTTTTGCAGTGTCCTCTTGCTGATGCATCCCCATAGGTTATGTAATCATTTATGTCTATTTTCTCCTTCCCTGATATGCATTTATATAGCAAAATCATGTCTCCTCTTCTCCTTTTCTCCTGTAGTGTAGGTAGATTAAGTTTTTCTAGTCTTTCTTCATAACTTAGATCACTTGGTACCCATCTTGTAACAGCCCTTTGAACTTTTTCAATCTTATCTTTGTGTTTTTTTTAGATGAGGACTCCAGACTACTGATGCATACTCCAGAGTTGGTCTGATGAATGATGTTGTTATCTTTCTTAGCATGTCTTCATTTATGTATGTGAATGCTATTCTCATATTTGCAAGCAGTGTATACATGTTCCGTACCTTCTCACTGATGTGGTCAGCCGGAGATAGTCTGTTATTGACAATCACACCTAGATCCTTCTCCTTTTCTGATGTGTGTAGGGTTTTACTTCCTAACTTATAATCCCAATCAGGTCTTTTTCCACTTTTTCCAAACTTGATTACATGACTATTGTCCACATTAAATTCCATTTGCCATGTAATGCTCCATTCATGAAGTTTACTTATTTCTTCTTGTAGCTCTTTACAAGAGTCTGTGTTAGTAATTCCCCTTTGTATTTTTGCATCATCAACGAACATATTTAGATAGCTTTCATTTCCAATGTTACTGTCCATATCATTTATATACACTAAAAACATAACTGGTGCCAGGACTGAGCCCCTTTGGATCTCCGCTAGTCACTTCCCTCCACGATGAGTAATTTCCCCTTAGTACTGTTCTTATTTCTCTTTTTTAGTTTTTTTAGAAAATCTTGCATCCAACAATACAGTTTGCCTCGGATTCCTCCTTGATGGTACAGTTTCCATAAAAGTCTGTGGTGCGGTTCTGTCAAATTCCTTCTTGAAATCTAAATAGATACTGTCCACCCATCCTTCTCTGTTCTGTAATTTTTCTGTTACTCTGTCATAGTAGCTCAAAAGATTAGTAACACATGATTTTCCCTTTCTGAAACCAAACTGTCTTTCTGTTATCATATTGTGTTCTTCTAGATGATTCACCCAAACTTTTCTTATCAGCTTTTATAATACCTTGCTTACAGCACTAGTTAGTGATACTGGTCGGTAATTGGGTGGATTTTGTCTATTCCCTTTCTGAATAAGGGAACAATGTTTGCTTTCTTCCAGATATCAGGTAGTTTACCTTGTCCCAAGGATTCCTTGAAAATTAAAGATAACGGTTTACTTAACTCCTTTGCACATTCATGTAACACCCAACATGAAATTTCATCAGGACCATTTGCTTTTCCTTTGTCAAATTTACTTAACTCTTGTATTTCTTTTTCTGATATTTGTATATCTGGTAGTATGTGTGGGCATTCATGTTCCACATAATCCCTCTCGAAATTTTCTTCTGTAGAAACTGATTGGAAATTCTTATTTAGTGGTTCAAAAATATCCTTCTCTTGTGTGTAGGTGATCCTCTCATCTGTAATGGATTGTATTTTATCTTTTACATTGCTTTTGCGTCTGATGTAGCTGTAAAATAGCTTCGGTTGATCACTACTTTTATTTATGATGTCCTCCTCAAACTGATTTTGGGCTTCCCTCCTTATTCTTGTATAAACGTTTCTTGCCTCTTTATAATTGCTATATGCCCTTTCACTATTGTCTTCTGTATCTGTTCCACAACAAATCTATTTTTTATTTTGTTTTTTTACATTCTGTACTAAACCATTTCCTTGTTTTCTTTTCTGCTTCTTTGTGCTGTGGGATGTACTTCTGGACTCCTATTTCATAAAGTTCATAGAATTTTCTCTATATAACACCTAAATCTTGTCCTCTAAACTCTTTTTCCCAATCTATTTCTAAGAAATATTTCTTTAGGTCATGATAGTTGCCCATTTTGTAGTTAAGGCTCTTTTTGTAACTTTCATTACTATTAACTATGTCATATGCAGTCCTGAAGTTGTAATTTAATACTGCATGATCACTTTTGCTGAATGGAGGGTGATACATTATATTGTCAATATCACTTCCTTGCCTAGTAAATATAAGATCTAGTACTCATGGTATGGCAAGTTCTCTTTTTCTGGTGCTTTCTTTTACATGTTGTGTTAGGAAAAACTCGTGGACAAGGTCCAGAAGCTTTTGGTCCCAACAGCTTTCCTGGCTTCTTAAATCTAGAGTATTCCAAATTATATTTGTATTGAAATCTCCAGTTAGTATAATTTTTTCAGATTTCTCCTCCATTCTGTGTAGTAATGTTCTTAAACTTTGAATTGTTTTCTCTGCCAGGTCTTCAAATTCGCCTTTTTCCCAAATGTTTGATCTCGGTGGCATGTATAAATTTGCCACAATTACTTTCCCTTCAGACGTACTAATCTCTACTGCGATCAGTTCTACCTGTGAGGGTACATCTAGTTCTATTTCCTTGACTTGCAGATTTTTGTTTGTTAATGTTGTAATTCCTCCTCCATTTATTAAGTTCCCACCTCTTCTCCATATATTGTATTCCTCTAGGTTTAGTGTATCGTTTGATATCCTTGGTGTTAATTTTGTTTCAGTTAGGCAAACAATATGTGGTTCCTTTTCTTTAATATAATCATTCTTTTCTAATATTTTAGATACCATTCCACCTACATTAGAGTACATCAACTTAAGCATCTTGTTTACATACTTGTCATGACTTGGGTCTGCTACCTTTCTCCTTTTGATTCCCTCCTGTGTATGTACCACTTTCGAACCTGCAATCCAATTACTTAAAAAAAAAAAAAAAAAAAATCTTCTCTTCCACTGATCTTCCCTCATTCTTTGTTCTTGCCTCCTCCCTCTTCTCTTTTAGTAATCCGAGTTCCTCTAGAGTTAGGTAACTTTTTATCCATACATTTTTGAAGTCCTCTTTTTCCATACGTTTATTTGCATTTTTTCAGTATTTCCTCCACAGTGTTTAAACTCTGGAAGGTTACCTTCAAGGGCCTTGTATTATTTCTCTCATATTTCCCTAGCCTTTTGTGTTCCTCTGTGTCTATACTATAGATTTCCTCTGACACTTCCTTCAATATGTTCATTACATTTGTCATCTCCTTTTTGTCTCTCGAAATCTTTTTTTTTTTTTTTTTTTCATCCTCCTCTATACCAGTGATTACTATAGATTTGTTGATGTCTGCTGAATCTTTGACCAATTTTGGATTATTTTCTTCACTTCCTTTTTAATGCTCTTTTCTTCAACTCTTTGTTTCTAAGTCTTTCTTTACTTTCACCATTTCAGCATATGTGGTTTCCACATCATTTTTATAGCTTTGCATCGCTTCATGTACCAGGGTTATCTTCTCAATATCACTGCTATGATCTATCAGAGTGCTTGCCTGCCTTATTGTGTCTGTATCATTCCTGAACTCTTCCATAATACCGTGCTCTCTTGGTTGACAACTGTGCTTGCCATTTCACAAATCTTCCTTCTAAGTGTACCCACCTCAACTGATAATTCATCTACTGTTGTGTCTTTCTTATTAATCTCCTTTACTAAATTTTCATTTTCTTCCGTCTGCATCTGCAACTGCTTTTTAATTCATCTGTTTCACTCTGAAAAGCCTTCTCTAGTCTGTGGACTCGTTCTGCCAGTTTATTATGCGTCATCATTTCCACCAATTTCTGGTAGAAATCATCATCCTGCTTTCTACTTTTGTCCCTTTTCTTAATTCCTTCCAAAGTTGATTTGCTAAAGATGGTGGTCATCTTCTGGTACTAACAGAAAGCTTCTACTTACAGTTTTGCATTCCTCTTTGTTGCAGACTAAACAGTCAACACTGAAACAGCTGATTTGCTTGTTTCGGCACTGCTGCCTACTTCATATTGTATTGTGCTATTGGAATAAAACTTCTACTTAAACTTCCTCTTTCATATCAGAACACTATTTAGTTGGATGTAGTACTAAGCTTGACTCATATAAAGATACATTTTTTAGGTATAGCCATTTGAAGGCCGAGACTGACCCGGTGTGGAGCGATTCGTGGCACATCCTCTCTCACTGGTGTCTCAAGTGTGTGTGTGTGTGTGCATAAACTTGTATCATGCTGGTTGAACCTGGTGGCCGGCGAGTAGGTTGGTGGACACATAGAGAGCTCTGTAAGAGGTTGAGTGGGTGGGGTAGGCAGGTTGGGCAGCTTTGGTAGGTGAGTGGATGGAGAGGAGTGTGGTGGGTGGATGGGGAGGAGTGTGGTAGGTGGATGGGGAGTAATGTGGCATGTGTGTGCGTGAGTGGGAAAATAGATTCATGGGATTCATGGACAGGTTCATAGTAGGAACAGATTCATGTTGGAAAATAAGTCCGTGGGGAATGTAAATGGGGGAAATGGGCCAAAATAGGAACATTCAGGAGGTCTAGTGGTTAAGAAGTGTTCATAGGTAAATAGATCCACTGTGAAAAGAGGGTCACATGTAGATGATTCATAGGGCAATTTGTCAACTTGTATCTTTTCTTCTTGCTAGAAGTTTGCTCTCATTCAGCCAGTCCCAAAGAAGGGTAACCACTACCAGCCCTCTATCTATCGCCCAGTAGCTTTAACATTCTGTATTTCAAAAGGTTTTGAGACTATTCTTAACAAAAAAAAATAAGCACCATTTCTATCACAACCTTCTCTCTGATAGTCAGTGTGGGTTTCGCCAGGGATGATCCATTGGCGATCTTCTCACTTATCTGTGAGACTCCTGGTCATCCTCGTTTCGGGACTTTGGCGAGCTTTACCATTGCACTTGACATATCAAAGGTTTCGATCAAGTCTGGCACAAATCTTTAATTTCCAAACTGCCGTCTTACGGTATCTATCCAACTATCCGTGCCTTTGTCTCGAGCTTCCTCTCTGGTCGTTCTGTACCTGCTGTTGTAGACGACCATCGTTCTCCTAGACCTATCAATAGTGGTGTTCCTCACGGCTCTGTCCTATCATCAACTCTCTTCCTTCTGTTCATCAATGACCTTCTAAGCTGTACAGCTAACCCTATCCACTCATACGCTGAAGACTCCACCTTTCACCTTTCCATTTCCTTCCCACAGCACCCATCTCAGCAGTTACTTCAACAAACAAGGGATGAGGCTAGGCACACTTAATGTCTGACTTGGCTCACAACTCTGGGTAAAAGTGATCTTGTTAATAATGCATCAGAAACTCAGTCCTAACAACTTTCAACCCAACAAAATCTTCCACAGGAGTATCCTCTAATTTTTAACCCGCGGCGTCCCGGGGACGTACTTCCACGTCCTCACGTTTTGTCACAGCTAATCCCGGGGATGTACTTCAACGTCCTGCAATTGCAAGGTTCATAATTTCCACAATTTTCAAAATTCGCGCGAGATTTTCGTTTCGCCCGGGTACCCAAGCCTCCCCTACCTGCCGCCAGGCGGGCAGCGTCCTAGACCTCGCGTGACCCGCGCTCGCCCTTGTCTCGGTCACTCACCCGCTAGCAGTGACCCAGGTCAGACATGGCGCGGAAAGGTCTCTCAGACGAGGAAATCGCATCCGTCCTGGAAGCCTTCACTGGAGACAGTGATTCTCCACTCGATGATGATGTGGTGGATGGCGATTACGTCCAGCCAGAGGAAGAAATAAGTAGCAGTGATGAGGAGGTCCCTTCGCCCCGAAAAACGCGGTATGTGACATACCGTAAGGCAAGGGAAGGCCAACCTGCTCCCCAGCCACGTGCACAGCTATCTCTCCATCCCGAATCTGATAAGGACGAGGATGAGGACGATGAGGATGACGGAGGCCTAGGACGTGATATCGCCGCGTGGTTGGGAAAAGAGAAAATATCACCACGAGGATCAGAAGGTGGGGCGAGACGACACATAAGGTATGGTGAAAGTACTTTGTCTGGGGAAGTGGCAAGTGGTGTGGTGGGATTGCTGGGAGAAAGGGAAAGTGTTGTGACGGCAGCACGGGGTGAAAGTGAGAGTGGTGTGGGGGTAGTGCGGGGTGAAGGGGCAAGTGGTGTGAGGGAGGCAGCACGAGCACGTGGTGCTCGTAGGCCAAGGGGAGAGGAGGTTGAGTCACTCCCCAGCACTTCTTTCGCCCCTGAATATTCCCAAACTTCCTCCCCACAGCCCCAGGATGTGGGGAAAGGAAAGAAAGGGAAGGGAAAGGGTAAAGGAAAAGGGAGAGGGAAGAGAAGTGCGAGTGATGAGAGGCGCCGCTCTCCACCTCCCCAACCTCCCCCACCACCCTCACCTCCCCACCCTGACGTAGGGGACGATGGTGACGTGGCTGGAGACGGTGGTGTCACGTGGAACTGGGAAGATGGGAGTAATTTTACTCCCATCATTCACCCTTTCACTGAGGAGTGGCGGTCAGGTTGCACGGCTCCAGGTGTAAATGCAGGTTCGTCACGGTTGGATTTTTTCAACTTGTTCTTTGGTGAGGCGTTTGTTGGGCGCATAGTTGAACAAACTAATATTTTTTCACAATCACAGCGCCGTGAAAGAGAACGTTTGGGAACCACGAGCAGGCATTCCGAACAGTATGACTATCCCGTGACTATTTCAGAGATGTTCCTATTTTTGGCCCTGGTTATCTTGATGGGTGTGGTAAGTAAAAACCAAATTCCTGCCTACTGGACAACTGACCCAATCATCCTCACATCTTTCTTTGGAAAGGTGATGGGTCGTAACCGATTTCAGTATATTCTCGGCCGCCTCCACTTTTTTGATGCAGATGATCCAGCCAATGCAAATAACACCGATAAAATGAGGAGAATTAGGCTGGTATTTGATCATTTACGGGAAATGTTCCGCTCCTCATTTTATCCCTACAGAGACCTCGTCATAGACGAGAGTCTTGTGTTGTGGAGAGGCAATATTTCCTTTAGGCAGTACATACCCAGCAAGAGACACCGTTTCGGGTTCAAGATCTTTGTTATGTGTGACTGTAAGACTGGTTATGTGCAAGACATAGTCTTGTACACGGGCGCACAGACAGATATAATAGAAGATCGGAGTATAGGACTCTCTGGGGCCGTGGTGAAGACAATGATAGAAGAGTACCTTCATCGTGGTCATGTGTTGTACCTGGACAACTGGTACACTAGCCCTCTTCTAGCTAGGTTCCTCCACCAACACGACACCGGAGTCTGTGGTACAGTCAAGAGAAACCGTCGCCATATGGTCAAGATAGGGAGGAAACTTGACAAGAACGAGGTGGTTTTCTTCCAGGCCAATAACATCCTTGCAACCCTGTGGAACCACAACAGGGAAGTTTGCCTCCTATCAACTGTTCACAGCCCCCTGATGCACCGCACAGACTCTGTGGATCACCGTAGCGAGAGGAGGCGCAACGTATGGAAACCAGAGTCTGTACTTGCCTATAATCTGAACATGAGGCAAGTTGATCAGTCAGACTCGATGATTTCAAGTGTTGACTGTGCCAGGACCACGATGAAGTGGTACAAGAAACTCTTTTTCCACTTGCTCGACATCACGGTCCTGAACGCCCACTACCTGCACGCAATGACCACCGGAGTATCCGAGACCTTTGAGGGGTTTGTGAGGGAGCTGGCACGTGAAATAATCGCCAAGCATGCCCAGGACAGACCCACACACCGCACCCGCACCCCCCGGGCTGCTCAGACTCCCCTACGTCTTGCAGGACGCCACTACCCCAGCGCAATCCCTTCCGAACCAAACCGTCGTAAACCCCAGCGTCGCTCCCATGTATGTAGGCACTCGACAGTCAGACCATCCACTCAGAGAAAAGACACAAGATACGAGTGTGTCGAGTGCAATGTTGCATTGTGTCTTCAGCCTTGTTTCAAGGAGTATCATAATTTCCTACACTACTGAAACTGTGTGGGAAGGCGAAATGACGCTCATGATAATGGTAAGGCCAGTCAGTAGGTGCTAAGTCAAATATAAAGTTGAAACGGGTGTTATTTTTTCAGGAAAGTAATGTATAAGATGAGAATTAGTGTAAGTGGAAAGAATTGTTATCAAAACTACACCCACTGTGTAAATCTGGTCAGTAAATATGTGATAGCAAGGAAATAAAGTGGAAACGGGTGTAATGTTAGCATGAATAAAACGTATAAGTTGAACATTACTGTAAGTTGTCATAATTGATGTCACGAGTACACCCACATTCTGGTCAGTAAGTATGTGATAGGAATTATATACAGTAGATGTTGTAATGTTAGTAGTAAGGTATTTTATAAGTTGATTACTAGTGTAAGATGAAACAAATGACATCGCGATAACACTCCCTGTGTAAGTACGCGCAAATATGACGCTCAGTTCCATCGTAAGTTCAGAAATGATGTGATATCAATTATATCAAGTGTTTACATGTGCAATGTTAGTGGAGAATTATTATATAAGTACAAAAATAGGTTGTAAGTTGAAATAGTTGTCATAGCGACTTCACCGTGTGTGTTATTATGCGCTATTATTACGCTATATATTTACGTAAGGCCTGAAATAATCTCAAAACAGTTCTATAAAGTTGAAAAGTGTATAATAATATTAGAAAAGTATTATGTAAGTAGAAAAAGCACAATACGAGTTGAAACAACAGTCACAGCGAGTTCATTCACTTCGTAAATAAGCGCTAACATTACGCTAAATGTTATCAAAAGGCCTGTGAATACGTAAAAACAGTTCAATAAAATGTAAAATGGTATAATGTTATTGTAGAAGTATTATGTAAGTAAAAAAAATTATATGTATCATGATTTTAGAATGTTAGCAATTCATCGTGACCAAGTTGGCCGATTTTGCTCGTTTCGCACGATGGTACAATGCTTATTTCTGCTCTATTTTTGTATAAAATCCAATATACTCTTTTATCACATGTTTTTATGTTTGTAATAAATTCATTTCTACTTACTTTCATTGGTTTCCCAGACTTATAATACCATAGAAAACGTTTGAGGCTCAGACCGCCTAGGGAGAACACGGGGCCAGGTGGGACCAAGGCATACCTGGTTAAGCTAAGTAGGGACCCCGGGGACCAATTTCTTTGCCACCGACCATTGTTTCTGACCAAAAGCGAAAGTTTAAGCAAAAAAAAAAAAAAGGTCGAAAAATGGTCGGGATTGGGGGGTACCAGTGGTCGAAAAGTGGTCGGGACGGGGCAGGTTAATAATATCCAGCTCAAGCCTGCATAATCTTTACACATACTTGGGGTCTCATTCTCTCGGGATTTATTTTGGAGAGAGCACATTATCTCACTTATAAAAATCTTCCAAGAGATTAGGTGTGCGAAGCTGACCCTGTGCATTTTTGTCCCCTGCACAGGTGTTGACTTTATCTATCGGGGTCATTAGGCCCTGTGCAGAGTACAACTCTCTTGTGTGGGGAGGCTGCCTAGATACAGCTCTTCTCAACAAAGTGGAGTCAAAGACTTTCGGTCTCATTAACTGTCTTCCTCTTATTGGCCCCCTTCAACCTCTGTCACTTTGCTGCACTATTGCATTTTTATCTCGTTTCTACCGCTACTCCAATGGTCACTGCTCCTCTGAACTGTCTGCTAGCATCCCTCCACCAGTATGGAGGGCACATAGCACCTGTCCAGCAACAAACTCTCATCTTTTTTCTGCCCACCTCTCTAATGCAACACTCCCAGTCCATCATGTATGCAACAGGCCAACTCTGGATCTGTCTCCCTCTGTCTGTATGTCATACTGCCTATGATAACCAGTCTTTCAAACAATGTGTCCAAGGATCTCGAAATGAATGGATCTTGAACTTGGCTGTCAGTTATATTGTTTTTGTTTCTTTCTTGGAGAGAACAATTTTGCGGGCTCGTGGCATTTGGGTCATTCTTTCTTGCTTACAAAAATCCATGGTGAAAGTACGATCATCCAGAATAATAGGTCTGTGGGGGAATATTTGTCAATGAAGGAACATGTCCCTGGGGGGAAAACAGGAATGTGGGTGTTCCCATAAGCAAACACAGCATCTCCACATAAGCTTGTCTAGTATGGGCGTATTTTGCTATGACTATTTTTACCCATTTGACTCTCGTTTCCATCTGAGTCCAGTTCCTCAGCAGACTTGTTCATCTGTGGAGAAACTCTAACCATGAACCTATTCTTCAATGGACCTACTTACCATAATCCACCTGCCCACTCATCTTTGCACATACCTACCATGCCACTCAGTGCAGTTTGTCTCAGTAGTAGCACAGTGACTCTGCAACTTCACAGAGAGAGAGATAGAGAGAGAGAGAGAGAGAGAGAGGATCAGATTAACCCACCACATCCCAACCGATTTTTCACCACTGACCCCCCCCCCATCACAGCAGATTTGGATTTTTTTTTTGGGGGGGGGGCTCGAACCTTCGTTTTTATATGAGAAACATTGGAAAATGCCCAAAAAAGTGCTCACATGAGCTTAGAAGTGGCCTAAACATGTGACCCTTTAAACACCTGGTGCTGCGTTCTCCGAAGCTGCACTGCAGGTGTTGCGATTTCTGTGGTAGGATAACTATTGCAAACCACTCAGAACAGGTACATATTTGTTCATTTGATACAAATTTATTTGTAGTACAAGAATATATTGGTTTTCACACAATAATACTGGTGATATAAGAGTTGTTTCACTCACTGAACACATCAACATACAGCACCATCCATGCCTACATTACCTCCTCATCACTTCTGCTCGTTTCTTTCTCTGGCACCACATAATCTTCGTCCTCCACATTGAGGCAGGTAGAGGAAGGTGTCCCGTGTCTATTTACCAAAAGTCTCGTCCAAAATTTGAAAATTGTGGAAATGACGGACCTTGCAATTGCAAAACGTATGGATATGTTACCAGGATTCACCATGACAAAATGTTGCAACGTATCCAGATGTTATCGGGATGTCTCGGATTAATGTGTGTGTGTGAGAGAGAGAGAGAGAGAGAGAGAGAGAGAGAGAGAGGAGGGGGGAGGGGGGAAACACCAGATTAACTAGACAGACAGTAACAGGGATGACGCAGAGGGAGGCACAGCAGTTTAATTAGTATACAGTATATAATTCTAGTAATGACACTGATATTGCGAAGGATAATGATAATAATGCAGTTCACGAACAAGAATGTGACAGCTTTGACGAGTAGACAGTGGTAGATAATGAAAATAATACTAGTTCCGTACTGGTACCCGTATTTGCACTGACTCTACCACCAAAATTGACTGCTGACGATAACGAAAATAAGATTATGTACAGCAACTTATCAAAAAAAAATAATAAAACATAATAACAATAATTAGTTACCTACTCTTTCTGTACAGGCACAATAACGAAGCTTCAGCAGTCAGTATGTTAGGCAAGTTTAATATAAACAAGATCTGAAGACCTTAAGGTAACTTCTTGTGTAACATCAATGGATCTGAAGACAAAGGTGTTGAACAACACATGTGTAAATTTTGTCTCAACAACTCTGTATGCTTAACTGTAACCATAATCCTTCCAGGTAATAAGAGGGACCACAGCTATATATCTGGAAAGTTATAGCTTTAAAGCTTTTGTGGTTTTCTCTAAAACGTATTGCAAAGGAAAACTGAGCAAATCTGAATTCGGTACTTTCCACTGGGCTAAATGGTAAAATGATAAGCTAAAATTATTCAGCAAACGTTTTTATCTCAAGAACTTCAACCAAATACCTGTGTGGGGGAAAAATTAGAAAAATTTAGAATATACTCCCGGTAGTGTCGTAAATATTTAACTGGCTAATCACGTGCACTAAACAAGACAAAAATAGGCCTACAACACTACATAATTTGTCCGGATATATATGTCTTACTCCCAGGACTCACTTGGATCGTAATGACGTGTAGGTTGTGTTCCCTACTAAGCAACTAAACGATCTATTTAAGGATCCTCAAATAAAAGCTGGAAACCCTGGTGAAATATTATTCACCCAGTCTTTCGCCACTAAGGGTCATTTAGTTACTTAGCTTAAGAGTAGCAATGGAGAGGCTTGTAGGTTGTTGCCATATGGTCGGAGTTGTTGAAGATGTTGCTTGTTGCTAGTGCTTGGCGGATTACTGGAGGTTACGGCCTGGACCAAATACGTACTTTTTACGTAAGCATTACTATTTACACTATTTATAAATTAAAGTGAATTGATAATGTTCATTCCCATCTAGGAGTAAGCACTGTCGTAAATTAATTAATCAGTCCAGTCTGTCCCAACCGAATTCTCTCTCAATACCACGAGAGTGGTTAGACTGCTTCCAAGCGTGACTAAGGCATGACTGGGACTGCCTCTGACTCGACTCGAGATCATCTGAGACTAAGACTCAATGAATTAGGACTGAGAGCGTGGGCGAGAGCCCGAGCAACTGAGGTCTCGAGACTCGTAATTGACCGAGGCCTAGCCGAGACTAAAACTGAGACCTCTGGAGAGAAGAACAGAGGCGATCCACCAATCAAATAACTAAAAAAGCATATGTGCACATTCCATCCATGGCTGGGAAAAAGACTAAATTATGAACCGTAGTATAAATATACGTAATCCTATATACCCATCACCCTGGGTTACGTATAATACATTATACTTCCAAAATACGACTGCCCATCACCAACTAAAATAGAAAATGGGAGGAATTATTCCTAAATTTCCGACATCCTGGGGGCCAAGAAATCTAAACATCACCCCGTTTAATTAACTCCCCCAGGTGAGCTCGGAACCGTTGTGCGGCTCCCCGCTGTGGTCTATCTGAGCTTCCCGCATCTGTATCCCTACGGCCATGAGTAACGTCCCTGAGTGCTGTATTAAGCGCCTCCGGACGGGAACTCACGGCTGTTTCTAATGGATATAATTTATTGATAGTCCTGAGTACAAGGCCTTGGGCCGTCTTTAACTTCACTGTACGAACTATCCCTTGCTTATCCGGATAGCATTCAATAACTTTCCCCAATGGCCAACTATTCCTTGACTTATCAGTGTGAATTAACACTACATCCCCCTCCTTAATATCAACATCCGTTTTATTAGCCGACTTTTGGCGTACATGTCTATCGAGAAGGGATGACAAATATTGAGTTTTCCATGAATCCTGCCATTTGTTAATCAATTTGGATAACTGATGGTACTTAGTGTTCAATTTATCAGCTTCAACGTAAGAGGGATCCAAATCATAGGGTGCCGTAGTTATTGCAGGCAAGGAGTCCAATCGATATCCACAAATAAGATGAGAAGGAGTGAGGGCTTCTGATTCATCGAGGCTGTTAAGGACATACGTTAAGGGGCGGTTGTTAACACGGCATTCCACTTCCGTAATTATAGTGTGTAAATCATCCACCTTTAAGACACCCTTTTACTATGCCTATTAGTCTCTCATAGAAACCACCGAACCATGGAGCTCTCGGCGGTATGAATTTCCACTCACATTCTCTGGTGGTGAATTCATCTTGGACTTCCGCACTCTGCAGGACCTGATGTAGAAGTTCGGATCCTAATTTAAAATTAGAAGTGTTGTCACTGATAATTAATTTCAGGCAAGATCTTCTTGACACAAATCTCCTAAAAGCATTCAAAAAAGTTTCGGCAGTTAAATCTGTGACCAACTCCAAGTGAACTGCCCTGGTGACAGCGCAAGTAAACAGTACCACATACACCTTTTGCTCTTGTAGGGTGTCTGGTTTCAAAACTTCCATATAGCCTGTATAATCTAAACCGATTATTTCAAAGGGTCTAGCTTCTTCCACCCGCTCTTTAGGTAAGGGTGGTGGTGAAGGATAATGATACGGTCGTCCTTCTAACCTCTTACATGTATAGCAGGATTTAATTGTAGATTTCACAACTTGTCAGCCTTTAGGGATCCAGAAGTTTTCTCGCAATTTGCACAATGTATCAGAAACACCACCATGCAAAGTGGTTTCATGAGCATATAGGACCAATAATTTCGTCAAATGTTGCTGTCTAGGCAACAACAGTGGAAATTTAGTGTGAAAGGGGAGACCAGCTTGGTCCAGCCTACCACTACATCTGATCAAATCATTGTGCTCAAATAAGTTTAAACTCTTAACCAAATCTGGCATCCTTGTTACAAGTGGTTTCTGAAAAAATTGGTAAACTTCGGGGAAGCTGCTCTTCTGTAAGTATAGCAACCAATATTGTTGGGGTTTCATTAGGTTTAGAGTTTTGTTCCCCCTAATCTTTTGCAAAAATTGGAAAACCAAACTGGTGATCTTTATTAACTTCTTCCAACTACCAACTCTTTCCGGATCAAACAAGGGTTCAAGTTCTTTTTCCTGAACTTGTAGGACAGTCAGCGCATTAGGCTCCATCTTCGTCTTAAATTTCTGTTCTGGCCAAAGATCTTTATTATTCAACCATTCCGGACCATGAAACCAGGAGTCACTATTTATAAATTTATCATAAGTTAGGCCTCTAGTTAACAAATCAGCTGGGTTATCTTTAGTTGTGAGATGGAGATAATAACAGTCAGGATCAGCATCTCTCATATCTTGTACTCGATTTTTGACATACAAGATGTTACTTTTATTGTTCACTACCCATTGAAGGGCTACTTCACTGTCTGAATATATATAGGTGAGATTAATCTTTATATTACTTAAGGTCTTCCTGATATACACCCCAAAATGGACTGCTACATACATGGCTGTTAGTTCTAACTGAGGTAAAGTTTTACCTTTTAGAGGAGCTACTCTTGCCTTAGAAGATAAAATTATAGGAACATCCTCATAATTACTGATGTAAGCAACTACTCCATAAGCCTTGGGTGAAGCATCACAAAACAGATGTAAATCATAGGAAGAACCTTCTTTTCCCACCATTCTCGGAAATTTAACACTTGCTAGGTTGTTGCATTCTTTTGAGAGGGTTTCCCAACTCTCCAGCAAGTCTGTAGGTAAAGGGTCATCCTAGCCTAATTTTCTGGTCCAAGTTTGTTGAATTAGAATTTTTAAAGGAATAGTTAGGGGGGAAATTAGTCCTAGGGGATCAAAGATTTTACTAATGTTACTTAATAAAGATCTTTTGCTATCAACTTTATTCCACTCTACATTTTTTACATTAAGGTCATCAATGTCTGGATCCCACCACAATCCTAATATTTTATTACAGACTTCAGAATCAGAATTTATTTCAGTGGAGTTAGATGTCCACTCCTGCAATGGCATGTTAGCCTCTTGCATAATCTTGTTGGCTATCAGATGAAATTTCTTTAGATCCTCCTCAGTATTTACAGTCCCCTGAAGATTGTCCATATATAGCGAATCTTTAATTTGGTTAGCCACTTCTATATTTTCTTTTTGCTGCTCTAAGTGATAATTTAGCGCCATTTGCAACAAGAAGGGTGAGCTAGTGGCTCCAAAAAGGACTGATTTAAATCTGTAAGTTACCAGAGAACTGTTATCATCATGAGGATTACTTGGCCACAAAAATCTGGTGAAATCCCTGTCTTCTTCTTGAAGTCCTATCCGTAAAAAAGCATTGCTGATGTCTGCTGTAAAGGCATATTCATTAGTTCTGAATTTTAGCAGCACATCTAATAGATTTTTGGTTAGAGTTGGACCAGTGTACAAACAATCGTTCAAGCTGTTAGTGTGGGAGCCTAATTTGGCACTACAATCAAATACTATTCGCACAGGTGTAGTCTTACTGTCTCTCATTACTGCCAAATGAGGAATATAATGAGTATTTTGTCCAACCTGTGCCTGCTTAACTTCCTCGATAAACCCCTTTTCTAAATGACTCTTAACTGATCATATTTATCTAGTAAATCTCCTTCACCTTTAAGTCTCTTTAAATTTGAATTTAGGCGATTAAGAGCTAATTTATAATTTGTGGGCAAACTAGGTCGATTGACTTTCCAAGGAAGTTTTACCCAATATTGGTCATCATAGTACTGAACAGTCTTTTTATAATTTTCAAGCACAAAAGCTTCTTCGTGAGTTACCTGTTCAGGTTTAATGCCAATGCTATCCATTTTCCACAAATTGGAGATGTCAGGCTCTTCTGAATTTAATGAGGGCTGCAAGCATATATTCGTTACCATAGCAACCTGAATTGTTTTCCTTGTACTTACAAACTTGTCAGGAATATTGCCATATACAACTAATCCTCCTTGTACTTTTAGGAAATTTATGCCCTTGAATTTAATGAGACCATAAACTAATTTAGGATAGAAATCAGCACCAATAAGGAGATCTATTTTATCTATGTGATCAGTCAAACCAGGATCAGATACTTTAATTTGTTGATCTTTCAAATAGGTCAAACACTTCTCTAGACCATCTGTTCTTATGTTGTTAGGTAAGGTGTCTCTAACCACAGCCTCTAGTCTAGTGTACTTCCTGCCAGCTTTAACAGTAATCTTAAGTAGCTGATATTCTCTTCTCTGATCTTAACTAATGAAGCCAGACAGCTGTAAATTAATCGTACCACTAGGCTTTAATTTAAGCTTGTTTACTAGGTCCTGAGAAATGAATGTCCTCTGTGATCCTTGTCATAAAGAACTTTTGCTTTAATTTGAGATTTATTCTTAATAATATGAACAGCTCCAACCGGTAAAGCAGTTGAGATGGTATGTTGATTTGTTGGAGTGACTGAGCAAATTTGTGAATTATGTGTATTCAGCTTATCACACAAGACATTGTGATGAAACCCCTTTTTACAAAGGTCACATCTTTTCAAATTGAAGTTACATTGATCAGTTTTGTGCCTACAAGTACATCTACCACACCGTCCTATCTGTTCGAGTCTTTCTAAACGAGTAGAGCGACCTGAATACGCCTCACAGCTCTTGGACAGATGAGCTCCATCACACAAAATACACTTCAGCTGCTGAGCTGGCTGCTGACTAGCCGATGCAGAGGTTTGTGACTGAGCATTCTTGGGAGATGTGGGTGAAGATACTTGTTCTGAAGTGTGGTAAATCGTAGGAATTGATTTAGGAGATAATTTGACTTTATCAGGCTTCTCTTTAGTTAAAGCACCTTTAGTACTGGAATCTGATTTAGCTTCAGGCCCTTTGGACTCTAAATGATGAATAACTTTTAATAATGAGTCCCAAATTTCCTGTAGCTTGGGATAATCTTCATTTGTTACATGCTGGATTCTCTCAATAGTTTTACTGGGTAACTTTTTCATTACTAGTGGAGAGATAAGCCAACTGGAACTACTTAAATCACACCCCATTTTTTCCAATTTCCTAAGGGTGCATTCTAGATTAGCCCTAAATTCGGCCAAGGAATTACAAGTATGAATAGGAGTTTTAAAGTGTAGCAGTCGCATTGCAAGTTCGTGCTGATTTCTCCTAGGATTATCAAAAGTTGCCTTAAGTACCTGCACTGCACTGCTATATCCATCACTTTCTATACTGAAACCATCGATGAGTTTCTTCACGTCACCTTTTAACACTCCTCTTAAATAATTTAATATGTCTACTGGACTAAGATCTTTTCTGGAATCAATACTGGCAACAAATTGATCCCAGAAGGAATTCCAATTAGCCGAAGTGCCATCAAACTCGGGTAGTTTAAGTGTGGGCAGCTTCGACTCAGCCCTTGGACAAGTTAAATGGGTAGACTCACTTTTCAGAGAGGAATTAATTTGAGCTATTAGTAGGCAAATTCTCTCTTCTTCGTTAGTCTTAGCTATAAAAATTTCATTAAATTCATCATCGTCCTTTGTGGCTTCCAATAAAGAATCATAAAGTGTTCCCATGACAGTCAGCTGGTTCTGTAATTGCTGGCTCCAGGCCTTAAGTTTAGTGTAGTCTTTGTCAGAGGATTGGAATTCATCATTTACTTTACCACTGAGAGTGGTGACATAGGCCTTATGGCAAGCAATCCATCTTGACAAGGACATATTGAACCAAGTCTGAAAATCAAAATTAATAGAATCACTAAATGTAGCCTACAGCAATGAAACCACTAGAATTAAATTAACTAAATGTACATAGAAGAATTCAGCATCAAACAGCAATACTAAGAATGATACATAAATCTGAACAACTAAATTAATAGTACAATTAAATTTAGATTACAAATTAAAGCCTTCTAGGGGTTACTACAAAATTAATCCATATTTAGTTTGTGTTAGCAACCCACTGATCATAATGAAATTTAATAGCTCCTCGCACCTTGGCCCAAATTCTACGTCTTCCTTCCCAAGTAGGGTGAATTTGGTCCATGACTCGTACCTCCAGAGGATAGGTCTTACCACCAAGCAAAATAATTTTCCCTTTTAGTTCCTTGGTTATTTTCTTATTAACCGCGTTCATGATCTTATTGTAAACAATGGGATCCACATATCGAGGATGATTATGTAGATATTCCCTCTACAGTGTATATCACACATTTAGCACCTGCATCTTCTATAGCCTCACTAATTTGTAGTGTAGCCACTAAGTCCTGCACGTCAGTTGACTCATTAATATCGTTTCCCCCCAACATGACTATAACCAAATTATAGCCAGGTCTAAGTACTTCTGCAAATTCCTCGTACTCAAAAAACTTGTCTGCTCTGGCACCCCCTACTCTGATCATCTCCATGGTCACCAAGGGCCATGGTGAAGGCAAAGACATCAAGGTGTCACAGGTGACCAGAGAGTGGCCTATATAAGCCACCCGATAATAATTTAATTCCAGAGCAGTCGCCATGTTGGAGTATTAAACATCCGGTTCGAAGGACCACTTTGTGGGGGGAAAATTAGAAAAATTTAGAATATACCCCCGGTAGTGTCGTAAATATTTAACTGGCTAATCACTTGCACTAAACAAGACAAAAATAGGCCTACAACACTACATAATTTGTCCGGATATATATGTCTTACTCCCAGGACTCACCTGGATCGTAATGACGTGTAGGTTGTGTTCCTTACTAAGTAACTAAACGATCTATTTAAGGATCCTCAAATAAAAGCTGGAAACCCTGGTGAAATATTATTCGCCCAGTCTTTCGCCACTAAGGGTCATTTAGTTACTTAGCTTAAGAGTAGCAATGGAGAGGCTTGTAGGTTGTTGCCATATGGTCGGAGTTGTTGAAGATGTTGCTTGTTGCTAGTGCTTGGCGGATTACTGGAGGTTACGGCCTGGACCAAATACGTACTTTTTACGTAAGCATTACTATTTACACTATTTATAAATTAAAGTGAATTGATAATGTTCATTCCCATCTAGGAGGAAGCACTGTCGTAAATTAATTAATCAGTCCAGTCTGTCCCAACCGAATTCTCTCTCAATACCACGAGAGTGGTTAGACTGCTTCCAAGCGTGACTAAGGCATGACTGGGACTGCCTCTGACTCGACTCGAGATCATCTGAGACTAAGACTCAATGAATTAGGACTGAGAGCGTGGGCGAGAGCCCGAGCAACTGAGGTCTCGAGACTCGTAATTGACTGAGGCCTAGCCGAGACTAAAACTGAGACCTCTGGAGAGAAGAACAGAGGCGATCCACCAATCAAATAACTAAAAAAGCATATGTGCACATTCCATCCATGGCTGGGAAAAAGACTAAATTATGAACCGTAGTATAAATATACGTAATCCTATATACCCATCACCCTGGGTTACGTATAATACATTATACTTCCAAAATACGACTGCCCATCACCAACTAAAATAGAAAATGGGAGGAATTATTCCTAAATTTCCGACATCCTGGGGGCCAAGAAATCTAAACATCACCCCGTTTAATTAACTCCCCCAGGTGAGCTCGGAACCGTTGTGCGGCTCCCCGCCGTGGTCTATCTGAGCTTCCCGCATCTGTATCCCTACGGCCATGAGTAACGTCCCTGAGTGCTGTATTAAGCGCCTCCGGACGGGAACTCACGGCTGTTTCTAATGGATATAATTTATTGATAGTCCTGAGTACAAGGCCTTGGGCCGTCTTTAACTTCACTGTACGAACTATCCCTTGCTTATCCGGATAGCATTCAATAACTTTCCCCAATGGCCAACTATTCCTTGACTTATCAGTGTGAATTAACACTACATCCCCCTCCTTAATATCAACATCCGTTTTATTAGCCGACTTTTGGCGTACATGTCTATCGAGAAGGGATGACAAATATTGAGTTTTCCATGAATCCTGCCATTTGTTAATCAATTTGGATAACTGATGGTACTTAGTGTTCAATTTATCAGCTTCAACGTAAGAGGGATCCAAATCATAGGGTGCCGTAGTTATTGCAGGCAAGGAGTCCAATCGATATCCACAAATAAGATGAGAAGGAGTGAGGGCTTCTGATTCATCGAGGCTGTTAAGGACATACGTTAAGGGGCGGTTGTTAACACGGCATTCCACTTCCGTAATTATAGTGTGTAAATCATCCATGTTTACTGGTTTTCTGAATAATACCTTTTTAAGACAACCTTTTACTATGCCTATTAGTCTCTCATAGAAACCACCGAACCATGGAGCTCTCGGCGGTATGAATTTCCACTCACATTCTCTGGTGGTGAATTCATCTTGGACTTCCGCACTCTGCAGGACCTGATGTAGAAGTTCGGATCCTAATTTAAAATTAGAAGTGTTGTCACTGATAATTAATTTCAGGCAAGATCTTCTTGACACAAATCTCCTAAAAGCATTCAAAAAAGTTTCGGCAGTTAAATCTGTGACCAACTCCAAGTGAACTGCCCTGGTGACAGCGCAAGTAAACAGTACCACATACACCTTTTGCTCTTGTAGGGTGTCTGGTTTCAAGACTTCCATATAGCCTGTATAATCTAAACCGATTATTTCAAAGGATCTAGCTTCTTCCACCCGCTCTTTAGGTAAGGGTGGTGGTGAAGGATAATGATACGGTCGTCCTTCTAACCTCTTACATGTATAGCAGGATTTAATTGTAGATTTCACAACTTGTCGGCCTTTAGGGATCCAGAAGTTTTCTCGCAATTTGCACAATGTATCAGAAACACCACCATGCAAAGTGGTTTCATGAGCATATAGGACCAATAATTTCGTCAAATGTTGCTGTCTAGGCAACAACAGTGGAAATTTAGTGTGAAAGGGGAGACCAGCTTGGTCCAGCCTACCACTACATCTGATCAAATCATTGTGCTCAAATAAGTTTAAACTCTTAACCAAATCTGGCATCCTTGTTACAAGTGGTTTCTGAAAATATTGGTAAACTTCGGGGAAGCTACTCTTCTGTAAGTATAGCAACCAATATTGTTGGGGTTTCATTAGGTTTAGAGTTTTGTTCCCCCTAATCTTTTGCAAAAATTGGAAAACCAAACTGGTGATCTTTATTAACTTCTTCCAACTACCAACTCTTTCCGGATCAAACAAGGGTTCAAGTTCTTTTTCCTGAACTTGTAGGACAGTCAGCGCATTAGGCTCCATCTTCGTCTTAAATTTCTGTTCTGGCCAAAGATCTTTATTATTCAACCATTCCGGACCATGAAACCAGGAGTCACTATTTATAAATTTATCATAAGTTAGGCCTCTAGTTAACAAATCAGCTGGGTTATCTTTAGTTGTGAGATGGAGATAATAACAGTCAGGATCAGCATCTCTCATATCTTGTACTCGATTTTTGACATACAAGATGTTACTTTTATTGTTCACTACCCATTGAAGGGCTACTTCACTGTCTGACCATATATAGGTGGTATTAATCTTTATATTACTTAAGGTCTTCCTGATATACACCCCAAAATGGACTGCTACATACATGGCTGTTAGTTCTAACTGAGGTAAAGTTTTACCTTTTAGAGGAGCTACTCTTGCCTTAGAAGATAAAATTATAGGAACATCCTCATAATTACTGATGTAAGCAACTACTCCATAAGCCTTGGGTGAAGCATCACAAAACAGATGTAAATCATAGGAAGAACCTTCTTTTCCCACCTTTCTCGGAAATTTAACACTTGCTAGGTTGTTGCATTCTTTTGAGAGGGTTTCCCAACTCTCCAGCAAGTCTGTAGGTAAAGGGTCATCCTAGCCTAATTTTCTGGTCCAAGTTTGTTGAATTAGAATTTTTAAAGGAATAGTTAGGGGAGAAATTAGTCCTAGGGGATCAAAGATTTTACTAGTGTTACTTAATAAAGATCTTTTGCTATCAACTTTATTCCACTCTACATTTTTTACATTAAGGTCATCAATGTCTGGATCCCACCACAATCCTAATATTTTATTACAGACTTCAGAATCAGAATTTATTTCAGTGGAGTTAGATGTCCACTCCTGCAATGGCATGTTAGCCTCTTGCATAATCTTGTTGGCTATCAGATGAAATTTCTTTAGATCCTCCTCAGTATTTACAGTCCCCTGAAGATTGTCCATATATAGCGAATCTTTAATTTGGTTAGCCACTTCTATATTTTCTTTTTGCTGCTCTAAGTGATAATTTAGCGTCATTTGCAAGAAGAAGGGTGAGCTAGTGGCTCCAAAAAGGACTGATTTAAATCTGTAAGTTACCAGAGAACTGTTATCATCATGAGGATTACTTGGCCACAAAAATCTGGTGAAATCCCTGTCTTCTTCTTGAAGTCCTATCCGTAAAAAAGCATTGCTGATGTCTGCTGTAAAGGCATATTCATTAGTTCTGAATTTTAGCAGCACATCTAATAGATTTTTGGTTAGAGTTGGACCAGTGTACAAACAATCGTTCAAGCTGTTAGTGTGGGAGCCTAATTTGGCACTACAATCAAATACTATTCGCACAGGTGTAGTCTTACTGTCTCTCATTACTGCCAAATGAGGAATATAATGAGTATTTTGTCCAACCTGTGCCTGCTTAACTTCCTCGATAAACCCCTTTTCTAAATGACTCTTAACTGATCATATTTATCTAGTAAATCTCCTTCACCTTCAAGTCTCTTTAAATTTGAATTTAGGCGATTAAGAGCTAATTTATAATTTGTGGGCAAACTAGGTCGATTGACTTTCCAAGGAAGTTTTTCCCAATATTGGTCATCATAGTACTGAACAGTCTTTTTATAATTTTCAAGCACAAAAGCTTCTTCGTGAGTTACCTGTTCAGGTTTAATGCCAATGCTATCCATTTTCCACAAATTGGAAATGTCAGGCTCTTCTGAATTTAGTGAGGGCTGCAAGCATATATTCGTTACCATAGCAACCTGAATTGTTTTCCTTGTACTTACAAACTTGTCAGGAATATTGCCATATACAACTAATCCTCCTTGTACTTTTAGGAAATTTATGCCCTTGAATTTAATGAGACCATAAACTAATTTAGGATAGAAATCAGCACCAATAAGGAGATCTATTTTATCTATGTGATCAGTCAAACCAGGATCAGATACTTTAATTTGTTGATCTTTTAAATAGGTCAAACACTTCTCTAGACCATCTGTTCTTATGTTGTTAGGTAAGGTGTCTCTAACCACAGCCTCTAGTCTAGTGTACTTCCTGCCAGCTTTAACAGTAATCTTAAGTAGCTGATATTCTCTTCTCTGATCTTAACTAATGAAGCCAGACAGCTGTAAATTAATCGTACCACTAGGCTTTAATTTAAGCTTGTTTACTAGGTCCTGAGAAATGAATGTCCTCTGTGATCCTTGTCATAAAGAACTTTTGCTTTAATTTGAGATTTATTCTTAATAATATGAACAGCTCCAACCGGTAAAGCAGTTGAGATGGTATGTTGATTTGTTGGAGTGACTGAGCAAATTTGTGAATTAAGTGTATTCAGCTTATCACACAAGACATTGTGATGAAACCCCTTTTTACAAAGGTCACATCTTTTCAAATTGAAGTTACATTGATCAGTTTTGTGCCTACAAGTACATCTACCACACCGTCCTATCTGTTCGAGTCTTTCTAAACGAGTAGAGCGACCTGAATACGCCTCACAGCTCTTGGACAGATGTGCTCCATCACACAAAATACACTTCAGCTGCTGAGCTGGCTGCTGACTAGCCGATGCAGAGGTTTGTGACTGAGCATTCTTGGGAGATGTGGGTGAAGATACTTGTTCTGAAGTGTGGTAAATCGTAGGAATTGATTTAGGAGATAATTTGACTTTATCAGGCTTCTCTTTAGTTAAAGCACCTTTAGTACTGGAATCTGATTTAGCTTCAGGCCCTTTGGACTCTAAATGATGAATAACTTTTAATAATGAGTCCCAAATTTCCTGTAGCTTGGGATAATCTTCATTTGTTACATGCTGGATTCTCTCAATAGTTTTACTGGGTAACTTTTTCATTACTAGTGGAGAGATAAGCCAACTGGAACTACTTAAATCACACCCCATTTTTTCCAATTTCCTAAGGGTGCATTCTAGATTAGCCCTAAATTCGGCCAAGGAATTACAAGTATAAATAGGAGTTTTAAAGTGTAGCAGTCGCATTGCAAGTTCGTGCTGATTTCTCTTAGGATTATCAAAAGTTGCCTTAAGTACCTGCACTGCACTGCTATATCCATCACTTTCTATACTGAAACCATCGATGAGTTTCTTCACGTCACCTTTTAACACTCCTCTTAAATAATTTAATATGTCTACTGGACTAAGATCTTTTCTGGAATCAATACTGGCAACAAATTGATCCCAGAAGGAATTCCAATTAGCCGAAGTGCCATCAAACTCGGGTAGTTTAAGTGTGGGCAGCTTCGACTCAGCCCTTGGACAAGTTAAATGGGTAGACTCACTTTTCAGAGAGGAATTAATTTGAGCTATTAGTAGGCAAATTCTCTCTTCTTCGTTAGTCTTAGCTATAAAAATTTCATTAAATTCATCATCGTCCTTTGTGGCTTCCAATAAAGAATCATAAAGTGTTCCCATGACAGTCAGCTGGTTCTGTAATTGCTGGCTCCAGGCCTTAAGTTTAGTGTAGTCTTTGTCAGAGGATTGGAATTCATCATTTACTTTACCACTGAGAGTGGTGACATAGGCCTTATGGCAAGCAATCCACCTTGACAAGGACATATTGAACCAAGTCTGAAAATCAAAATTAATAGAATCACTAAATGTAGCCTACAGCAATGAAACCACTAGAATTAAATTAACTAAATGTACATAGAAGAATTCAGCATCAAACAGCAATACTAAGAATGATACATAAATCTGAACAACTAAATTAATAGTACAATTAAATTTAGATTACAAATTAAAGCCTTCTAGGGGTTACTACAAAATTAATCCATATTTAGTTTGTGTTAGCAACCCACTGATCATAATGAAATTTAATAGCTCCTCGCACCTTGGCCCAAATTCTACGTCTTCCTTCCCAAGTAGGGTGAATTTGGTCCATGACTCGTACCTCCAGAGGATAGGTCTTACCACCAAGCAAAATAATTTTCCCTTTTAGTTCCTTGGTTATTTTCTTATTAACCGCGTTCATGATCTTATTGTAAACAATGGGATCCACATATCGAGGATGATTATGTGGATATTCCCTCTACAGTGTATATCACACATTTAGCACCTGCATCTTCTATAGCCTCACTAATTTGTAGTGTAGCCACTAAGTCCTGCACGTCAGTTGACTCATTAATATCGTTTCCCCCCAACATGACTATAACCAAATTATAGCCAGGTCTAAGTACTTCTGCTCTGATCATCTCCATGGTCACCAAGGGCCATGGTGAAGGCAAAGACATCAAGGTGTCACAGGTGACCAGAGAGTGGCCTATATAAGCCACCCGATAATAATTTAATTCCAGAGCAGTCGCCATGTTGGAGTGTTAAACATCCAGTTCGAAGGACCACTTTGTGGGGGGAAAATTAGAAAAATTTAGAATATACCCCCGGTAGTGTCGTAAATATTTAACTGGCTAATCACTTGCACTAAACAAGACAAAAATAGGCCTACAACACTACATAATTTGTCCGGATATATATGTCTTACTCCCAGGACTCTCCTGGATCGTAATGACGTGTAGGTTGTGTTCCTTACTAAGTAACTAAACGATCTATTTAAGGATCCTCAAATAAAAGCTGGAAACCCTGGTGAAATATTATTCGCCCAGTCTTTCGCCACTAAGGGTCATTTAGTTACTTAGCTTAAGAGTAGCAATGGAGAGGCTTGTAGGTTGTTGCCATATGGTCGGAGTTGTTGAAGATGTTGCTTGTTGCTAGTGCTTGGCGGATTACTGGAGGTTACGGCCTGGACCAAATACGTACTTTTTACGTAAGCATTACTATTTACACTATTTATAAATTAAAGTGAATTGATAATGTTCATTCCCATCTAGGAGGAAGCACTGTCGTAAATTAATTAATCAGTCCAGTCTGTCCCAACCGAATTCTCTCTCAATACCACGAGAGTGGTTAGACTGCTTCCAAGCGAGACTAAGGCATGACTGGGACTGCCTCTGACTCGACTCGAGATCATCTGAGACTAAGACTCAATGAATTAGGACTGAGAGCGTGGGCGAGAGCCCGAGCAACTGAGGTCTCGAGACTCGTAATTGACTGAGGCCTAGCCGAGACTAAAACTGAGACCTCTGGAGAGAAGAACAGAGGCGATCCACCAATCAAATAACTAAAAAAGCATATGTGCACATTCCATCCATGGCTGGGAAAAAGACTAAATTATGAACCGTAGTATAAATATACGTAATCCTATATACCCATCACCCTGGGTTACGTATAATACATTATACTTCCAAAATACGACTGCCAATCACCAACTAAAATAGAAAATGGGAGGAATTATTCCTAAATTTCCGACATCCTGGGGGCCAAGAAATCTAAACATCACCCCATTTAATTAACTCCCCCAGGTGAGCTCGGAACCGTTGTGCGGCTCCCCGCCGTGGTCTATCTGAGCTTCCCGCATCTGTATCCCTACGGCCATGAGTAACGTCCCTGAGTGCTGTATTAAGCGCCTCCGGACGGGAACTCACGGCTGTTTCTAATGGATATAATTTATTGATAGTCCTGAGTACAAGGCCTTGGGCCGTCTTTAACTTCAATGTACGAACTATCCCTTGCTTATCCGGATAGCATTCAATAACTTTCCCCAATGGCCAACTATTCCTTGACTTATCAGTGTGAATTAACACTACATCCCCCTCCTTAATATCAACATCCGTTTTATTAGCCGACTTTTGGCGTACATGTCTATCGAGAGGGGATGACAAATATTGAGTTTTCCATGAATCCTGCCATTTGTTAATCAATTTGGATAACTGATGGTACTTAGTGTTCAATTTATCAGCTTCAACGTAAGAGGGATCCAAATCATAGGGTGCCGTAGTTATTGCAGGCAAGGAGTCCAATCGATATCCACAAATAAGATGAGAAGGAGTGAGGGCTTCTGATTCATCGAGGCTGTTAAGGACATACGTTAAGGGGCGGTTGTTAACACGGCATTCCACTTCCGTAATTATAGTGTGTAAATCATCCATGTTTACTGGTTTTCTGAATAATACCTTTTTAAGACAACCTTTTACTATGCCTATTAGTCTCTCATAGAAACCACCGAACCATGGAGCTCTCGGCGGTATGAATTTCCACTCACATTCTCTGGTGGTGAATTCATCTTGGACTTCCGCACTCTGCAGGACCTGATGTAGAAGTTCGGATCCTAATTTAAAATTAGAAGTGTTGTCACTGATAATTAATTTCAGGCAAGATCTTCTTGACACAAATCTCCTAAAAGCATTCAAAAAAGTTTCGGCAGTTAAATCTGTGACCAACTCCAAGTGAACTGCCCTGGTGACAGCGCAAGTAAACAGTACCACATACACCTTTTGCTCTTGTAGGGTGTCTGGTTTCAAGATTTCCATATAGCCTGTATAATCTAAACCGATTATTTCAAAGGGTCTAGCTTCTTCCACCCGCTCTTTAGGTAAGGGTGGTGGTGAAGGATAATGATACGGTCGTCCTTCTAACCTCTTACATGTATAGCAGGATTTAATTGTAGATTTCACAACTTGTCGGCCTTTAGGGATCCAGAAGTTTTCTCGCAATTTGCACAATGTATCAGAAACACCACCATGCAAAGTGGTTTCATGAGCATATAGGACCAATAATTTCGTCAAATGTTGCTGTCTAGGCAACAACAGTGGAAATTTAGTGTGAAAGGGGAGACCAGCTTGGTCCAGCCTACCACTACATCTGATCAAATCATTGTGCTCAAACAAGTTTAAACTCTTAACCAAATCTGGCATCCTTGTTACAAGTGGTTTCTGAAAATATTGGTAAACTTCGGGGAAGCTACTCTTCTGTAAGTATAGCAACCAAT
Source organism: Coenobita brevimanus (assembly GCF_032717465.1). NCBI lineage: Eukaryota > Metazoa > Arthropoda > Malacostraca > Decapoda > Coenobitidae > Coenobita > Coenobita brevimanus. The sequence goes on from NC_137032.1 coordinate 17,251,706, forward strand.
ATTGTTGGGGTTTCATTAGGTTTAGAGTTTTGTTCCCCCTAATCTTTTGCAAAAATTGGAAAACCAAACTGGTGATCTTTATTAACTTCTTCCAACTACCAACTCTTTCCGGATCAAACAAGGGTTCAAGTTCTTTTTCCCGAACTTGTAGGACAGTCAGCGCATTAGGCTCCATCTTCGTCTTAAATTTCTGTTCTGGCCAAAGATCTTTATTATTCAACCATTCCGGACCATGAAACCAGGAGTCACTATTTATAAATTTATCATAAGTTAGGCCTCTAGTTAACAAATCAGCTGGGTTATCTTTAGTTGTGAGATGGAGATAATAACAGTCAGGATCAGCATCTCTCATATCTTGTACTCGATTTTTGACATACAAGATGTTACTTTTATTGTTCACTACCCATTGAAGGGCTACTTCACTGTCTGACCATATATAGGTGGTATTAATCTTTATATTTCTTAAGGTCTTCCTGATATACACCCCAAAATGGACTGCTACATACATGGCTGTTAGTTCTAACTGAGGTAAAGTTTTACCTTTTAGAGGAGCTACTCTTGCCTTAGAAGATAAAATTATAGGAACATCCTCATAATTACTGATGTAAGCAACTACTCCATAAGCCTTGGGTGAAGCATCACAAAACAGATGTAAATCATAGGAAGAACCTTCTTTTCCCACCATTCTCGGAAATTTAACACTTGCTAGGTTGTTGCATTCTTTTGAGAGGGTTTCCCAACTCTCCAGCAAGTCTGTAGGTAAAGGGTCATCCCAGCCTAATTTTCTGGTCCAAGTTTGTTGAATTAGAATTTTTAAAGGAATAGTTAGGGGAGAAATTAGTCCTAGGGGATCAAAAATTTTACTAATGTTACTTAATAAAGATCTTTTGCTATCAACTTTATTCCACTCTACATTTTTTACATTAAGGTCATCAATGTCTGGATCCCACCACAATCCTAATATTTTATTACAGACTTCAGAATCAGAATTTATTTCAGTGGAGTTAGATGTCCACTCCTGCAATGGCATGTTAGCCTCTTGCATAATCTTGTTGGCTATCAGATGAAATTTCTTTAGATCCTCCTCAGTATTTACAGTCCCCTGAAGATTGTCCATATATAGCGAATCTTTAATTTGGTTAGCCACTTCTATATTTTCTTTTTGTTGCTCTAAGTGATAATTTAGCGTCATTTGCAACAAGAAGGGTGAGCTAGTGGCTCCAAAAAGGACTGATTTAAATCTGTAAGTTACCAGAGAACTGTTATCATCATGAGGATTACTTGGCCACAAAAATCTGGTAAAATCCCTGTCTTCTTCTTGAAGTCCTATCCGTAAAAAAGCATTGCTGATGTCTGCTGTAAAGGCATATTCATTAGTTCTGAATTTTAGCAGCACATCTAATAGATTTTTGGTTAGAGTTGGACCAGTGTACAAACAATCGTTCAAGCTGTTAGTGTGGGAGCCTAATTTGGCACTACAATCAAATACTATTCGCACAGGTGTAGTCTTACTGTCTCTCATTACTGCCAAATGAGGAATATAATGAGTATTTTGTCCAACCTGTGCCTGCTTAACTTCCTCGATAAACCCCTTTTCTAAATGACTCTTAACTGATCATATTTATCTAGTAAATCTCCTTCACCTTTAAGTCTCTTTAAATTTGAATTTAGGCGATTAAGAGCTAATTTATAATTTGTGGGCAAACTAGGTCGATTGACTTTCCAAGGAAGTTTTACCCAATATTGGTCATCATAGTACTGAACAGTCTTTTTATAATTTTCAAGCACAAAAGCTTCTTCGTGAGTTACCTGTTCAGGTTTAATGCCAATGCTATCCATTTTCCACAAATTGGAAATGTCAGGCTCTTCTGAATTTAGTGAGGGCTGCAAGCATATATTCGTTACCATAGCAACCTGAATTGTTTTCCTTGTACTTACAAACTTGTCAGGAATATTGCCATATACAACTAATCCTCCTTGTACTTTTAGGAAATTTATGCCCTTGAATTTAATGAGACCATAAACTAATTTAGGATAGAAATCAGCACCAATAAGGAGATCTATTTTATCTATGTGATCAGTCAAACCAGGATCAGATACTTTAATTTGTTGATCTTTTAAATAGGTCAAACACTTCTCTAGACCATCTGTTCTTATGTTGTTAGGTAAGGTGTCTCTAACCACAGCCTCTAGTCTAGTGTACTTCCTACCAGCTTTAACAGTAATCTTAAGTAGCTGATATTCTCTTCTCTGATCTTAACTAATGAAGCCAGACAGCTGTAAATTAATCGTACCACTAGGCTTTAATTTAAGCTTGTTTACTAGGTCCTGAGAAATGAATGTCCTCTGTGATCCTTGTCATAAAGAACTTTTGCTTTAATTTGAGATTTATTCTTAATAATATGAACAGCTCCAACCGGTAAAGCAGTTGAGATGGTATGTTGATTTGTTGGAGTGACTGAGCAAATTTGTGAATTAAGTGTATTCAGCTTATCACACAAGACATTGTGATGAAACCCCTTTTTACAAAGGTCACATCTTTTCAAATTGAAGTTACATTGATCAGTTTTGTGCCTACAAGTACATCTACCACACCGTCCTATCTGTTCGAGTCTTTCTAAACGAGTAGAGCGACCTGAATACGCCTCACAGCTCTTGGACAGATGTGCTCCATCACACAAAATACACTTCAGCTGCTGAGCTGGCTGCTGACTAGCCGATGCAGAGGTTTGTGACTGAGCATTCTTGGGAGATGTGGGTGAAGATACTTGTTCTGAAGTGTGGTAAATCGTAGGAATTGATTTAGGAGATAATTTGACTTTATCAGGCTTCTCTTTAGTTAAAGCACCTTTAGTACTGGAATCTGATTTAGCTTCAGGCCCTTTGGACTCTAAATGATGAATAACTTTTAATAATGAGTCCCAAATTTCCTGTAGCTTGGGATAATCTTCATTTGTTACATGCTGGATTCTCTCAATAGTTTTACTGGGTAACTTTTTCATTACTAGTGGAGAGATAAGCCAACTGGAACTACTTAAATCACACCCCATTTTTTCCAATTTCCTAAGGGTGCATTCTAGATTAGCCCTAAATTCGGCCAAGGAATTACAAGTATGAATAGGAGTTTTAAAGTGTAGCAGTCGCATTGCAAGTTCGTGCTGATTTCTCTTAGGATTATCAAAAGTTGCCTTAAGTACCTGCACTGCACTGCTATATCCATCACTTTCTATACTGAAACCATCGATGAGTTTCTTCACGTCACCTTTTAACACTCCTCTTAAATAATTTAATATGTCTACTGGACTAAGATCTTTTCTGGAATCAATACTGGCAACAAATTGATCCCAGAAGGAATTCCAATTAGCCGAAGTGCCATCAAACTCGGGTAGTTTAAGTGTGGGCAGCTTCGACTCAGCCCTTGGACAAGTTAAATGGGTAGACTCACTTTTCAGAGAGGAATTAATTTGAGCTATTAGTAGGCAAATTCTCTCTTCTTCGTTAGTCTTAGCTATAAAAATTTCATTAAATTCATCATCGTCCTTTGTGGCTTCCAATAAAGAATCATAAAGTGTTCCCATGACAGTCAGCTGGTTCTGTAATTGCTGGCTCCAGGCCTTAAGTTTAGTGTAGTCTTTGTCAGAGGATTGGAATTCATCATTTACTTTACCACTGAGAGTGGTGACATAGGCCTTATGGCAAGCAATCCACCTTGACAAGGACATATTGAACCAAGTCTGAAAATCAAAATTAATAGAATCACTAAATGTAGCCTACAGCAATGAAACCACTAGAATTAAATTAACTAAATGTACATAGAAGAATTCAGCATCAAACAGCAATACTAAGAATGATACATAAATCTGAACAACTAAATTAATAGTACAATTAAATTTAGATTACAAATTAAAGCCTTCTAGGGGTTACTACAAAATTAATCCATATTTAGTTTGTGTTAGCAACCCACTGATCATAATGAAATTTAATAGCTCCTCGCACCTTGGCCCAAATTCTACGTCTTCCTTCCCAAGTAGGGTGAATTTGGTCCATGACTCGTACCTCCAGAGGATAGGTCTTACCACCAAGCAAAATAATTTTCCCTTTTAGTTCCTTGGTTATTTTCTTATTAACCGCGTTCATGATCTTATTGTAAACAATGGGATCCACATATCGAGGATGATTATGTAGATATTCCCTCTACAGTGTATATCACACATTTAGCACCTGCATCTTCTATAGCCTCACTAATTTGTAGTGTAGCCACTAAGTCCTGCACGTCAGTTGACTCATTAATATCGTTTCCCCCCAACATGACTATAACCAAATTATAGCCAGGTCTAAGTACTTCTGCAAATTCCTCGTACTCAAAAAACTTGTCTGCTCTGGCACCCCCTACTCTGATCATCTCCATGGTCACCAAGGGCCATGGTGAAGGCACAGGCATCAAGGTGTCACAGGTGACCAGAGAGTGGCCTATATAAGCCACCCGATAATAATTTAATTCCAGAGCAGTCGCCATGTTGGAGCGTTAAACATCCGGTTCGAAGGACCACTTTGTGGGGGGAAAATTAGAAAAATTTAGAATATACCCCCGGTAGTGTCGTAAATATTTAACTGGCTAATCACTTGCACTAAACAAGACAAAAATAGGCCTACAACACTACATAATTTGTCCGGATATATATGTCTTACTCCCAGGACTCACCTGGATCGTAATGACGTGTAGGTTGTGTTCCTTACTAAGCAACTAAACGATCTATTTAAGGATCGTCAAATAAAAGCTGGAAACCCTGGTGAAATATTTTTCGCCCAGTCTTTCGCCACTAAGGGTCATTTAGTTACTTAGCTTAAGAGTAGCAATGGAGAGGCTTGTAGGTTGTTGCCATATGGTCGGAGTTGTTGAAGATGTTGCTTGTTGCTAGTGCTTGGCGGATTACTGGAGGTTACGGCCTGGACCAAATACGTACTTTTTACGTAAGCATTACTATTTACACTATTTATAAATTAAAGTGAATTGATAATGTTCATTCCCATCTAGGAGTAAGCACTGTCGTAAATTAGTTAATCAGTCCAGTCTGTCCCAACCGAATTCTCTCTCAATACCACGAGAGTGGTTAGACTGCTTCCAAGCGTGACTAAGGCATGACTGGGACTGCCTCTGACTCGACTCGAGATCATCTGAGACTAAGACTCAATGAATTAGGACTGAGAGCGTGGGCGAGAGCCCGAGCAACTGAGGTCTCGAGACTCGTAATTGACGGAGGCCTAGCCGAGACTAAAACTTAGACCTCTGGAGAGAAGAACAGAGGCGATCCACCAATCAAATAACTAAAAAAGCATATGTGCACATTCCATCCATGGCTGGGAAAAAGACTAAATTATGAACCATAGTATAAATATAGGTAATCCTATATACCCATCACCCTGGGTTACGTATAATAGGCTACATTATACTTCCAAAATACGACTGCCCATCACCAACTAAAATAGAAAATGGGAGGAATTATTCCTAAATTTCCGACAACCTGTATCTCAATTTGTTTCTGAGATATTTCAGTTTCAAATATGCAATTTTTAGAATACAAATGTGTGTGTCAATTTCAAAAATAGGTCAAGCGCACTTCTAATATTTTGGCACAAGGATTTGGGGTACCCTAGGGTACCTTCATGTGTAATATCATCAAGATCGAAGAAAAAAGAAGTGCAAAGAATAATAATAATACTGACGAAAACGAGAAGCCTCGCCATTTATATAGTGAAGCTTTACAATAATAATAATAATAATAATGGAGAAAGCCCCAAGAACTGATGGTGTGTGTGGCGAAATGATGAAACTTTGGGGAGAGATGGCGACAGAATGGATATGGAAGATATGCAGCTTGACCTGAGTGGAAGGTAGGGTTTTGATGGATTGGAAGTCAGGTATAATTATTGCTCCCTGATACAAAGAAGAGGGGAGAAAAGATGTGTGTGGCAATATAAGCGGTCTCTGTGTTCTCGTTGTAACGGAAAAAGTGTATGGTAGGATACTTGTCGACAGAGCTAGGGGAAATAGCCGAGGAATTAATTGGAGAACAAAGGGGTAAAGGAAGGTTTGGAGGTTGCGTTGATCAGACGTTTATCCTAAGATTTTTAGTGGAAAAGTATCGAGAGAATGAAAAGAAGCTGCATGCCAGCTTCATACATATGAAGAAAGTTTATGACAGTGTAGACAGACTTGGAATGTCAGAAGGTATTGAAAGTATATTGAATGCTGTCAAGTGAATGGATGATAGCGCTACGCCTACAGTATATGTGGAAAGTGAACCGAGCGATTACATTTGATCCGAACGCTAGTTTGAGATGCTAGTTTATATCGATGGAGCTATAAAAAAGACGCAAGGAGTAGATAGACATCTGAGAAAGGGAAGTAAGAGTTGGAGAGAGTGCTGCTAAATGGCAGAGAACAGGGTGACATGGGTGGAACAATAAAAAATGTGGAAGCGTGCATAGAAAAGTTTGAAAGGTATGAGAGAGGGTTTTTGATTGGAGATATGAATGGAAAACTAGGGAGTGTGAAGGTGGACAGAGTAGTTGGTGAGTGGGGTGTGCCTGCAGAGGTGGATGAGAATGGTAGTGTTTTAGAGGACATCTGTGCCGGGAGGGGGTTGATGATAGTTAATACCCTCTTCAGGCACAAATTGATCCACTGGTATATGTGGCGAGTGATGAGAAGGGTGGGTGGTGAACTGAACGAACAGAAGGCAATGATTGATTATGTGTGTGCGGATGAAAGGATGAGAAGGTGTGTAATGGATGCAAGATTATATAGAGGTTGGGGGTGTGGACTTTCGGACCACCACTTGGTGGTGGTCAAAATCAAAGTCCAAAGGAAATGGAGAAGTAGAAGAAGGAAAGGACAGGAGGAAGTACTGCATACAAGGAGGGTTGAAAGGTTACAGGAGGAGGAGATTTAAGAGGACCCTGTGGAGTCACATGGTCTTCGAGAGGAAAGTGGAAGAGCGACTGGGTAAATATAGGTTGGAGCAGATGGGGGATGCGGAAGATGAGTGCAAGATATTCACAGAAAAAATCTGTGCGGCATGTGAGGTGGTGTGTAGGGTGAAGACAAGACGAAAGGGGGTGCGGGGAACTGCATGGTGGAATGAAGAGGTAAGAGAGGCTATGGCACAAAAGAAGAAAGCATACAGTGAGTGAATGAGAAACAGGGGCGTGGAAGAAGTTGAGAGACAGAAGAGAGAGTTACGGTATATGCAGAGAGGAAGAGAGAGGTGAAAAGATTAGTAAGAGAAAGTAAGAAGAGAGTGGATGAGGAATTTGGAAGGAACTTGAGCGTAAAGTGGAAGGAATGTAAGAAAATGTTCTGGAAAGAGGTAAAGGAAGTTAGACAGGGTGCCAAAGAAGGTAGATTACTAGTGTAGGAGGGAGAAAAAGTGAGCAGATGGAGAGAACACTTTAAGGAACTGTTGAACATAGAGAATGAAAGTAATGCAAATATACGTGGCTGGGGAATGGCTGGGAGAAGGAGAGATGTGAGAAGAGAGGAAGAAATCAGTAGGATGGAAGTTGTGGAAGCAATGAAGAAAGTTAAAGTGGAGAAAGCCCCATGATAATGGAGTGTGCGGTGAAATACTGAAGCATGTGGGAGAGATACTAGTAGAATGAATGTGGAAGATGTGCAGATTGACCTGGGAGGAAGGTAGAGTCCCAGAGGATTAGAAGTCAGGTATAATTATTCCCCTGCACAAAGGTAAAGGGGAAAAAGAAGTGTGTGCTAATCATAGGGACATTTGTCTTGTTAGTGTAATGGGAAAAGTATATGGTAGGATACTTAGAGACAGAGTTAGGGAAATAACAGAGGAATTAGATGGAGATGAACAGGGAGGTTTTAGGAAGGGAAGAGGTGTAGATCAGGTATTCATTCTTAGATCTTTAGTGAAAAAGGTTCTAGAGAAGGGAAAGAAATTGTATGCGGCCTTCATGGATTTTGAGAAAGCATATGACAGGGTGGATAGACAAGGATTTTGGAAAGCATTAAAAATACATTTAGTTGATGGGAAGTTATTGAAGGCCGTGAAGAGTATGTATGAGGGTGCTAAGGCAGCAGTGCATGTGGATAGTGAACTGAGTGAATTTTTCTATTTGAAGGTTGGATTGAAACCAGGATGTGTCATGTCTCCATGGTTGTTCAGTCTGTATATGGATGGGGTTGTAAAAGGTAGGGCAGTGGATGTTGGAGCGGCCCTAGTGAGAGAGGGCAGTGTTTGGAAACAACCTGTGCTGTTGTTTGCAGATTATACTGTGTTGTTAAGTTAAAACGAAGGAGAGCTGCAAGGATTGGTGTATGACTTTGGAAGAGTGTATAAGAAACGGAATCTAAATGTGAATGTAAGGAGGAGTAAAGTTATGGTCTTCGAGAGAAATGAAGTCAGTGAATGTACTGTACGGTGAGACTGGATGAGAAGGAAATGGAAAATGTGAGTGCGTTTAAGTACTTGGGTAGTGTGATGAGTAAGGTTGGAAGATTAGAAGGTGAAGTGCTTGAAAGGGTACAGCAGGGAAGAAAGGTTGCTGGTTCTTTGAAAGCAGTGATAAGGAACAGGGAAGTGAGCATGGAAGTGAAAAAGTTACTACATGACAGTATTGTGATACCAACTATAAAGTATGGAAGTGAAGCTTGGACGTTGTTGGAAGGACACAAGTCAAGAGTGAGAGCAGTGGAAATGAGTTATTTAAGAGGACCCTGTGGAGTCACATGGAGAGACAGGCTGACGAATGAGGATATAAAGGAGCGTTGTGGTGTGGATGTGGGTGTGATAGAAAGCGTTATGAGGAACACACTGAGGTGGTTTGGCCATGTGGAGAGGATGGTGGGTGAAAGACTGAGCAAGAGAGTGTATGTGAGTGAGGTGGAGGGGGGAAGAGGGAGAGGGAGGCCGAGGATGAGATGGAGGGATGGGGTGGAGAGGTATATGAGAGAGGGGGGGGTGAGTTGGGAGCAGGGCAGGGAAATGGCTGGAGACAGGGCGACGTGGAGGCGATTTGTTTGTGGCCAACCCAAACGGGATTGAGGCGTCTGGCAATAGATAGATAGATAGACAATAATTAAAATAATCTAAACACACTCTTCATAACAATAAAACTAATGATGATGATGATGATGATAATAATAATAATAATAATAATAATAATAATTAACGACGATGATTATTATGATAACACAATAATTAAAATAATATAAACACACTCTTCAACTCAAGTCCATAGAATTCCTTAACCTACATTTTTCGCGAATAACAAAATCTCTCATCCTATCCACATGATGTACTCCACACATCTGAGCAAGCCCATCTCCACTTATTTTCTCTTTGACTTTTATTTTTCATGCCACACCTTAATCTCACAAAAACTCCTTCATGCAAGCCTCTCGCAGCCACAACACAGACCTTTGTTTTATATTAAGGCTTTCATAGCAACTACTGCCTATCTTACCTTTGCCATGCTTCCTTCCACTTCTTTTCCACATTATCTCATTTTCTGTCTGCATAAAGATTTTTAAATTTTCTGATCAATTCAAGTCCCTCTTCATTCATCGTAACATTACAGTGGGCGTTACCTTCTCTTTCAACTACCACCACTTTTATTTACTTCAAGGCACAACACTCACAGAGGTACACAAAACTCAGCACCAGTATATCAACTTCTTGTTCATTGCGAGCAGCACTACATCATCTGAATATATCAGAGCTAACATACTGCCCTTATCATCATTCATTTCCAACGCCACCTTTCCCTGTGACTTGTTTCTACTTCCCTCAAACCCCATCCTTATCAACAGTAGACTGAACGGCCATGAGGCTATCACACAAGCTCATTAAACTACATCATTGATCTTTAACCATTTATGTACTTAAATGTTCATCTATCCTTATGCTTGTTTCACTACCATCAGTGAAATTCATAATGACATTCAGCAGATTACCATCTACAGCTTACATACGGAATCTTCCTTAATCCCTCTGTTTCCCTTGTAGTATTCTTTTTTCCATATCCACAAATGTCACAAACACATTATAGCTATTGTCATAACCCCTCTCCAGTGTCTGTCTCATTACACGTATTTGATCAACACATCTACCACTTCTGTAGCAATAAAACATAAGATATTCTTTTTCTCGACCTAAGTATAGCTTTCGATAGAGCTCTACACAAAAGGTTAATTAGGAAGATTCGAGCACACGGTATAGACGGAAATATCTCAAATTAGATAAAATCCTGGCTGAAGGGACGAAAGCAGAATTTTAATAAAAGGTACAAATTCGGATTAGGGATTAGTAAACAGCAGTGTACAACAGGGGTCAGTACTCAGTCCCCTATTATATATGTGTTGAAAGGGTACAACAAGCAGGAAAGTTGCTTGTTCCTTGAAAACAGTAATAAGAAACAGGGAAGTGAGCGTGAAAGTGATGAAGTTACTACATGACAGTATTGTGATACCAACTCTAAAGAATGGAAGTGAAGCTTGGACCTTGTTGGAGGGACAGAAGTCAAGAGTGAGAGCAGTGGAAATTAGTTATTTGAGAGGAGCCTGTGGAGTCACATGGAGAGACAGACAAAAATGGGGATGTTTAGGGGCGTTGTGGTGTGGATGTGATAGGAAGCGTTAGGGGAGACACACTGAGGTGGCTTGGCCATGTGGAGAGGATGGTGAGTGAGAGACTGATGAGAAGACTGTATGTGGGTGAGGTGGAGGGGGGGAGAGGGAAGGGGAGGCCGAGGATGAGATGGAGGGATGGAAAGGTATATGAGAGAGGGGTCTGTGAGCTGGGAGCAGGGCAGTGAAATGGCGGGGGACAGGGCGACATGGATCGATTAGTTTGTGGCCACCCCTTACGGGATTAAGATATATATATATATATATATATATATATATATATATATATATATATATATATATATATATATATATATATATATATATATATGATCCAGACTTAGGAATACTCATTAGTATTAACAAATTTGCCAATGACACAAAAATAGGACGTATCATTAACTCAACTGATGGCTGTCTTAGCTTTCAAAAAGACCTCGATATATTGTCCAAAAGGACGAAAAAATGGCAAACGGAATTTAACGTTCAATAATATATAATACTTAATGTAGACCATTATAAATATTAGATACAGCTTAGATAATAAAGAAGTTAATAGACCAGAATGCGAGCTAGATCTAGGAGTCATGGTTAGCAAGAACCTTCAACCAAAGCGACAGTGTATGTGAAAAATATAGCAAATAAGGTCCTAGGATTTCTTTTGTAAAGTGTGAGCAATAGGGTATCTAAAGTAATATCACAAATGTATCTTGCATTATTAAAGCCGCATCTAGACTATGCCGTGTAATTTTGGTGCCGAACTATAGAATGGACTGTATATCAATTCGTTAGAAAATGTTCGGAGAAAAATGACAAAAATGAAACATGATACTCGCAACGTTTCATATGAAGAAAGATCGAAGAAATGAAATTTGCACTAACTAGAAAGCTGTAGAGTAAGAGGAGATTTAATTGGCGTGTTTAACCCGCCCCGTCCCGTCGAAGTATGGGTACGTTGCAACGATTTCCATTTGCCAGTCCTGGCGATGTACCGGTACGTCGTGCAATTGCAAGGTCCCAAATTTGCACAATTTTCAATTTTCGCACGTGATTTTTCGTATGTATACACAGGACACCTTCCTCTATTCCTCTACAAGATGTCAAGCAGGGACAATGCCTTACACTGCATAACCTCCCCCCTCCCCCCCTCACGCCATTGTCTCGGCAATTCACCTGTTACCAGTGACCTGGCCAGCAAAGATATTCAGGGCCAGAGTGATTCCCCAATCGATGACAATGTGGAGGACAATGTTTACATAGCATTAGAAGAAGAAACAGCCAGAAATAATGATCAGGTAATGTGGCAAAAAAAAGGTCAGGTATGGTGATTAGTTAGTGAGTGAAACAATGCTTATAATGCCTTTATTACTGCTTGAAAACCAATATACTCTCATACCACATATATATTCGTACCAAGTTAATAAATAAATACCGTTTATGAGTGGATAAAATAGTTACTCTCCCATAGAACTCGTTTTCTTTGGTGCCAGCATGTTAGAAAACCCAGTCAGGTAAGGAGGAACTCCTACCTGGAGTGAGTATTTTAAACCTCAGGTGAGCGATTTTTCTATGAATTTTCGATGTTTCTCACCAAAAGCGAAGGTTTTAGCCCAAAAATTTTTTTTCGAAAATACCTCGGGACTGGGGGATGTCGGAGGTGCGGAAAACCTCGGGACGTGACGGGTTAAGTGGATGAAGGGAATACATAAGGAATATATTACCATGGTACTTAAAGAAAGCATACAGGAGAGAAGTAGAAGTAATGGTTTCAGACTAAATAAACTCAGTTTTAGTAAGGAAATTGGTAGAACTTTGTTTGGGAACAGAGTATATGACGGATGGAATAAGCTACCTAGTGAGGCAATTGCTGCCTCTTTCATTGAGAGTTTTAAGAATTGGCTAGATGAACATATAATAAGTAAGGGTTAGGTATGAATGAAATATCTAATAAGCAGTACTATTTCATTCTTTTTCCTTTTCCGGTTACACTATGATAGTCGTTCTGCCACATTCGCACTTTCGCATGAAAGTAAGGGTTGGCTATTAAAAAAAAAAAAATGCAATAACCAGTACTATTTCGTTCTTTTTCCTGTTCAGGTTACACCATGATAGTCTCCCTCATCCACACTTTGGTATATGTTCATGACAGTTTTTCTATACTATATGATGTTCCATCTCACTTTTTCCTGCCGGCTTCGGCTGGAGGGCTTGGTGAGCTGGGGATAGCCTTCTTCTATACTGTCCTTATCTTTATCTAGCAGTTTAGTCACTCTTGTAGGAGCTACCTAGCATCGGCCAACTGGCCTACAGCAGCAATCCTCTATTCTCATATTCCTAAAATCACCTAGTTTCTCACTCACCACGCCGTCTGATACATCCCTCACATTTTCTTTCATTTCTCCATTTACTTCTCTGACGACACTAAACATATTTATGCAACGATATGTTTTGGACTCACTTCGTGCACTTTCTTTCTTGAAAAGGAATTCCGTCACATTTTTTGCACTCTGCTGGTACTACTTCATTCATCCAGACTTGTTACATACTTCTGAAAACATTTCATTTCACTTAATAACTCTTAGTCATCTGTACATACGCTTACCAACACCTGCTACAGTCAGATTTTTTGCACTCTGCTGGTACTGCTTCATTCGTCCAGACTTGCTACAAACCTCTGAAAAAATTCCTTTTCACTCACTCCATAACTCTTCATCATCTTTAAGGCACCAGCACCTGCTATTTCTTTCCATTCGTCAGCCACAGCACAGCATTTATCATTTCTGCCAGCGCTACATTTTCTGGAACTACATTCCTTCTCTACTCATCATCAAACCCAAGCTTGTCTACATGTGGAAAGAATGGATGTGAATACTGTGGTGAAAATGTTACATCTCAGCATGCTAAAAAGTGGAAGGAGAAGTGGTAGGCTAAAAAAGAAGGTGGATGGGTATTGTGACTGAACGTGTGACTGACCAAGGGATGAAAGGTGACGAGCCTGGCGAAATGAAAACATACCACGCTCGTTGGAAGAATTTTGTTGGGTGTGTATGACAAGAGTATGACACCCGTTTTCAATCCTGTGGTTGCGATAGTCGTTGGAATCAAGGTCTAGTGCAAACAGGTCTGCTCACTTTGCTTCTCCACGCATCTTTTGAGATGTCAGCTGGTACCTTGCTGGTGGTTACCATACAGTGAAAAGTAGTACAGTGGGTGGGTAACTGCAACAAATTACCACAATTTCCTGACCATTTTGTCGTTCTTTCCAGTGGTGTATTATAACTTTATTGTTGATGATCCTACAGCTGTTACTGAATACTTCCTAGTTTATCACTTCAGTACTTAAGCCTTGTTAAGCCAAGTATATGAACAAAAACATATCTGAATTCATCCCTTTTGTACCATAATGTTGGTGGTCAAATATTACTGCAATTCATTGCATAGGGTAAATGATTTTTAATGTCACACTCACTACTATCAACATAACCCTCATCAGCATCATCATTATCATCATCATCACTGTCACTACCATAATTCCCTCAGCTTTTTATATATTTTTTTTTCACAAACATATTTCAGACAAATAAAGCAATGTAGAAAGATACAAAGTACCATCGTATTCATTATCACCATGATCACTACTACCACTATCACGATCATCATCATCACCATTAAAATCTCCACCTCTCCATTATCATTCATGCATCATTACCATAATTCCCTCAGCTTTCATACCTCCCTCTCTTTCCTTCATTCAACCAGTCTGAATTCATATTATGTAGCCTACCAAATCAAAAAAATATCGTACATGTACCAGTACACTACTTTGGGGGCGAGATGTCAGCAGAAACTTAGGAAGTTGACCCAAGCCGAATCTCGATACAACTAACCTCATTAACCCTTCTGTAACAGCATGCTCAGGTACCAAGAGACACCATTTAGGAATGGTCCTATTTTTAGCCAAAAAGATCAGACTTATTAGAGCATTCTCATTAGGTCTTCCTTGGAATGACTCAAAGGCGGTATGATGCAAGCAAGTGTAGACATTTGCGTGTGCGGTGGAAACATAATTTGGGCGTGTGAATAGATTGTGTGAGCAGAGTGAAAGAAGAGTTCTGGGCAAATGTGGAAGGGTGCACGGAAAAGTTTGAGAGGAATGAGAAAGTGTTTTTGACTGGAAATATGAATGGAAAAGTAGGGAATTTGAAGGTGGATGGAGCAGTTGGTGAGTGGGGTGTGCCTGCAGAAGTAGATGAGAAGGGTTGTGCTGTTGTGGACACTTGTGCGGAGAGGGGGTTGGTGACAGCTAATACCCTTTTTAGGCACAAAATGATCCGCAGGTATACATGGCAGGCGATGAGAAGGATGGTTGATGAACTGAATGAATGGAAGGCAATTACTGATTATATGTGTGTGGATGAGAGAATGAGAAAGCATGTACTGGATGTGAAGGTATACAGAGGTTGAAAGAGTGGACTCTCTGACCACCATTTAGTGGAGGTGAAAGTCACGGTACGATCGCCCAAAGGTGATGATTCTCATTCTTTTTGTTTCAGACAAAGCTCCCTGGGTCTGGCAACGTTTGGCTGGGAATCAGGAGACAGAAACAATCTTTGCCTGCCCTGCAAACATTATATATGGTGTAACGAAAACTAATCTTGCGAAAATAGCAATCAAGTTTAGCCTTTTTTTTTTTTTTCAATCAATAATTAACCCTCTTGCGCACGCATAAGTTTTATAAGTTTTGCAGACAAACGATTTTACTCCACCCCCCTCCCCGCCAACCGGCTCCCCCCCTGCTGCTGATACCCCGTATTCTCGCCTTATTTTCGCCACCCAAACCTTTATATATTGCCATGAAACCTACATATCTTATTCGCCAATATTTGTTCTAGCTGATGAGCGAAAAAAAAAAAAAACACGAATAAAAGTATATCAGGTGACTGTAAATAAACATTTCCGAATGTCAATTTCACTTCCCATTATCCAAGTTCGAATGTTTTCCATCATACAGAAAAATGTTATTAGAAGTTCTGATAAAGAATTTCATCAGCTTTCTAATAGGAAAGTTCGGTTATGATACGAATTGTAATTTTCGAAAAATTAGCCAAAAACTGAAAGCCATTATTTGAAAAAAAGCAGGGAGCTTTTCTGCAAAAGTTTTCTCAAACACGTTTTGTTTTTATTCCATAATCTTGTGTAGAATATCATGAGCTTTCTCATGGGCTGCGCCGATTTTTGATAGGCCTCATAGTTTCCGAGTAAATCGCAAAAAACTACTGGGTACTCACGGCCATGCTGCACTTTCATGTGGGCACAATAACTTTTATATTCCCGACTATGTAACAACGACTTTTAAACAGAGATATTACATTCTTATGTCCTGTACATATGTAGAATTCACTTACCTTTATCATGGTTCTTCAGGAAATCGATACGTCTAATAGTGATCGAGTAATTGGATGACAAACGTAGAATACTCCTCCTCACCCGGAAGAGAGATAAAAACACTCCCTTTCCCTGCCTCACCCACATCTATATATTTTCGCTCGTTAGGTTTTATTATTTTCTTTTTTACGCAATGTATACACGTAAAATATCTTAAGTTTTTTTATAGTGCTCTCAGAAACTCGACATGACCACCAGTCTTTTTGTTAGGTAGTGATATTGAAGCTGAACTTTCTTCCATCTCATATGTGTATATGTAAAAAACAATACTTTTTTGTGTAAAGAGTATAAAAATATTGATATAGGTCAATATACAAATCAACAAAATAAGGATAACACGTCCTCCAGAGGTGATGGGATGTTGGCAGAACTTTGAAGGGTTTGAAGACGAGGTGTTATGTAGTGTGTGAGAGTGTGTGTGTATGGGGGTGAGTGAGAGTGTGTGTGTGTGGGGGGGGGGGTATTTTGTTCTCTCCTCCTTGCACTATACATGTGATATACACAATAGATTTCTCCATGAACATTCGCTGCACGACCTACGTATATATGTGTGGCATTTTTCTTTTTTCGCTGTCTGTCAATGCATGCAATATTTCTCGGGAACACTCGCTGCACTATTTTATTTGTATGTTTCACACTAGACCATACACAATATAGCACTGTCTGAGATTGGTACAATACCTTTTCACTGATGTCTGTTATTGTGTGGCTTATTTGTTGTCTCTGATACTTGTGCAAGGTTTGAGCTAAGTCAGTCAGTGCACGCAATATTTCTCAACGAACACTCACTGCATTATTTTATACGTATATTTCACACTGAACCATATGCAGTATAAAACACTATCACATGATTTCATCCCAACCTTCTCAATTATTATGGCATACGTGACCACTTGTTTCCTTAGCGACTATGGCATATCTCTATGGAAAACTTAATGCCTGCTATGGTAGGTCAGTTATTTCACTAATCCAGGCACTATATCTTTCACAGATATATGTACTGGTTTCATTATAAAGGTAAAATACTCACATCATTTACGGGCAGGGTGAAGTAGAGTGGAAACCCCGCTATAACAAACCACACTCCTGTCTCTAGGCCTAACGGCTGATAACAGGCCCCAATGCTTTACAAACAATATATCTATGTTCCATAGCCACAATCACTTCATATTATAGTAAAAAACACTGTACAATCACAATATTTCAATAATGGCGTCTGCCTCTGGTGGGAGGGGGAAAATGGCAGATTTAAAGGGACGACTGACACAGCGCTACCCTTCAGCCCAACTGGTTGTGAGATACTGAGGTTATTCTGCTGCGCACTGTCTCATCAGAGCAGTCACAATGTTGCCAAGTGTTTACCTCGGAAGAGAGACACACCCACTAGAACGCACCAAAATTTGATGCAAATCGGCCAAAAACTTTCCTTTCGACAGCATTTTTTCTGCTTAACAATGCGATTCACATCCCCAAGCATTTTTGTGCCAAACCACAAAGAACGCAATTCGCATCAACGTGCCTCAGAGGGTTAAATAAAAAGTTAAATCTGGCACATTCTCACCCATCGCCATGACTGATTTCAGTAGGGTTACCAATGAAGCAATTTTCCTGCTAAATTTAGAGGTTTTAAAAGCAATTTACTTGGTAAAAGTTTAAATTTTTACATTTATCTGGTGGTTTTTTAAAGTCTTGTCTACCTTTTTTTTCCATTAATTTCCCTCAATCTGTCGGATTTTTACGGCTTTTGAGACTAATCTAACAGATTTCTATAATTTTCACTTTGGCAGCACTGCACGCTAGGCCTTCAGTCACTGTCAGAGAGACTGTCAATCAATGCTTCCACTTTTATGGTAATTACTCAATATTACCATAAACAAGCCTATGCTAGAGTGTGGGGTAATGTTTTTTTTTTAAGGGTAATTGGGCAAATTTGAGGTTATAAATATAGCATCTAGGGTAATCAGACATTTTCACATTCCTTTACAACAAAACCAATTTAGAATACTTTTCATTGTTTGACATTAATAAATAACGAATCTATGAGAGACAGGAGTGATAATGTTCTGTCCAGTGCTACTTGCAAATAATCTGTTGCTCTAAGGGGAGAACCTAGATCCAGTACTTCATAAAACAGCATGTTGCACCAATTTGGAAACTGGAGTTCTGTCTTTAATTTCTGGATTACTGTTAAATTATTAGTAGTATAATGCACACTTTTGGTCCTATGAAATATGCCTGTAACCATAAAAAGCCACTCCAACACTAGAATACACTTACAAGCACTTCTCACCCTACATACAATCTCTACCAGACAGTCTAAGCCATTTGGTAGAGATACATTGGCTATATCGTCCCCGCTTCTGTTGGGATAGGCCGGTCCTGCAGTGGACACTCAAATGGCTGATGAGATGATATATATATATATATATATATATATATATATATATATATATATATATATATATATATATATTAACCCATCACGTCCCAACCACTTTCGCACCTCCGACACCCCCAGTCCCGACCATTTTTGGAAAAAATTTTTTTTGGCTAAAACCTTCGCTTTTGGTGAGAAACATCGAAAATTCATAGAGAAATCGGTCACCTGAGGTTTAAAATACTCGATACAGGTAGGAGTACCTCCTTACCTTACAGGATTCTCTATCAGGCTGGCTGCAAAGAAAACGAGTTTTATGGGAGGATAACTATTCCACACCACTCCTAAACTGTATTTATTTATTTGGTACGAATTTATATGTAGTACGAGAGTATATTTGTTTTCAAACAGTAATATAGGCATTATAAGCATTGTTTCACTCACTAACTCATACCATTCCTGACCTTCTTTTGCCACATTACCTGATTATCATTTCTGACTGTTTCTTCCTCTAATGCTATGTAAACTTTGTCTTCCACATTGTCATCGATTGGGGAATCACTCTGGCCCTGAATGCCTTTATTGGCCAGGTCACTGGTAACAGGTGAATTGCCGAGACAATGGTGTGGGGGGGAGGGGGGAGGTTATGCAGTGTAAGGCATTGTCCCTGCTTGGCATCTTGTAGAGGAATAGAGGAAGGTGTCCCGTGTATACGTACGAAAAATTACGTGCGGAAATTGAAAATTTTGCAAATTAGGGACCTTGTAATTGCAAAACATACCAGTACATCGACGGGACTGGCAAATGCAAAATGTTGCAACGTACCCATACATCGACGGGACGTCTCAGGTTAAAGGTCCAACCGCACTGCCTCCTGTGCTTATGGGCAGTGTGCCACTGAAAGTGAGTATGCACTTTGTTGACAAGATAGAGACTGGGATATTAAACACTCTTAAATCCATGAAGATCTATGCATACAATGTAAGAAGCCTCACTGGAGATTACAAACTTGATAACTTAATAGATGAACTGGAAAACATTAGTTGGGATATTGTAGGTTTGAGTGAGACCCACAGAAAAGAAGAAAAAGTAATGCAGCTAAATGACAGTGGCCACCTATTTTTACCACAGAGGAATGGAAAATGAAAGAGTTAGTGGTGCAGGATTTCTAATTAACAGAAATCTTGCAGACAACATTGTTAAATTCAGCAGTGCATCTGACAGACCAGCAGTGGTTGTAATTAGACTGTGCAAAAAATATACCCTGAAAGTGATACAAGTATATGCACCAACTTCTCAGAGCTCAGATGAAGAAATTGAAACATTCTATGATGACATCTCCCAGATTATGGAAGAAGAAAAGACCACCTCTACTATACTCATGGGAGACTTCAATGCAAAAGTTGGAAAATCAAAAAATGGAGAAGCATGTATGGGAAAATTTGGAGTGGGAGAAAGGAACGAAAGAGGAGAAATGTTGGTAAACTTTGCAGAAATGTTGAACATGAGAATAACGAACACATTCTTTCATAAAAGAACAGGGAGAAAGTGGACCTGGAGACGCCCAAATAGAGAAACAAAGAATGAAATCGACTTCATTATAGCAAATAAGAATAACACAATCACAAATGTCACAGTTGTCAACAAAGTAAATATTGGAAGTGACCATAGAATGTGGGTTGCACAGCAAGATTCAATTTCAAAAGTGAAAGAAAGAAGATGATTAAAGACAAAAAGATATGCCCAATAAAAGTCAGCGAAAACAAAGCAGCTTTTCAGTTGGAAATAAGTAACAGATTTCAGGCTCTCAGTAATGCTGAATGTGACATTGATGAGCTGAATGACAAACTAACAAATGTGCTAAAAGAATCAGCGGAGGTAGTAGGAAAACCTAATACAACCAAAGCCGGGAAGTATTCACAGAAGACACTTGAGCTTATGAAAAAAGAAAGGTAATGAAAGTAAAAACAAAGAAAGATGAAATAGAATGAGCGGAATTAAACAAGCTTATCAACAAAAGACAAAGAGAAGAAAAAAGAAAGAGAAACATGGATCAAATCAAAGAAACCATCAAAAAAGGAAAAACTCTGAAACAGGTCCGAAATAAAATGGCACTTGGAAAGTAACAAATTACATCACTAAAAGACAAAAACGGTGAAGCCATTGAATGCAGAGATATGATGCTGAAGGGAGTTGAAGAATTTTACAAAGAACTGTATGCATCAAAGACACTAGTACCAATAGCTAACTTTTCTGTTGACACAAGTGAAATACTTGAGGTAACACCAGATGAAGTGAATATTTCTCTAAAAAATATGAAAAGAGGGAATGCTCCGGGAGAAGATGGAATAGTAGCAGATTTACTGTTGGAGGCAGGAGCAGAAGTACAAAACAGGCTTGCTCACTTATTTACCCAAAGTATAAAACAGAAGAAAATTCCCAAAACATGGTGAAATGCAATTGTTATTCTCTTTTATAAAAAAAGGCGACTCAAAAGACCTTAGTAACTATAGACCCATTAGCTTTTTTTTTTTTTTTTTATGCGAGGAAGAAGGAACCAAAGGCCATGGCCCGCAGTAACAGTTCCTTCCAAGAGAAAAACAAAATACAATAGAGAGCCAAATTCAAGACCCGATCATTTTGAGATGCCTGGACACACTGCGTTTGAAAGACTGGAGATCATAGGCAGCAGGAAATACAGACAGAGGGAGACAGTTCCAGAGCTGACCTGTTGCATAAATGAAAGACTGGGAGTAACGGTTAACTCTTGCATTAGAGAGTTGGACAGAAAAGGGACGAGAGTTTGCTGCCAGACGGGTGCTACGCGCCCGTCGTAGAGGTGGAGGAATGCAAGCAGACAGTTCAGAGTAGCAGTGACCATTAAAGTAGCGATAGAAAAGAGATAAAGATGCAACAGTGCGGCGAAGAGACAGAGGTTGAAGGGAGTCAGTAAGAGGAGGAGAGTTAATGAGACGAAAAGCCTTTGACTCCACCCTATTGAGAAGAGCTGTATGTGGGGAGCCTCCCCACACATGAGAGTTCTACTCCACACAGGGGCGGATAAAACCTCTGTATAGAGTCAACAATTGTGCAGGGGTAAAGAAAGAGCGGAGTCGGCTTAGCACACCCAATCTCTTGGAAGCAGATTTTACAAGAGATGTAATATGATCTTTCCAAGATAAGTCCTGAGTAAATGAAACCCCAAGCATGTTCAAGGATGATGCAGGATTCAGCTGAATATTATTAAACATTAGTGGGTATACCTGTGGAAGATTTTGTTGGGTTGATAGGTGTAAGAACTGAGTCTTAGATGCATTAAAGACAACCATATTATTTTTACCCCAGTCAGCGATACGAGCCAAGTCAGACATTAGGTGTGCCATAGCCTCATCCCTTGTTTCTTGAAGTAACTGTTGAGATGGGCGTTGCGGAAACCGAATGGAAAGGTGAAGGGTGGAGTCATCAGCGTATGAGTGGATAGGGATAGATGTACAGCTTAGAAGATCATTGATGAATAAAAGGAAGAGAGTTGGTGATAGGACAGAGCCCTGAGGAACACCACTGTTGATAGATCTAGGAGAAGAACGATGGCCGTCTACAACAGCGGCTATAGAACGACCAGAAAGGAAACTAGCGATGAAGGCACAGATAGAAGGATAGAAACCGTAGGAGGGCAGTTTGGAAATTAAAGATTTATGCCAGACTCGATCGAAAGCCTTTGAGATGTCAAGTGCAATGGCAAAGCTTTCGCCAAAGTCCCGAAAGGAGGATGACCAGGAGTCTGAAAGGTAGGAGAAGATCGCCAGTGGAGCGTCCCTGACGGAACCCATACTGACGATCGGAAAGAAGGTTGTGATAGGAAAGATGCCTTAAAATTTTTCTATTAAGAATTGACTCGAAAACTTTTGAAATACAGGACGTTAAAGCAATTGGACGATAGTTGGAGGGTTGGGAGTGGTCACCCTTCTTTGGGACTGGCTGAATGAGAGCAAACTTCCAGCAAGAAGGAAAGGTACAAGTTGACAGACAAAGGCGAAAGAGTTTGCCTAGGCAGGGTGTAAGCACAGAAGCACAGTTCTGGAGAACAACAGGAGGGACCCCATCAGGCCCATATGCCTTGTTAGTACTGAGGCCAGTGATGGCAGAAAATACATCAACTGAAGAAATTTTAATGTCAGCCATGAGGAAGTCAGAGGGGAGAAGTGATGGAGGAACAGCACCGGAATCGTCTAAGGTGGAATTGGAGGAGAAAGTCTGTGCGAAGAGATCTGCTTTATCAGTAGAAGAAATAGCTACAGAACCATCAGAGTAGAAAAGAGGAGGGAAGGATGATGAGGGAGAGTTGTTAGAAAGATTTTTGGCAAGGTGCCAGAAGGAGCGGGAAGAATTCGAGTTGGAGAGTTGAGAGCATTTAGTATGGATGAAATTATTTTTAGTAGAGCGAAGAACAGACTTAGCACGATTCCGGGCAGAAACGTAAAGATGATGTGATTCAGGGGTGGGTTGGCTCCGGTACCTTTTGTAGGCCCTCTCCTTGTTGCGGACAGCATTAGAACAAGCGTGATTAAACCAAGGCTTTCTTGCGTTAGTCAAAGGATATGAGAAAGGAATGTATGCTTCCATGCCCGAGAGAATAACCTCCGTAATGCGCGAGGCACACTCAGATGGCTCCCGGCCATGGAAGCAATAATCATTCCAGGGAAAATCAAAGAAGTACTGCCTGAGGGCCTCCCAGTTCGCAGCTCCAAAATGCCACAGACGACGTTTCCCTGGAGGGTCCACAGGCCGTACTGGAGTGATAGGACAGGTTAAGGTAATAAGGTTGTGATCGGAGGAGCCCAATGGAGAGAAAAGATTAACAGAGTAAGCAGAAGGATTAGTTGTGAGGAAGAGGTCAAGTATGTTGGAGCTCTCTCCAAGGCGGTCAGGGATTCGGGTAGGGTGCTGTACAAGCTGCTCTAGGTCATTAAGGATAGAAAAGATGTAGGCTTGTTCACCAGGTGGATCCGTGAAAGGAGAGGAGAGCCAAAGGTGGTGGTGAACATTGAAATCTCCAAGAATGGAGATTTCAGAGAAAGGAGAAATGGACAGAATGTGTTCCATCGTAGAAGTAAGATAGTCGAAGAATTTTTGATAGTCAGTAGAATTAGGGGATAAGTAAACAGCACAGATATATTTAGTCAGAGAATGACAGGAAAGCCGAAGCCAGAGTGTGGAGAATTCAGAAGAATCAAGTTCAGGAACACGAGAGCAAGATAAGTCGTTGCGTATGTATACACAACAGCCACCTTTGGCTTTGAAATGAGTATAGAGAAAGTAGGAGGATACAGAAAAGGGTTTGCTGTCGGTTGCCTCAGACAGCTGAGTCTCCGTCAGAAAAAGAAGGTGAGGTTTAGAGGAGGAGAGGTGGTGCTCAACAGAGCGAAAGTTAGATGAAAGGCCGCGAATGTTGCAGAAATGAAGAAGAAGAGAGTCAGACAGTGGTTCCAGGCACCTCGAGTCGTCACCGGGAAAGGGGCAGATGGCGGGGGCATTTATGGTTCCCCCCCCTGGGGACTCCGAGGCTTGATTGATAGACGCCATTTTTGTTGATTTTTGAAAAGGAAGTGTAGTGTGTACTTGCTATCAGTCATTTACAAACTTTTCACTAAAGTCCTTACAAACAGAATAGCTACAAATTTGGAGGAAAACCAACCTCATGAACAGGCAGGATTCCGAAGCGGGTACTCGACTACTGATCATCTGCACACAATGAATCAGCTAATTGAGAAAACTACAGAATATAATAAACCACTGTGCTTAGGTTTTGTTGATTACGAAAAGGCTTTCGACTCAGTGGAGCACATAGCAATTATAAATTCATTGCGAGAACAAGGAGTGAATGAGAACATTGTAAAACTGCTCGAAAACATATATAAAGAGGGAACTGCTACAGTTAAATTACATAAGGACTCAGAGAAAATTAAGATTGAGAAGGGGGTGCATCAGGGAGATACAATTTCACCAAAGTTATTTACAGCATGCCTAGAAAGTACTTTCAGAAAGCTAGACTGGGAAAACAAAGGAGTAAACATAAATGGAGAAAAGCTAAACCATTTAAGATTTGCAGATGACATTGTCCTAATCTCAGAAACAGCGGAGGCATTGCAAGAAATGTTAAATGACCTGAACATAGAAAGTCTCAAAGTAGGGCTAAAGATGAACCGGAGTAAAACTAAAGTAATGTTTAATCCTCAAACACCAAAGAGCGTCATAAGAATAAGTGGAGAAATTCTTGAAGAAGTTGAGGAGTACAATTACCTGGGACAAATACTAAAATTAACGAAAGATAATGATAGCGAAATAAAAAGACGCATTACAATTGGATGGAAAGCTTTCCGTAAACAAAGAGACATTATGAAAAATAGCTTGCCAGTTTGTATGAAACGAAAAGTATATAACGAATGTATAATTCCAGCTATGACGTATGGTTGTGAGACTTGGAAACTGACAAAATCGATGGAAAATAAATTAATTCGTTCTCAGAGAGCAATGGAAAGGCCAATGTTGGGAATATCTTTAAGAGACAGGAAAAGATCAACTTCGGTGAGACAGCAGACTAAAGTCAAAGATATTATAGAAGTTATAAAAGAACAGAAATGGAGGTGGGCATGCCATATAGCAAGAACAAGGGATAATCGATGGAGCAAGAGGTTGACTGACTGGACACCAAGAGATGGTAAGCGTAGCAGAAAAAGGCCAGACAGGAGGTGGAGAGATGAGATAGAGAAATTTGCAGGGAAAACGTGGCAAAGATTGGCTCAGTCAAGGAATTCGTGAAGAAGGTTGGGGGAGGCCTTTAGCAGTGGACTTGTAATGGCTGATGATGATGATGATGATGATGATGATGATATATATATATATATATATATATATATATATATATATATATATATATATATAATATAAATATATATATATATATATTAATAATATATATATATATATATGTGTGTGTGTGTGTGTGTGTGTGTGTGTGTGTGTGTAGAGTAATCCATTTAATATATATATATATATATATATATATATATATATATATATATATGTGTGTGTGTGTGTGTGTGTGTGTGTGTGTGTGTGTGTGTACAGTAATCCCATTAATAACTGACATAATACAGCCAAAGGCATGTCCGGGAATTGGTTTTGTCTGGATATTGGGCCCCTGCCTCCTGGACTGGTACTTATGGACCCTAACCCAGCCTAACTTTGAAAGCCACCTAAATAACTCCCTGCTGGATATGCATAGCACCAATTTAAGACTCTATTCACACCAATAATGGACATAAAGCATGACATAAATGAAAAGGAACCAGAGAACGAGGGATTAGAAGTATGGAAAATATTTATCAGTGTACAGGGTACTACAGCACGTCTGCGGCTACCTCCTCTAAGGCTCTGGCAGTGGTGAAAATGCTCTTAAAGCAAATACAGTAATCCAGTGTTGTGCTGCACTTAATTCTTTGCACTGTGAGTTATAATTGTTTAACACTGCACATTCTGTTCTTAATTGCACCACGCCAGTTTCAACCGCCAGTTGGCATTCCACACTTAATCCATTGCACTCTAAATTCTAATTTCTTAACACTACACAACACAGTAAATTCCAATGTGGTCTAGTGGCGAGGTATTGCAGCTTATTCACTGTTTATTCACAAAAATGAGCACGTGCGGCATCCATTACAATGAGCATCTACTCACGATGGTAATTAGTCAGTAACTGGGGAGAGGGGAGGAAGGAAAGGGTTAAGGGGTCATGTGTAAACACAGTTGTTCGGCGCCGCCACCAGGGGGGGGAAGAGAATCTGATTTTTTTTTTTTTTTTTCGTATTTAGGCCATTTTGGGGTTCCGAAGGCCCAGGCCCAAAATGTCCAGAAATTGGGGTGTCCAGGAATTGGGTGTCCGGTTATTACAGGGATTATATATATATATATATATATATATATATATAGTGAATTACTAAATGAAGGTATAATTTAGGGTAATTCACAGAACTGCCTGGGGTTAAGAAAATTTTTGCTGTGGAAGCACTGCTGTCAGTCATTACCATGCCATTGAAGGGAGTGTATATGTATCGGCCATTGTCATTTCTGTCTTCTAGTGCTTTTCCAGAAATTTTTGTTTTGTTTTTCTTCAACTCCTTGTGCTCAGCATGCAACCTCCTATCCTTTAGTAGGAGATGGTAGTAATCAGTAACTGAAATCTCGGCTTTATCCCAGATGTTTGCCACTTGTTTCAGTATGAAAGTCACACAAGCCTCCAAGGATGCTTCTTTTTCATGAGGACGGTACAGCAATCGTTTGACCTCTCCACAATTAGGCAGCTTTACTCTGGAAAACTTAGCCAATGGCTGACCAACCAGTCATATTTCTGAATTTCTAGTTATGATGAGAAATAGGGAGGTGAGTATGGAAGTTAAGAAGTCACTGCATGACAGTATTGTGATCCCTATCCTGACGTATGGAAGCGAGGCATGGACCTTGCTAGAGGGGAACAAGTCAAGAGTGAGAGCAGTGGAAATGAGCTACTTGAGAGGAGCATGTGGAGTGACATGGAGGGACAGGTTGACGAGTGAAGAAGTGAAAGTACCGGTACGTTGTGGGGTGGATGTGGATGTGGTTGAGAAGATTAGGAGAAATACACTGAGGTGGTTTGGACATGTGAAGAGAATGAAGAATGAAAGACTGACTAAGAGGGTGTATGTAGGTGGGGTGGAGGGGTGGAGTTGAGAGGTATATGAGGGAGGGGAGAGTGAGTTAGGGGGAGGGTAGTCAAATGGTGGGTGACAGAGCGACTTGGAGGCGTTTTGTTTGCAGCCACCCTTTACGGGATTAAGGCATCGGGCTATAGACGGATAGACAGTTATAGCCATCGAATTCAGTCTATATCTGTAAAGGAAAGTGTGAATGATTTATGCAGATATACAGAAATTATTGTAAAATTAAATGAAAAATCCAGACCACTACACAGAGTATTTTAGGAATGAATTTTAAATATTGATTTTTTGGCTGTAAAGTTTTGGAAACTCTTAAATGCGCCACCAGTAAACTTTACTCAATCAATGTGAAGTTTACACACTGGGGTTTTCCCATCAAGCAGGTGTAAACGACCTGTTGCTCAAAGATGCCTTCTTTTATATTTTCTTTGATGATGGACCCTAATACAATAATTTATATTCTCTCTCTCTCTCTCTCTCTCTCTCTCTCTCTCTCTCTCTCTCTCTCTCTCTCTCTTTCACACACACACACACACACACACAAACATATATATATATATATATATATATATATATATATATATATATATATATATATATATATATATATATATATATATATATATATATATATATATATATATATATATATATCACATTTGAGTCCAGTGTCCTCAATATATGACAGAACCTGGAATTTTCAAAAGTTAATAAAGTAGGGAACCCCTGGGTAGGGACCTATGAGCTTCACGGCTATGACCCCAATAGGCAGAGGGCAGTACGCTTAGTACCCTGACAGCACAATTCCTCGCCCAGAAACTCTGGGAGCCAATGGATATATATATATATATATATATATATATATATATATATATATATATATATATATAGAGAGGTATATATATATATATATTCTCCACACTTCTCGAGACGACACATCAAGACGAGTTGCAGAGATCCTCACCCAATACCCGTTAGGTAGGGACCTATGAGCTTCACGACTATGGCTTGATAGGCGGAGGGCAGTACGCCTAGTACCCTGACAGCACAATCCCTCGCCCAGAAACTCTGGGAGCCAATGGGATATATATATATATATATATATATATATATATATATATATATATATATATATATATATATATATATTCTCCACACTTCCCAAGACGACACATCAAGACGAGTAGCAGAGACTCTCCTCACCCACCTCCACAAGTCAACCCTGGGTGTCTGTGACTCCTCCACCTCACTACTTTGTGTTTTTTAAAAAGCATAATTTTAACTTTTTAAAACCAATATGAACATTTTAAGTTTTTAATAGATGACCACGTTTTTAACGATAAACACTACCTGACTGCTGACCTACGTTAAATGGTAAGGCATATCCTTTCCATATTTTTCCTTTTTTATTTTTTAATTATGAATTTAATTGTATGTTAATTGACTGAGAAGTCTAAATATCTTTTACTTGTATTCTATGTGGTAAATCCAAGATATTAATTTTTTAGGTTGATGATGGCTAGGGTAAAGCCGAAACGTTCCTGATAAATAAACAAGATATTCATCCCAGTGCTGGTATTCATCTTCTTTATTAGACATCGCTTCCCACCTGGAGAAAGTATTGCTTCGTTATATATATATATATATATATATATATATATATATATATATATATATATATATATATATATATATATATATATATATAATAATGTGGTACAGTGATAAAGTGTGCGTCTCGCACGCTGGTGGACGCGGGTTCGCCTCCCACCAGTGTTGTAAAAACTTTATGAAACATTCACCGAGTCACTGACTGCTTTGGCGGACATAAGGGGTGCTGTGGTTGAACCAGTGTTGCGCACTAGTATGCTTACATCCAGTCGGCTTAAGTGGGGCCGATTACACTTGGTTCACAGACTATATACTCATCTAAAGCCACTCCAACATTACAATTACACACACAAGCACTTCTCACCCTACATACAATCTCTACCAGTCTAAGCCACTGGGTAGAGATACACTGGCTATATCATCCCTGCTTCGGTAGGGATAGGCCGGTCCTGCAGTGGACCTCAATGGCTGATGATAATATATATATATATATATATATATATATATATATATATATATATATATATATATATATATATCAGTACTCGTTTGACCTAGTAGGGCCACACTAAATATAGCTCAACGAAGCTAGAGGGGCATTTTAGTAGCAGTCATTCTAAAAGCACTCCCATCCCACTAGAATCATTGTCAGTAAGGGTGGATGTGCTGGCTTTTTCATTCCCCCTTCAGAGACGGGGGTGGGGAGGCCGTAGAGGAGGATGGCAAGGCCATCTCATCCCTTGCCTCTTCCAAGACCTTCTCTCAGTCAGTGGTGGCCCTTTGGGGGTAGGGAGAAGGAGGGCTCGGTGGACGATAGACGGCCACCTCAGCCCCACCTGTCCTGAGTCCCTACTGAGCCAGAGACCATCCGGAAAATTTCGTGATGGTTTTGTGATATGGATGAGGAGGGGCCACAGAGGAGGTTTGCCAAACCACCTCATACCCAATCCCCCTTCAGGGATGGAGATGAGCCTGCTAGAGGAATGCTACCAAACACTGGGGAGTAGGCTTTAGTACTGCATCAACCTAGCTGGGCTGGACTAGATAGGTGCAACCCATGCTAGAAGAATTTGATAACAACAGATTAAAACCCCCCTCCCACCTGAGTCATAAACGGTCAAGATGGGTAATAATGGCTTTTTTTCATCCCAAATAAAACCATGGAAGCCAAAGACACTGGCCCCCAAAACCCGTTAACAAAAGAGCTATTGGTTACTGTGGATATCAAAATTACTCAGGAGCAGGGGGTGCTAAGAATCTCCAAGGTAAAGGATTAGATCACCATAGGCAACTGATAGCAAACCCTTCTCTGTATCCTCATACTTTCTCTATACTGATTTCAAAACCAAAGGTGGCTGTTATGTACTTGTACGCAACGACTTATCTTGCTCTTGTGTTCCTGGACTTGATTCTTCTGAATTCTCTACTCTCTGGCTTCAGCTTTTCTGTCATTCTATGACTAAATATATCTGTGCTGTTTACTTATGTCCTAATTCTACTGACAATGAAAAATTCTTCGACTATCTTACTTCTGCAGTGGAACATATCCTATCTCTCCTTTCTCTGAAATCCCCATTCTAGGAGATTTCAATGTTCACAACCACCTTTGGCTCCCCTCTCTATTTACCGATCCACCTGGTGAACAAGCCTATATCTTCTCTATCCTTATGATCTACTGCAGCTTGTACAGCACTCTACCCCTATTCCTGACCGCCTTGGAGATAATTCCAACATACTTGACCTCTTCCTTACAACTAATGCTTCTGCTTATGCTATTAATCTTTTCTCTCCATTGAGCTCCTCTGATCCCTACCTTATTACCTTAATATGTCATATCGCTCCAGGATGACCTGCAGACCCTCCAAAGAAACATCAGTTGTGGTACTTTGGAGCTGCTGATTGGGAGGCCCTCAGGCAGTACTTCTTTGATTTTCCCTGGAATGATTATTGCTTCCATGGCAGGGAGCCATCTGAGAGTACTTTGTGCATTACGAAGGTTATTCTCCTGGGCGTGGAAGCATACATTCCTTTCTCATATCCTTTGAGTAATGCAAAAAAAAAAAATGGTTTAATCATGCTTGTTCTAATGCTGTCCACAACAAGGAAAGGACCAATAAAAGGTACCAGAGCCAACCCACCCCTGAATCACATCATTTTAAGTTTCTCCCAGGAATCATGCTAAGTCTGTTCTTTGCTCTGCTAAAAATAATTTCATCTGTACTAAAGGCTCTTAACTCACCAACTCGAATTTTTCCCGCTCCTTCTGGCATCTTGCCAAAAACCTTTCTAACAACTCTCCCTCATCATCCTTCCCTCCTCTTTTCTACTCTGATGGTTCTTTAGCTATTTCTTCCACTGATGAAGCAGATCTCTTTGTTCAGACTTTCTCCTCCAGTTCCACCTCATACGATTACGGTGCTGTTTCTCCATCACTTTCCCCCTTTGACTTCCTCAGGGCTGACATTAAAATTTCCTCAACTGATGAATTTTCTGCCATCACTGGCCTCAATACTAACAAGGCATATGGGCATGATGGGGTCCTTCCTGTTGTCCTCGAGAACTATGCTGTGCTTACACACTTCCTATGTAAACTCTTTCACCTTTGTCTATCAACTTGTACCTTCCCTTCTTGCTGGAAGTTTGCTCTCATTCAGCCTGTTCCAAAGAAGGGTGACCATTCCCAACCCTATAACTATTACCCAGTTGATTTATCATCCTGTGTCTCAAAAGCGTTTGAGTCTATTCATAACAGAAAACTTTTAAAGCATATTTCCTATCGCAAAGATGTTTTAAAAATTTTCTTCTGATCGTCACTATGGGTCCCATCAGGGATGCTCCGCTGGCGATTGTCTTACCTACCTTTCAGACTCCAGATTATCCTCCTTTCGGGACTTTGGCGAAAGCTTTGCCATTGCACTTGACATCTCAAAGGCTTTGACCGAGTCTGGCATAAATCTTTAATTTTCAAACTGCCCTCTTACGGTATCTATCCTTCTACCTGTGCTTACATCTATAGTTTCCTTTCTGGTCGTTCTATAGTTGCTGTTGTAGACGGCCACCGTTCTTCTCTTAGAGCTATCAATAGTGGCGTTCCTGAGGGCTCTGTCCTACCAGCAACTGTCTTGGTTTTATTCATCAATGATCTTTTAAGCTGTACATCTAACCCTATCTGCTCATACGCTGATGATTCAACCCTTCACCTTTCCATTCACTTCCTGCAGCGTCCATCTCAGCAGTTACTTCAACAAACGAGGAATGAGGCTATGGCATACCTAATGTCTGACTTGGCTCGTATCCTTGACTGGGGTAAAAGTAATCTTTTTGTTTTTGATGCATCACATTCTCAGTTCTTAAACCTATCATCCCAAAAAATCTTACACAGGAGTACCCACTAATGTTTAATAATATCCAGCTCAATCCAGCATGATCCTTAAACATACCTGGGGTTTCATTCTCTCAGGATTTGTCTTGGAAAGATCATAATTATTACATCTCTTATAAAATTTGCTTGCAGGAGATTAGGTGTACTAAGCCAACTCTGTACCTTCTTTACCACAGCTGTTGACTTTATACACGGGTGCTATACGCATGTGTGGGAAGGTTTCCCACATACAGCTCTTCTAAATAGGGTGGAGTCAAAGGCTTTTTGTCTCATCAACTCTCCTCCACTTAGTGGCTCCATTCAACCTCTGTCTCTTCACCACACTGTTGCATCCTTATCTCTTTTCTATTGCAACTTCAATGGTCACTGCTCCTCTGACCTGTCTGCTTGCATCCCTCCACCTCTACAGTGGGCGCATAGCACACGTCTAGCAACAAACTCTCATCCCTTTTCTGTCCAACTCTCTAATGCAAGAGTTAACCGTTACTCCCAGTCCTTCATTTATGCAACAGGTCAAATTTGGAACTGTCTTCCTCTGTCTGTATTTCCCACTTCCCATGATCTCCAGGCTTTCAAACGCAGTGAGTCCTGGCATCACAAAATGAACGGATCTTGAATTTTTCTGTCTGTTTTTTTTTTTTTTTTTTTTTTTGGGGGGGGGTACAGTTTGCAAGCTCCTGCCCTTTGGTTTCTTCTTCCTTGCATAAGAAAAAGACTAAGAGAACAGAAGATAATCTGTTAATACTGCTTAAAGAACTATTCACTGTAATGGGGCATTGTAGGCCTTAGTGAAAACAGGAGATTAGATAGAGGGCAGAAATTATCAAACAGTGGACATGTATTATACTTTAGAGGCAAAGCTGAAGGTAATAAGAAAGAGCATGGAGTAGGATTCAAAGTTAACAAACATTTTAAGAAGAAAATTGTAGAATTTTTTGTATACAGTATATGAGAGTAGTTACTGGCTAGATAAAATAAAATGATGGATACAAATTAAAGTTAGTTCAAGTGCATGCACCAGCAGATAAACATAGCACTGAAGCTGTTACCAAGTTCTGTGAAGATGAACAATCAGCGATTAAGAAAGGACAGGACTACTCTGATCATGGGTGATTTCAAAGCAAAGTAGGAAAAAAGGTGACAGGAAAGACCAGCTGTGAATCATGGTATAGATTCAAGAAATGAATGAGGTCAAGCTGTAGTGGAATTTGCAGAAACATTGTCACAGAGAATCGTGAATACCTTCTTTGAGAAGAGAAAATGTACTATTGACCTTGGAAATCTCCAGATGACATAAACAGTGAGATTGCTTTTTTTTACTTACAAACCGACGTGATATCTTGAAAAATGAAGCTGTCGTCAATAGAGTAAATGTTGGTAGCAATCGCAGACTGTTTCAGTGAAATATCATAGAAAAGAAAGGAATGCCATTGTAAGAATAACGTTCAAAGCTTAACCAAGTTGCATAGTAGGGAAGAAGAATTTAGTATCTGCGTCCAGAAGAGGTATTCAGTCCTAAGCTGTGAAGAAGCCTCGACAAAAAAATGAGACCTTCACCAAGATGCTGAAGGAAGCAACGTTTGAAATAGGAAGGAAGGCAGTAATGCAAATGAAGAGTAAACTTTCAAACGAAACGAAACTGTGAATGCAGAAATGTAGAAACATGAAGGTATTATCTTCTTGAGAGACAATATAAGCAGTAAAATTAGCAGACAATTAATAAGAAAAGGAAGATGTGAGAAAATTCATCATGCAGAAAAGTAACGAAGCCTAAATCTCAGGAACAAGTGTAAAGCACAACAAAGGGAAGACTTACGATAGGGAGAAGTCAGATGTATGCTTTTAAGAGCCAAAGGTGAAATAACACATGTCAGAGAAGAAATTATATTAGTACAGTAGTGGAATAATTATGTGGTCATCCATACATCTCAGACATCAGATCACGCATGGAAGGAAACCTAGTACTGATATCTAGGAACAACAGTGCTACTGAATGCAATTACTAGACAAGGTGTAGATGAGATCTGCTGTAGAAAATTGGAAGACATATACGGAGACGGAAAAGAAATCGTTAAGCTCCATACAGATACTGGCAAAATACCAGTAAATAAAAGTGTAAGACAAGACAATACTTTCCCACCCAAATTGTTTACTGTATGGTTAGAAGAATCCTATTTAAAAAGCTTAAATGGAGTAGACAGCTTAACTGGAGTAATAAAGGGATTAAAACTGATACAGTAATTACCTGAGTAACCTTAGGTTCATAGATGACATCTCTGTTTAGTGAATCGGGTGGACAACAGAAAAGTTGACAGGAGACATAAAAAGGGAAATCCTTTGCGTAGGACCAAAGGTGAGGAAGAAATGGACAAAAGTCATATTTAATAACCAGGCTCAAAATGAAGAAATATGAATCCTAAGCTAAGTTTTAGAAACAGCTGATGATTTTGTACACACTAACCCGTCAATCGAACCTGAATTACCCGTAAGTAGACGTATAAAACTGAATTGGAGAGCGTTTACTAGGTAGAGTAGATTAAAGGGTACTTTTCTATAGTGTATTTTAATCTGTGCATTCTGCCTTAAATAACTTACAGCTCTAAAACATCGACAATGACCGAGCCACTGGAACGGAAAATATGTGCCCAGAAAGGTATGGAAAGATCGATGCTAGGAGTTGCTTTAAGATACAGGGAAAGATCGGCTTGGATTAAGAAATGGACTGGAGCAGAAGACAACAAAAAATTAATAAAGAAGAATTAGCTATAGGCGGGCTGTCTTTGTAGAAGACACGACAACAGCCGGACTAGGAAAGCAACAGACTGAGTGATAACCGATTCATGAAGACCAAAAGCACGGTCAGCACCTAGGTGGTGTAATGGAATAAAAAATTACATCAGGAGATATAAGATCCCAGATAAAAACAAAGACCAATCGATGACGTTAGAACATTCGTTAGATATCTTAGAGTTTTGGAATGGAAAGAAAGAGCACAAGACCGGGATAAACGGTAACGTTTGGGAAAGGCTTATATCCTGCAGTTAAATGTCACGGTCTTATGATGATGCTTTAATATATACAAGCTATCCCGAGAGGAAAGGACATAACTTTGGGAAATGATAGATGAAGAAATTCAGTGCAAAAAATATTATATCAACATGTGTCTAAATCTTGACCCTTACGGAGCTATAATTATTGATGACCTAACGGGCGAAAATTATCTCCCTCACTGTGTAACAAAGAATTTGTTCATTCAGTTTTTTCGGCGGTGCTCAGGGCGACATGGAGGCGATAAGTTTGTGGCCACCCCTTACAGGATTAAGGCGTCTGGCAATAGATAGGTAGATAGATAGACTGATATAGAATTTTTTCGGTCTTGTTAGACTCATTTTTCTACGCTGATTCCAATGTTTTGTTTGTCTATCTCTAGGTTTTTGTCAACAATTGACAATTGTTTATTTTCAGTCTTGCTACCGCTTGCCGATGTAATGACTGATGTATTGCTTACCACGTCTCTCTCTCTCTCTCTCTCTCTCTCTCACACACACACACACACACACACACACACACACACACACACACACACACACACACACACACATACCATCTGCGTCCATGTAGATGTCGCTGATATGACCATTATTACGCCATGCAATGCTTATCGAGTCAGTTCATTCGATGAGGTAGTCTCACGTTGCAAGTTTGGCTGGTCGACGTGTTTTTGAGCTGTTCCTTAAGGTGTTTCTATTGATGAGAATGACCAGTAGACGTTCTTGCAAGCTGTTAGCTGATACATTTTATTATGTATGTGGAAAATAGATTGGGCCAAAGATGATCAAACACAAAATCCACCTTGACACCTAATTTGCTCGTGCATACAAGTCATATTTTGGCATGGCAATGGGCGATCAAGATAAGGATTGGGCTTCCCACTACTCTTGTGGTAGCTGTCGATCTGCGCTTGAAGCTTAGCTACGAGAAGCGAGAAAGAAAATGCCTTTTGTTGTTCCGAGAGTGTGGCGAGAGCCTTCGAATCACCACGACGATTGTTATTTTTGCGTGGTTGATATAAGTGGTGCGAAGACCATTAAGGACAGAATGAACACTGATATCCAATATTGCCTTCTTCGATCTCTCTGGTGCCTCACAACGATGAGCTGGTGATTCCTGTCCCTCCTGCAGACACGGAAGTTGTCTCTGACGATGAGGACATCGTCGAAAATGATGATGAATCGTGTGTTGGAGAATGTTCCGGAAACACTCCAAGCTTCCCAGTCAGCAAGAACTGGATGACTTGGATCTAAGACTCACCAAGTCCAATGCTGAGCTGATGGCGTCACGTCTAAGTGAATGGAATTTGTTGGATCCCAGTTGCAAGTTGAGTTGTAGGAATCGCCACAGCAAGTTTGTATCCTTCTTCAATATTTGTGAAGAAACCACGTTGTGTTATTGTTTTGATGTTAAGGGTTAGTTCCAAGCCATGAGAGTGGATTACAAGGCCTCATAATGGCGACTCTTCATGGACAGTTCCGTGAAGAGCCTAAAAGCTGTACTTTTACATAACGACAACGAACTCCCATCAATTCCAGTTGCACATTCTGTGGAAATGAGAGAAGGATATGACAATGTGAAGATTTGTCTGACAAAGATCAAGTACTCAGATCACAATTGGGAGTTTTGTGGAGATTTCAAAATAATTTCGTTCCTACTTGGAATGCGAGGGGGTTATATGAAGTACTCATGTTTTTTTTATGCTTGTGGGACAGCCGGAGTGATGCAGAACATTTCATGAGGAACGACTGGCCTCTCAGAGAGAGTCTCACACCAGGCTCGTGCAACGTTCTGAGAGCTCCACTGATCTCCAGAGAGAAGGTATAGCTACTGCCGCTACACATGAAACTTGCTCTTGTAGAATAATTCTTCAAAGCCATCAACAAGGATGGCGATGCGTTTCTGGATATCCGATCAATGTTTCCCAAGCTGAGCATGGCAAAGGTGATGGTTGGCGTATTCACCGGGCCGTTAGTTCGAAGCATGCTTGTAAGTCGTGAAATCCAGTGTAAAATGACCGATGATGAAGAGTGCACTTGGAATGCTTTCAGAGGGGTTGTGGAAGATTTTCTTGGCAACCAGAGGACACCAGATTCTGCACAGCTCGTCGATGACCTGATCGCCACATTCCACCGTCTTGGATGAGGAATGTCAATCAAATTGTACTATCTGCATTCACACCTTGATTTCTCCAAAAGCAACTTGGGTGCAGTCAGTGAGGCGCATGACGAACGGCTCCACTATGACATTCTGCTGATGGAAACCAGATATCAGGGCAGGTGGAACGAGGCGATGATGGGCGATTACGTTTGGAGATTGTTGCGTGATTGACATCACAGCTACAGAAGAAAGTCAAGATCAGAAGTGCATTTCTAGATACTAAGTGCCCTGCATTCCTTGTGATGTTACTGTTTGCACATTTTCTAGTTATATTCATAATATACACCCGGAATTATATAAATTCTTTGACATTCTCAACATTCTATAAATGGTAACAAGTTGCAGGTCCTGTCTTTGTACGATACATATCGTATTGCATAATTCCTGTGACTCTAGGTTTACGTAAAAACAAATAGCATATTCGGAATCTACACACTGACATTGATCAGAAATAGCTTAAAAGTCAACATAAACAAAAAACTGGTTGAATTTTGTTACACAGTGATTCGCCCATAAGATTTA
The DNA here is from genome assembly GCF_032717465.1 of Coenobita brevimanus. NCBI lineage: Eukaryota > Metazoa > Arthropoda > Malacostraca > Decapoda > Coenobitidae > Coenobita > Coenobita brevimanus. Next base: position 17,289,658 of record NC_137032.1, read on the forward strand.
TCAATAACTGTAGCTCCGTAATTGTTAATATCTGGGCAGATAATGGTATTACATTTTTTGTTTAGAATTCCCTCATCTTAACATTTCCCAGAGTTATTCCCTTTCCTCCCAAGAATCCAGTACACACACACACACACACACACACACACACACACACACACACACACACACACACATATATATATATATATAAATATATATATATATATATATATATATATATATATATATATATATATATATATATAATTCTGAAAAATATGCTTTCATAATGTTCTCTGCTTATCTTTCAGGTTGGAAGAAGAATGCAGTTTTAACGGATCACTGACGACACAAGAACTACCTTGCCACCAGCGAAAATCGCCAAATACTCACCATCATCCACACAAAGCTTCCAGGAGCATCTGCACAAGTCATCGGTGAGACTACAGGGAGCTATTTCGCAACGGTCGTAGTTTCTGGTACCTGACAGAACGTTAGGAAACCTGAAACTTAATAGAACTCGCAAAACCACGTCTAGAAGAATCCTCCCTTGACTAAGTGAACATGAAGTAAGGTTTTGTTGCTCGTTATCCCAATGCCTCCAACTACTGTACCACGTCTTTCGTCTGGCCCACATTTATATTCCGCTGACCCACTGCCACCAGCAAATATGTCTCTCGTCAGACTTGCAGTTTTAGTTCACTGACTCACTGCCACAAACTACTATGTCATGTCTCTCCTCTGGCTCACATTTACATTCATCAGTTTGCCACCAACTGATATATTTACATCTTTAGTCTGCCTCACATTTGCATTCTCCTTTTGTGAATTTATCACAAACGTAGATTACACATTATTCTCGAAGCTACACAACGTGCACACTCTTCTCTCTTGTACACACTGAAATGCGTTCACCAGTTTACTTCCATCTTGTTTTATGCCCTGTTGCAACTGTTCCTACATTATCTATTTGGCCAACAGCAGTAGTCAGTTTACGGGAAAATGTATCTGCTATACGGCTTCACAGACAAAAAAAAAAAAGAAAGAAAGAAAAAAAAAAAACTCGAAGACTTCCATCTGTTGTTTTCGTACATTTCGCTCCTCGCAAATTGATTCAAACATGCAAATTTTATACAAAAACTAAGAGCTGTGAAATGGCCTCGTATTGATCTTTCTACACCATATTTTGTCACTGTTAGTTATATAGTAATATAGAAAATAGCCTAATTCAAGAAAACTCTCAGTTTAATATACCCTGATTACGACTAAGCGTTTGATCTGGCAGTATGGGAAGCTGTGAAGAGAACAAACAGAAAGAATGATGTTCCTGCACTCCATGTATTAATAGTGAATGGAACCAAAAATTTGTATTGGCAATCAGACTCCATTAGGACAGTGAGAATATCCGGTTTAGAGAGAACATAAAAGCTGTAGAAATTAGATCCGCACATCACCAATAGAGACAGGGATAACAAACGGAACAGTACGACAATTTCTATGAAGAATCAACTAGCACGCCTGCATATAAGTATCTACCAGCTGACCTATGCATCCTCTTGTCTTCCTGGTCTTATATACCAAGGTATACCGATGCGTCTGTGTTTTATCTCCCTTCTCTTGGTAGTTTTAAATTTCGCACTCTCATTAGTTAAATTCGCTTCTAAAATAACTGGTAGCGGTGACTGATTCCGCTGTCTTTTTCACTGCACAAAAATACCAACTCTCTCAAGTATATAGGTGATGTGTGTGTGTGTGTGTGTGTGTGTGTGTGCATATCAATGATTTCCGTCTTAATAATACTCTCCATCTGAATGATCATTCTCAGTTACTTCAGTGTTGCAACATCGTCTTCCACGTTGTAAGACATGTATTTTATTTTTGTACCAATAAAAACAAGGCAAAGGGCGCCTTTGATAGCAGCACTCACCCCTGCAATGCTGTATGGAGAAAGAAATCATTATTTACGAGTGGGACGGAGGGACTAACCCTGGAGTACCATCCTTTGTAAACTCTGGTCCGGGTGAAGGTCTACCACTGTACAAAGTTTCATATGCTTTCATAAAAATAAGTCATTGTTCACCCTGGAGGCAGTCCCCATGTGATGGTGGCCACTGGAGGCCCCGCTCTCCCAAAAACGTGAATGTCTTCCAGAACGCAAAATTTCCCGTTCGTAAGTTAAAAACCACGACTATGTACTTATAAATGCTTTGGCCAGGATCTCCAGAAGCAGCTCTCTCCCCCCCTCCTCTCGTTAGGGGTGGAATTTTGGTCTCACCTCACTTAAAACGCGACCCCAGTCATAATCTACCATTGTGCAAAATTTCATGTTCTTAAGCAAAAACTATGGCATTGCCCTCCCTCTTGAGTGACCCCCCCCCCCACCTCCGCATGTGGGGGGTTGTCTTTGGGGGTCTCACCGTGCCTAAAACGTACCCGAGATAAACGCTTAACAATATGAATAATTTCTTGTTCGTTGGTTAAAAACATTGGCCTCTCATAATGGCTTCCATAACTGGGGACCGCCTCCATCCCCGTGAAGGGCGACCCTCGTTGGTTCAACCCTTCCAAGCATGTGGCCGGGGCGATCATCTATCAGTATTCAAAATTTCATTTTATTTGGTTAAAAGCTTTGGCTGTGCTTAACGCCTTTTCAGAGATCATCGAGGGCTGCCCCCAGGGGTCCCACCATGCTGGTAACCTGGCACGGGTGAAGCTTTAGTACTGTGCAAAAAATCACTTTCCTAGGTAAGAAACTGGCAGTGGCTAATAGTTTTGGGTGGGACACCTGAAGGCCGTCGCCTCCTTGGGGGCGGCCCTTGATAGTTCCATACTGCCAGAAACCTGGGCCGCTGGGAGGTCTACCAGTGTGAAAATGTTTTCCTAACCCTCCTCCCTGAACCCCATTCATTATAAATGTACGGTTGTTCAGTAGGTGAGTGCGCAGGTGACGCAGGGACAAGCACTATATTTGGACGCCCCTGTGGGTGCGGCGGGGGAAAAAAAAAATCGCCAGTGTGTGCTGGAGATTAATTACTGTTTGCTGACAACTTCTAGTTTTCTTTAGACAATGCGTATGGGTGTTCATTCAGAGGAGCGTGTTATATCATATTAAACACTGTAACAAACACAAACAACCAATGTATAAAAAGTAACGGAAGCCAAATCTAACTTAGTCTAGTATTACACCGTTTTCTTTCCACTGGAATTATTTGCACTTGCTTTAATTTCTTACACCCATTTGCTGGAGAGGAGAACCATCGAGCGGTGGCACTGACATAGCCGGGTGGCTCTGCTGCCTGGTTTTACCCCTCTACTCCCTCCCTATCCCATCAGAGGAAGATGGTAAGCTGTGGGAATGTGGTGACCCCGGCCTCCAGTACACTGGGCTAACACTTCAGATGAACCTGGGGTTACAACAACAGGTACTATTACTACGATTGCTACTGTTCTTGCATCCATTTCTATTATTCCATAGGAAATTTAAAAAGTATGTTTTCCCAGATTCATGAAGTCAGCATAATATCAATGACTACAGTTGTATCTAGTGAAATTATCAGTCAAAAGTAGCATTTAGAAGACAGAGAAATAACTGACCAACATTATAGCTTCGACATGGAAATAGTGGGAATACATACTGGATCGTCCACAGGTAAAAAGGAAACCAAATGTCCAGAACGCATTCGTGCATTCTCAACTTCACGGGAGAAAAAAGTAAACTTTCCCTGACTATTTCTTCCGATGATGTGAATACATTACTCATTGAACGTTCGCGTTTCCTTTATTCTGTAAAGATCAACACGCATATGAATCACGTTTAACCAAACTATTTATCTATACAGCGGGGTTACATGTTTAATACTAAAAGATAACAGGATTATTGATGGACATATGTAAAAATGAAACAAATTGCCACAGTTTAGATATAATAAAATCTTCACAGTGATTTCAGACAATATTTGCAGTGAAAGACGATGGGCCGTACTGAGAAGTGACATGCTGAAACTGTACCATTCTAGTAATAGAAATGGTTATTTAATTGTCCATGTTGTTCTTACGAATAGCTAGAAATATTAAAATTTTACAACAATAAATTATGCAAGACATAATGATAACTATAATGTAGTATCTCTTAAAAGAAGTGATACCTCGCTAGCCAACCCCTCCGCGTACTGTGCGGTAACTGTTTCCTTTACAATTTCAGGCGATTTCAGTTGGGCTTTGAGATACTGTGCCTGAGTGAACCCCGAATCGTATTTAGTTTCATTCCTGATGAAATAATGTAGTTAAGCAGTGTGCGAAAATGCTCATCATAATATTGCTTTGTACATTAAATACAGTAATAGCATCACAGTGCAAGCGGCAAATCCCAGTAGATAATCTAATGTTGAACATTTTCGTATGTGGCATCTATCATTCACATTAAAACATGATGACTGGATGCACTAAAATAATTACGATGTCGTATCTGCCAATGATTTCCAACTATTCCCCACACAGTTCAAAGGTGATTGTTATAACTTTCACCCCGTAGCCTAACCCGTGACGTTACGTATTAAAATTTGATGTCACATTACCGACTGGGAGTTGCTATGTCGGTACACGTCCCGGAAAGACCGATAATTCTCTTGTACTGACCTGCACATTATAAACATCTTGAGGCTAAAAAAATATGTGTCATTTACATGAATTTACTTAATTTTAAAGGCGGCATGTCTTCGTTATGCGTAATTTCGAGGTAAGCTACATCATGGTGAAATAAGACACCTCTTTGATATAATTATGGTTTCATTGTTTTGACTAGGTCTGTAAAATAACTGATCTCGATGATGCATAATCTACATGGTGTTATGACGTATTACTGGATAAAATATATTACCGTGGGAATGACAGTGATACAACTGCAACAGCAGTTTACTGCTAAAATAAAGATGAAAGTTATACTTCTGTACAGTTAGGCTAAGAGTTCCAGATCACTTTTGTACAAATACTGCATTACGAGCCTCGTGACATTTTCACAGAGTATGAATTGCTGCATTATTGTTCGTGTATAGATTTTATCCTACGTCAGTGATTAGGTATTGCATGTTTCTCCAGAAAAATAACGTGACAGTGAAATGTGTAACTACATCAGTGTTATGTTTGTGTGCAATAAGTCTCAGATAATGCATCCTTTGAATATCTAACAAGAAACTTTAGCATTTCACTGTTGGCGCCATAATGATCAAACAGTACACGAAGAATTTTTACAGTGAGTAGGTTACGTATCACTGTCCGAGTAGCATTCTAATGCAAATACTCCCTTTATCATCTCAACCCCCGAATTTCGTAGATTATGCTTGTCATTCACGATAAAATGTAATTTTAATGTCCGACAGCTGTGAAGACAACATCACCGAAATCGGAGGTTGCTATCTCCGTCGTGGACTGTGATCCCAAAGCTTGAAGCTTAAGAGCCGAGTTTGTCTGCCCACATTAGTAACCACATCAAAAATTTCTCCTCTGTAGCCTACAACATGTCTGTGAGTGAGGGGATGTGTCAGTGCCAGAGTAAACGCTAGCTTGTCCATCTCTCTACAACATATACGTAGGTGATGGGGATGTGTCATTGCCAGTGTGAACGTTAGCCTGGCCACGTCTCTACCACATGTGCTCGGGTTGAGATGTGTTACTGCCAATGCGAACGCTAGCCTGCCCACATCTCTACTACATATGCGTGGGGTGAGATGTGTTACTGCCAACGCGAACGCTAGCCTGGCCATATCTCTACTACATATGCGTGGGTTGAGATGTGTTACTGCCAACGCGAACGCTAGCCTGGCCACATCTCTACTACATATGCGTGGGTTGAGATGTGTTACTGCCAACGCGAACGCTAGCCTGGCCATATCTCTACTACATATGCGTGGGTTGAGATGTGTTATTGCCAATGCGAACGCTACCCTGGCCATATCTCTACTACATATGCATGGGTTGAGGGGATGTCTCACAGCCGGAGCAACTGCTATAATGGCCACATCTATACTACATACGCGTGAGTGAAGGGGATATGTCATTGCCAGTGCGAACTCTAGTCTGGTCACGCCTTTACCACATATGCGTGGGTTGAGATGTGTCAGTGTCAATGTGAACGCTAGCCAGGCCACACCTCTACTTCAAATGCGTGGGTTGAGGGGATGTCTCACAGCCGGAGCGACAGCTAGTCTGGCCACATCTCTACCATATATGTATGGGTGAAGGGACGTGTTGGTTCTAAATCACATGCCAACTTGGCCATATCTCTGCCACATGTGCATAGATGTGGAAAAGTGGCAGTGCCTGATTACTCCTTTACCTGGTCACATCTCTGTCACATACAAGTTCATGGGTTACCGTAGAGGTGCACAAATGAATTTCAGAAAGCTTAAACTGAAAAGGACGGAGGACCTATTCATGTGCTGGTTCAGTTTCCCCATGTCCTACCTTTGATGGCAAGAGGCCCAGTAGGTTGGCTGTGAGTGCGCGTTCACGCACGCTTGCACTCATGAACACATTCATGTGCACATACATGCGCCTATACATGTGCACATACATGCGCACATATATGCACACACACACACACACACACACACACACACACACACACACACACACACACACACACACACACACACACACACGAGCCACGGATTCTGTGCAAGGGAGTGGGGGGCTTATGACCCAATATTTTCGGCAGACCATTGAATATTTATAATACATGAACAGTGACAGCAAACTATAAGTATTAAGTATCTTACATAAATGTTTTCGTGGAATCATTTCGAAGAAAAGAGGTATCTGGTGATCAGTTGTGGAGGGTTTGACAATGAGTTATCAAGAGTTCATACCTGTTAATCCGCAAAGAATCTTGCCACCTTTTTTCCAGAGTGCTGCATCCAGATCTGACCAATCCCCATCCACATCCACTCAACCACCCTCCGACACCCAGAGTTAGGCCTCCCCCTCCCCCCGCACACACAATACCCACGCATATTTTTTCTTGCAGTAATCTATCTATCTATCTATATACCTAGGCTGCTTCCCCCAAGGAAAGGGAGGTAGCCGAGACAGGACGACTCACTCTCCATTTACTCATCCATTCAAACACATTTATTCGCATCTTAGCCCCAAAGGGGAGAACGGACAGATCCTCACCGCACCACACCGCACAAGGGTCAACTGCACAATGCAATCAGTGACATCCGCAGCAGGGCCCGACAGCAGAACTGGTTTACCCCTGCCACATCATAATACACCCATCCCCTTACCCGCACCTGACCTGACTAGCTGATCAGACCAAATGCGGGAGAATATCCCCTCAGGGCTGCGTCATCACTTATTCATTCACAATTTCTCTCCATTTATTTCTGTCACGCACAGCCACTCTTCCTTGCTCAACAGACATCCCTCTCGCATCCAGCGCTCTCTTCACACTGTCCATCCATCCTATTCGTGGTCTTCCTCTCAGCCTTACACCTCTCACATCAGATCTAGTTATCTTTTTCACCAATCGCTCATTATCCATTCTCTCCATATGCCCAAACCATTGCAACACCCTCTGCTCAACTCTACCAGCCATCTCCCGAACAACTCCAATTCTCCTTCGCACTTCATCATTTCGCACTCGATCCATACGCGTCACTCCACACATACTCCTCAGACACCTCATCTCCATTACATTCAAACTTTTCCTCTCTGCTACACCCATATTCCATGTTTCAGCCCCATATAATGCAGTCGGTACCACAACACCCTCATACAGCCTTCTCTTTACATCCTTTCTAAGCGAACGACATTTAAACACTTTTTTCATTCCTCCCAGCACCTTTCCTACTTCATTTATTCTAAACTTCACTTCTGCATCTATTCTTCCATCCACAGCAACATGTGACCCTAGATATTTAAAACAATCTACCTCCTCAAGCAACTCACCATTCAAAACTATATTCATCCCCCTACCATCTATCAACCTCGTACACTTCATCACTTTACTCTTATTCTCATTTACTTTCAATTTCCTCCTTTCACACACCCTTCCAAACTCCTCTACCAACTGTCTCAATCTCTCCTCTGAATCAGTCACCAGTGCGGTATCATCTGCAAACAGCAGCTGCTTCAGATTCCACTCTCCTCCATCAACATTTACCAGACTCAGACCACCTAAAACTCTTGCATTCACCTCCCTTACAACACCATCCATGTAAATATTAAACAACCAAGGCGACATCACACATCCCTGTCGCAGCCCCACTCTCACGGGAAACCAATCACTCACAGCATTTCCCACTCTTACACACGCTCTACTATTTACATAAAAACTTTTCACCCCTTTTAGTAACCTACCATCAAGTCCATACAATCTTAAAACAGTCCACAAAGCCTCCCTATCAATTCTATCATACGCTTTCTCTAAATCCATAAATGCCCAAAACACATCCTTGCCTTTCGCTAAATACTTTTCACACACTTGTCTCACAGCAAATACCTGATCAACGCATCCCCTCCCTCTCCTAAAGCCACACTGCTCATCACTAATCACTCCCTCTGTACCCTCTCTAACTCTCAAAATTAACACTCTACCATACACCTTACCTACAACACTCAACAGACTTATACCCCTAAAGCTAGTACATTCATACTTATCACCCTTGCCTTTATACAACGGGACCACACAAGCACTTGCCCAGTCAATTGGCACCATACCTTTCTCAAAGCACACATTCAACAATCTTACTAACCAGTCAACAATAGTCACTCCACCACCCTTCAGGCATTCCACAGCACACCCATCCATACCTGCAGCTTTCCCTGTTTTCATCTCCGTTACTGCTATCTCCACTTCCTCCTTCGTGATCAAAGAATCATTCAACTCTCCCAACACATTTATTCCTTGCACCCTTCCATCCGCCACAATCTCAGCCACCCTTTCCTCCTCTACATTTAACAATCTTTCAAAATAATCTGCCCATCTCTTCCTTACTGCATCCATCTCAGTTAACATCCTTCCATCCTCTGCTTTTACTCGTTCTTCCTTCCCAGACTCTCCCTTTCGCACCCTTTTCACCTCCTTCCAAAACATTTTCTTATTCTGTTGAAAATTCTCTGTCAGCCGCCTACCCCACCTCTCATCTGCTGCCACTTTAGAATCACGCACAGCCCTTCTCGCTCTATTCTCTTTTCCTTATACCTTTCATATGACATCTCATCCTTCCTCTGCAGCCACACTTCATATGCACGTCTCTTCTCAGCCACAGCCATACTTACTTCCTCGCACCACCATTCACTTCCTTTTCTTACACCACCACCCACACGTCTCACACCACACACCTCTTCTGCATGCCCCACCACAGCACTCTTAAACAACTGCCATTCCTCCTCCACGCTGCCATTTTCCCGATCTTTCACTGCGTTCCACTCATCTTTCAATTTCTCCTGATACTCTATCTTTTTCTCTCTTTTATCCAACTCACTCACTTTCAAAACCTCCCTGCCACACCTAACCCTCCTAGCTCTCACCCATCTCTTACCTACTCTTAACTTTCCCTCCACCAGGTAGTGGTCAGACATACCTCCACCCTCCCCTCTCAGAACTCTCACATCCAACAATCTTCCTATTACATTCCTAGACACAACCACATAGTCCATCAAGGCTCTATCAACAACCCTTCCACCCTCCTGTCTCACCGATGTATACTTATAAATATCTTTCTTCTCAAACAGCGTATTCCCAATCACCAGTAATATGATGCTCTTTGCTGCTGCTCCTTAGTGTTCGTTTCGTTATTTAAAGTGTATTTAATTCATTTTGTATGCTCTTATTCTAACCATGATATATCATTGGGATTTGTTTTTTTTCGTAAAAAAGGTGATTGGTCAAATTGTAGTTAAGTTACTAATCAGAAGTGTAATGATTTCCATCTTTCATTAAGGCTGTATAGAGCAACCCTTTAATACTTCGCTTGTTTTGTGGACCATAATTGTTTGCTAATATCTGATGTACTGTTTATCATGCTAAGGTTTATTGTTGCTTGAAATCCTGTATGTATAACTGGATATTGTGGTCAATAAATACTTACTGACTTACTTACTGTGTGTGAATGTGTGTGCATGTATGTGTGCATGCGTGTGTGCGTGCGCAAAGGCTCACTCACAGCCAACCTACTGGGCCTCTTGCCATCAAAGGTAGGACATGGGCAAACTGAACCAGCACAAGAATAGGTCCTCCTTCCTTTTCAGTTTAAGCTTTCTGAAATTCATTTGTGCACCTCTACGGTAACCCATGAACTTGTATGTGACAGAGATGTGACCAGGTAAAGGAGTAATCAGGCACTGCCACTTTTCCACATCTATGCACATGTGGCAGAGATATGGCCAGGTTGGCATGTGATTTAGAACCAACACGTCCCTTCACCCATACATATATGGTAGAGATGTGGCCAGGCTAGCTGTCGCTCCGGCTGTGAGACATCCCCTCAACCGGGACCACCGAGATATCAATGCCTGTAACTTCCCTCGTGACGTCATCATGACTATACTCATTTTTTTTTTAAATTAAGGTGAAGGTGCATGTGGCAGGTTGATGATCGGCTGAATGCAACAACAACAAAAACAATAACCCAAATTTCCCCCTCAGATATATGTTTTCAATTAATAATTCTAACGAGTAAAGAGATTATGAAGTAATGTTGCATTCAGCCACCTACCTGTCACCAACCCGTGAAGTGCATCTTCGCCTTGATTAAAAAAAAAAAAAAAAAAAAAAATTAGTGTACCCCGCGCGGCGCAGCCAGCCTCACCAACCCTCACTCACTTGCAGAATTCCCCTTCTTTCATATATATATATATATATATATATATATATATATATATATATATATATGAGTAATCTCTCCCTCATATATATATATATATATATATGTATATATATATATATATATATATATATATCTATATATATATATATATATAGAGTAAATATATATGAGGGAGAGATTACTCATTAGTTTTGTCATTATATTCGTTTCATCAACTGCAATAGTGAACATCATGAATCTGTAACCTAGATACTTAATCTTCACAGAGATAGGTAGAAATAAAATAATATTTCATGAGAACAAAAGAAGTTTATTGTCTTTGTGTTGTGTCTTATGATTTGATTAGAATCTACTTTTCTGAAGTCTTAGCTTATGTTTATGTTTACTCACTATTACAGAAAACTGCATTTTGGTATTTAGGGTAACCCGTGTATTTGGATACTCCTCCAATATAATGAGTTGTATACTATTTCGTGTGGAAAACAATAGATATATAATTACCTGATGTTAAGTATTGCTTATGTCTATTACTCAAGAGAAGTAAAATAACAACACAAAGAAACTACGGAAATGTCTACATTAGTCAAGGTGAAATATTCTAAAGCGCTTTTTTCAAACTTATCGTCTTATAATTGCCGACTTCTTAAGGAATACACTCCTAAAGCTAAAATTTCCATGTAGTTGCTGCAACGTCTGATGTATCAGTTCAAAAGAAATGGGTTTGATTACAATATGCAGCAAATTGTTCACAGCATCCTCCTTCAAGGAGTTCGAATTTGAATTTGAATTGAAAAGCTAGCACGAAGCCAAAACAATTCCTATATGGCACTAAGGTATAAGGGAATTAAGTGGGCAATTAAATTAAATGTTCTATGTGCACAAGCGAAAGAAATTTGACAATGTTCAGAAGAGAGACATAGTAAAAGTGAAAGTAGTTAGACAATGTTCAAAAGAGACAGAAGCCTCCCAGTAATGTTCCCTCTCGCCTGCAATCAAGCCTAGTTTATCCACCTTATATAGCTATAATTATGAAAGTTCATAGTTTCTATCTGTACAGGACTAATATCAATAATCTTAACAACTAAAAGGAGTCATAGTACCGTATTTACCTTGCTATGTCGGCTGGGTGAAAAGTTGTCTCTTAATGGTGGGTAGTTATTTGCTTGCGAGATCACTATCATTGGTAAAGCCAAATACATGTACTTTAGACCCTTGTTTATAATTCCCCTTGCATCTGGGCAGAACACAAGTACACGGCATATTGTATATGGTCTCACACCACAAATTTCTGCACTGTTAAGGGAATTTCAGGTGTAAGATGTCCTTGACCCAGCAGCAGTATGACCTCCCCCGTACCTCACAGTACACTGGTGCTTCCAAACCCGTCATAGTGACGTCACAGCCCAAACAGGCCCATGTGTGGGGCCTTGATATCTCGGTGGTCCCGCCTCAACCAACGCATATGAAGTAGAGGTGTGGCCTGGCTAGCGTTCGCATTGACACTGACACATCTCAACCCACGCATATGTGATAAAGGCGTGACCAGACTAGCGTTCGCACTGGCTGTGACACATCCCTTTCACTCACGCGTATGTAGTATAGATGTGGCCATTATAGCTGTTGCTCCGGCTGTGAGACATCCCCTCAACCCACGCATATGTAGTAGAGATATGGCCAGGCTAGCGTTCGCATTGGCAGTAACACATCTCAACCCACGCATATGTAGTAGAGATGTGGCCAGGCTAGCGTTGGCACTGGCAGTAACACATCTCAACCCACGCATATGTAGTAGAGATATGGCCAGGCTAGCGTTCGCGTTGGCAGTAACACATCTCAACCCACGCATATGTAGTAGAGATGTGGCCAGGCTAGCGTTCGCATTGGCAGTAACACATCTCAACCCACGCATATGTAGTAGAGATGTGGCCAGGCTAGCGTTCGCGTTGGCAGTAACACATCTCAACCCACGCATATGTAGTAGAGATGTGGCCAGGCTAGCGTTCGCATTGGCAGTAACATATCTCAACCCACGCATATGTAGTAGAGATGTGGCCAGGGTAGCGTTGGCACTGGCAATGACACATCCCCATCACCTACGTATATGTTGTAGAGAGATGGACAAGCTAGCGTTTACTCTGGCACTGACACATCCCCTCACTCACAGACATGTTGTAGGCTACAGAGGAGAAATTATTGATATGGTTACTAATGTGGGCAGACAAACTCGGCTCTTGAGCTTCAAGCTTTGGGATCACAGTCCACGACGGAGATAGCAACCTCCGATTTCGGTGATGTTGTCTTCACAGCTGTCGGACATTAAAATTACATTTTATCGTGAATGACAAGCATAATCTACGAAATTCGGGATTTGAGATGATAAAGGGAGTATTTGCATTAGAATGCTACTCGGACAGTGATACGTAACCTACTCACTGTAAAAATTCTTTGTGTACTGTTTGATCATTATGGCGCCAACAGTGAAATGTTAAAGTATCTTGTTAGATATTCAAAGGATGCATTATCTGAGACTTTATTGCACACAAACATAACACTGATGTAGTTACACATTTCACTGTCATGATATTTTTCTGGAGAAACATGCAATACCTAACCATTAACGTAGGATAAAATCTATACACGAATAATAATGCAGAAATTCATACTCTGTGAAAATGTCACGAGGCTCGTAATGCAGTATTTCTACAAAAGTGATCGGGAATTCTTTGCCTAACTGTACAGAAGTACAACTTTCATCTTTATTTTAGCAGCAAACTGCTGTTTTCGTTATATCAATGTCATTCCCACGATAATATATTTTATCCAGTAATACGTCATAAAACCTGATGCACATTGTGCATCCAAGAAAATTTTTCCTCTGATAAGGTTTTAGAGATCACAGTTATTTTACAAACCTAGTCAAAACAATGAAACCATAATTTAATCAAAGAGGTGTCCCTATTTCACCTTGGTGTTGCAACCTACCTCGAAATTGCACATCATGAAGACATGCTGCCTTTAAAATTAAGCTGCCTCATGTGACTGACCTTTTTTTTCAACCTCAATATGTTTATAATGTGCAGGTCAGTACAAGATAATTATTGGTATTTCCGGGACGTGTACCGACATAGCAACTCCCAGTCGGTAATGTAACATTAATTTTTTATGTATAATGTCACAGGCTAGGCTACGGGGTGGAAGTAATAATAATTACCTTTGAATTGTGTGGGGAATAGTTGGAAATTATTGGCAGATACAATATCATAATTGCTTTTGTGCATCCAGTCATCATGTTTTAATGTGAATGATAGATGATATGAGTGTGTTCAACATTACATTATCTACTGAGATTTGCCGCTTGCACTGTGAAGCGATTATTTAATATATAAAGCAATATTATGAAGAGCATTTTTGCACACAGCATAGCTACATTAGTTCATCAGGAAGTGAAACTAAATTCGATTCGGGGTTCACACAAGCATAGTATCTGTAAGCCCAACTCGAATGATGTTGTAAAGGTTACAGTTACCACACGAAACGCGGAGGGGTTGGCTGGCGAGGTATCACTTCTTTTATGAGTGACTGTACTGTACATTTGCCCCCTCCTCTTTGGACTCAGGCCGTCTTCAAGCAAGAAGTCGGTATCTAGACCTGGACCCTCAGTGAGTCGGGTGAAGGAACAGATCAAGTCCATCGCCAAGAAGACTTCTCAGACAAAAAAGGTAAGAATCTCTCTCTCTCTCTCTCTCTCTCTCTCTCTCTCTCTCTCTCTGAAAATAAGTCACAATTGTACGATACAGTGAGGACAACAGTTGGCAGGAGCAAAGCATGATGCTTCGATATTTGTTTATCAGAAACATAGGTTCCTCCTTTTCAGTCAACATAAGTTAGAAATCCGTTAACTTCCACTGGGAAGGTTACTTGACTGACTTTTATGTCAGGAATAACTTTTGCTGGCAGGAATGCTTGGACTGTATTTGACACTAAACCTTTAAGAAATAATTGCTCCCATGTAATAAAATAATGGAACAGTTTGTGTAGAGAACTGCTGTTACCATGTGGCCATTCAAGCGAATATCGAGGTATGGCCGCATGCAATATAGCCTACGAAGGTAGAGAGAGAGAGAGAGAGAGAGAGAGAGAGAGTGTAGGGGAGGAGACAACAACAAATCTAATGTGGTTTGTGTTGGTGGAGCAGGTGATGGATCAGTTGGTGGGACAGGAGGGTGAGGAAATCACTCGTGTGAAGAGCGGTGGCGGGTCCAGCGGGGGCGGCGGCGAGGTATCAGCACCCACCCCGGTCCACACACGTCCCAAGCCGCCCGTGGAGGATCGAGCGCTTCAGGCCGTTCTCGCAGCCCGCAGGAGGAGCCTCGAGAATGCTGGCAAAGCTGAACCGGTTGGTGGATGTCTGTGAGAGAAGGTGGTGTTTGTACTAGGTGTGTTGACCGTAGATGGCTGAGGGATGGATGAGTTACCTGTACAGATGTCACGACAGCATGGTAGAGAGATAAATGTGTTGACCGTGTGTGGTGGAGAGATGGATGCGCTGAATGTGGATGGTTGGCCGACAGATACATTGAATATGGGTGGTTGGGATATGGATTTAGAGACTGTGGATGGCTGATGTGATGATTGATGATCTGAGAGATTGATGAGTTGACTCTGTGATTGAGAGATTGATGTTTAAACGCGGGTGGTTGAGAGATGGATGTGATGACTTTGGATGCCTGAGAGAGAGAGAGAGAGAGAGAAAATGTGATAGCTGGATGGTTGAAGGATGGATGTGTTGACTGCATTCAAGATATATGAAAGATGGATATGCTGACTTTCGGAAGCTTGAAATGTGGACGTGTTGACTGTAGGAAGATTGTATGTTGTCTTGTTTTTTTGAGGGGTGGGGGTTCAGGGTTGGTTGGCTACATAGGTCAGGGTTCGAGATGCTGGAGTACATGGTGACATAAGAGAGAGTTAACATCTGTGATTCATACTAAGAAGGTGAATTGTGAATGGTGGAAAATGTTTTGTATGATTGATTTCAGTACTGAATTAGGGTAGGTAATAGCTGTGGATGTGATAGGAAGCGTTAGGAGGAATACACTGAGGTGGTCTGGCCATGTGGAGAGGATGGAGGGTGAAAGACTGACGAAGAGAGTGTATGTGAATGAGGTGGAGGGGGGGAGAGAGAGGGGGAGGCCGAGGATGAGATGGAGGGATGGGGTGGAGAGGTATATAAGAGAGGGGGGTGTGAGTTGGGAGCAGGGCAGTGAAATGGCGAGGAACAGGGCGACGTGGAGGCGATTTGGTTGTGGCCACCCCGAACGGGATTGAGGCGTCTGGCAATAGATAGATAGAATAGTTGTGCTTCTGTCTTAAGTGTGTTTCTGGTTTATGATTGTGACAGTCATGTCCTGTGATGGTAACGGATGAGGACTGGAAATGGGTCTGTCGATGAAAAATTATTGAAAAACGTCAGGAAATGTTTGGGCATCCGTGATGGTCATGTGGAATCTACTGGTGACTGCAAAGGGTTTACAATTGCTCAGAATGAGGACGCTCGCAATGACACGAACGATATTTGGCAAAACTAATTGTATATTTTAATTATTAAAGGGAATTTAGGTTTGGTGATGATCATATTGATATTGTTTGATACCAGCACCTGCGGATACATAAGTATCTGTCGGAAATTAATGAAGTAACAAGGAAAACAATATTAACAAGTGATGCCAGGCAAAACAAACCTCGTCCAACAGCAGTTATTTTATTGCTGTTAAATACTGACTCGTTTCTGCCATTTAGTGTCAGTGCACAGTTAAAGTCTAAGTTACTGGTGCAAATGTGATCTCGCGTTTAACCTTTCAAGGTCACTCAAGGTCACAAGTCATACTGCCAAATGAAAGCCCATGTGAGGCTTCCTATATCTTGGTAATAGTAGTTACCGGAATATCTTCAATGAGTTTCGAGTTATAGCCCCCTGAATATCCGTGACTTTAAGTTTGATCTTTCAAGGTCACTTACAGTCAAAGGTCAAGGTACCAATCAAAAATCCATATGGGATTTCCTATATGTTGATAATAGTAAATATCTCTCTATCATCAACCAGTTTCGAGTTATAGCCCCCTAAATATCCGTGACCTTGAGTTTGACCTTTCAAGGCTATTCAAGGTCAAAGGTCTTGGTGCCAAATGAAAGCCCATATTACGAGTTCCTGTATGTTCCTAATAGTAAATATCTCTATCTTCAACTGTTTTCAAGTTAAAGACCTCTGAAAATCCGTGACTTGATATTGACCTTTCAAGGTCACAATCACTTTCTTTGGGGACCAGTGCCCATATATGAAAGTTTCATGTAATTTCATGCAGCCATTTTTCCGTAATGTTGCTGACAAATAAACAAAGAAACAAACTCGACCAAAACAAGACCTCGTCGGTCTCTGTCCGGGCGAGATAATCAACAAATATTAGATCGGAATGCGACTTATGCAGTGTAGAGTGCGCTAGTTTGACCGAAAGTTAAAAATTGCGATGGTTAAGCTTTGTGTGTGAAGTGATATGACACCGACGATTGTTTATAAAAAGATTCAACGTCATTTGCACCGATCATAATACTGTGAAATTCAGTATATAAAGCTGAATATTGGTTCTGAGTAAATATGACTGGTAGGTGGCGATGTAAACCATCCACACACTCGATGTAGTGCTGCCTTCAAGTGACTACACTGAGTGAGAAGCCAAATGATATAACACAGGAATTCGTTTACTACGCTGAGTGGCTTCCACTTATCCAAATGACGCCCGGTGGTCTTTTGGGTTAAGTAGGAGCCCGTAAGACTTTTCATTCGAGAATTGCTTGGTGTTTATTGCCAACATAATGCCACTCAGGGGCGAATGAGGTTTATCATTCTTCCTTTAACTGTCAGAAGAGAGTAACCTAGCTTCGGAACCCTACGCTCTAATGGCAAAAATAAAAAAGGACGGGATGTTAGACTGAAAGTCAGAGAAGGTATGTTGAAATTATCGCCTGTTAAGATGGTTTCCCTTCCGAGACATTCGAGTATGGCAATTATGAGTGGCTACTGGAACTGCTAGGATGGAGGTGGGGTAACCCAGGTATGACAACTGTAATGTGGTTAACGGCAGAGATGTCTTATCGCAATAATACCTGAGGACAGATATGTCTTACTACAGAGGTGACTGGTGACAGAGATGTCTTATTACAGGGATGACTGAGGACAGATGGCATAGTGCAGGGATGGCTGAGGACAGAGATGTCTCAGTACTGGGATGACTGGGAACAGAGATGTCTTAGTGCAGGATGGCCGAGGACAGAGATATTTTAGTACAGGGATGACTGAGGACAGAGATGCCTAAGTGCAGACATGGCTGAGGACAGAGATGTTCAAGTGCAGATTGGCTGAGGACAGAGATGTCTAAGTGCAGGAATGGCTGAGGACAGAGATGTGTTAGTGCAGGAATGACTGAGGACAGATGTGTCTTAGTGCAAGGATGGCTGAGGACAGAGATGTCTTAGTGCAGGGATGGCTGAGGACAGAAATATCTTAATGGGGGGATGGCTGAAGACAGAGGTGCTTTAGTGCATATGAAAATTGTTCTGTTGCTGGTGAATCACTCTCTCTCTCTCTCTCTCTCTCTCTCTCTCTCTCTCTCTCTCTCTCTCTTTCTCTCTCTCTCTCTCTCTCTCTCTGGGAAAAGGAAAAATGTCGCCAACTATGACTTCTTTTCTGAAGATGAGTCTCCGACTCTAGGTAATTTCAGAGCTACTTTCTGGATAACTGACCATATTTTTCCTCCTCTTCACTGATGGCCATTCAGAAACAACAACAACTAATCTCTTCTTTTCTGAATCCATGCTTGTTTTTCTTTCATTTACACCCAACCTCATAGAACCACTGGCATAACAATTTTTCCGTTTCCTTTAATATATATTTTTTATCTCTGGGCATAGGTTAGACATTCCGCTCCTGAGGTCCAGCAGGTTTATGTGAAACAGGTGGTGTCATATAAATTCACATTTCGCCACGTGGGTACAATTATTCTCTGTTCGTTCTAAGTGCATGTCTATGGCTGTTTCATTCAATTCATATGCAGCACATGCTCAAACCGTCTTAAACCCATATTGAATAGACTTATAAATGATGTGATGATATTTTACGATGTAATTGTATGATGGGTCAGTGGATCTTGTGACACTGATTCAGACTGTTTTCATGATATTCAACTCCCCAAGCTATTCCTTGTCCCAGACGGAGATTACGTATTTCAAGCCAGACGGAGTCGTTAAGTGGTGCCATAGATTGACCTTTATTTTTATTATTACTGTTTTTATTATTAAAACTTTCCACATCCCTGTGGGAATTTTTTTTTTTCAATATTTTTTTTTATTATTTCCACTTAAAAATAAATGGTCCCTACTCGGAGGCTCTTTGGCCTGGAGCCTTCAAGCTTTCTCAGGTTAATCACCTACCTGGCAGCTTCTTCTGGCCAGCCATGATGGCACCCCATTAACCGGATCACTGGATATTATTCAAAACATAAGAAACGGATTCCAGGCCACTGTCTAAGAAATCGTTTAAGGTAGTAAGCTGAGATTCTAATGTAATATAGGTTTTAGGCAATGTTGAAAGGATTGTGGTTCCAATCGGCTGATTTTTCTCTCAAATCGTTTAAGGTAAAAAAATTTGGACTTTTCCGGATAATCCAGATGTCATCTAATTTTCCATGAAGGATTAGAGCCACAAAACTTGGTGGAATTATAAAGTGTGATGACCTAAGGTGACAAGCTTTCGATCGAGTCTGGCATAAATCTTTAATTTCCGAACTGCCCTCCTACTGTTTCTATCCTTCTATCTGTGCCTTCATCGCCAGCTTCCTTTCTGGTCGTTCTATAGCCGCTGTTGTAGACGGCCATCATTCTTCTCCTAGATCTATCAACAGTGGTGTTCCTCAGGGCTCTGCCCTATCACCAACTCCCTTCCTTTTATTCATCAATGATCTTCTAAACTGTACATCTAACCCTATCCACTCATACGCTGATGACTCCACCCTTCACCTTTCCATTCGGTTCCCGCAACGCCCATCTCAACAGTTACTTCAACAAACAAGGGATGAGGCTATGGCACACCTAATGTCTGACTTGGCTCGTATCTCTGACTGGGGTAAAAATAATATGGTTGTTTTTAATGCATCTAAGACTCAGTTCTTACACCTATCAACCCGACAAAATCTTCCACAGGTATACCCACTAATGTTTAATAATATTCAGCTTAATCCTGCATCATCCTATAACATGCTTGGGGTTTCATTTACTCAGGACTTATCTTGGAAAGATCATATTACATCTCTTGTAAAATCTGCTTCCAAGAGATTGGGTGTGCTAAGCCGACTCCGCTCTTTCTTTACCCCTGCACATAATTGACTCTATACAGGAGTTTTATCCTCCCCTGTGTGGAGTACAACTCTCATGTGTGGGGAGGCTCCCCACATACAGCTCTTCTCAGTAGGGTGGAGTCAAAGGCTTTTTGTCTCATTAACTCTCCTCCTCTTACTGACTCCCTTCAACCTCTGTCTCTTCGCTGCACTGTTGCATCTTTATCTCTTTTCTATCGCTACTTTAATGGTCACTGCTCCTCTGAACTGTCTGCTTGCATTCCTCCACCTCTACGACGGGCGCGTAGCACCCGTCTGGCAGCAAACTCTCATCACCTTTTCTGTCCAACTCTCTAATGCAAGAGTTAACCGTTACTCCCAGCCTTTCATTTATGCAGCAGGTCAGCTCTGGAACTGTCTCCCTCTGTCTGTATTTCCTGCTGCCTATGATCTCCAGTCTTTCAAACGCAGTGTGTCCAGGCATCTCAAAATGATCGGATCTTGAATTTCGCTCTCTATTGTATTTTGTTTTTCTCTTGGAGGGAACTGTTACTGCGGGCTCATGGCCTTTGGTTCCTTCTTTCTCGCATAAAAGAAAAAAAAAGCACTATCAGTTGACATGCATTGACTATTAAAGTGATATGTTTAAATATTCATATAGACAGTAAAATTCTTTAATGTGATGGGTAAACATTGCTATTTCAAATGTTTAGTCATCTCTTTCAGTGCATCAGTGTATTTTAAGCAATTGGCTCAAGGCCAGGCAGTAACTGTGGGAAATTTTCTTTTTTCAAGTTTGTCCTTGGACAATTTTACGATGTTCTGTTGTTATTATTATTATTATTATGGGACTTGTTGTTGTTGTTGTTGTTATTATTATTATTATTATTATTATTATTGTTATTATTATTATCATTATTATTATCATTATTATCATTATTATGATTATTATTACAAGGCGCTAAATGTGGGCCTAATTGAAGAGAGTATATGCAGCCTATATACCCCAGACTTTCAGCAGAGTGACATAAATACCCTAGAAGCAATTACTAACCCAAAATGCGTTAATCCCAGTTTTAAGTGTTTCAACCCTCACTGTATCCATAATATCATTAGGAAGAGTACTCCACGGTTCAGTGACTGACAGAATAAAACACCAAGGATAGTGAGCTGTATTATATATATATATATATATATATATATATATATATATATATATATATATATATATATATATATATATATATATATATATATATATATATATATATATATATATATATAATATCACAAGAAAAGATCTTATTACCCTAAGTTTGATGAAAGTCTGGTCACACGAACTTGCTGAAAATGTGGTAGAAGTTTCGTATGCAAAGGATGGTCAACATTCAGAAATGGTGTATCTTACGAAGTATAGTTAGACCCAACAAGGAGACGATGTTCAAGATGGAGATTGAGATCAGGCAACAGTAGCCTAATCTGATTAAAAGCACTATCCAACAGCCTTGAGTTAGACACAGCAGCAGAGAGCCCAACGAGAGAGCATTACTTGAAGAAGGGCACGATCAATGAGTAAAACCGATTCTGAATAGCAACATCATTGGAATACATTTTTCTACGTTTCCGC
Source organism: Coenobita brevimanus (assembly GCF_032717465.1). NCBI lineage: Eukaryota > Metazoa > Arthropoda > Malacostraca > Decapoda > Coenobitidae > Coenobita > Coenobita brevimanus. Next base: position 17,311,482 of record NC_137032.1, read on the forward strand.
AGGAGGGCAACTTTTTGTGATATTGATGATGCAGTTGAGCATAAATGTTCCTCTCAAAGTGAGTTTTCATCAAAGGTGACAACCAATCAATTTAACTGATGTGCATTCGCTGATTACAGAGTCGATTAATATTTTAGGATGCGAAAGAAGAAGTGTCTTAGATCTACTGACAATAAGACTGAGTTTTTGAAGGATTTAGTTTCATAGCAAACTGATCACACCAAATAATAATAATTAATATATAGTCCTTCAGAATGCTTGTGATCTAAATTCTTCTAGCAGGAGGAGAAATGGGAGCATTTAATGAAACACCACACCACAGAACAGAGGCCCATGTACACTGCCCCGTGGTAAACCAAATTTTACTTCACAAAAGGGGCTCATATTATCATCTACGACCACACTCTAATGTCTGTTAGTTATAAATATAGAAATAATGTTAAAAGAGAACCTCAAGCCCAAAGAAACCCCATTTAAATAACAGTGGTTTCTTATTATCTTACCCAAATGGAGAACTAACATCAAGAGAAGTTAATCTTCACCCACGTCCCACATCCAGTGAAACCTGTAGATCATGAGTGAGAACCGGAAGAGCATCACGGAAGCCTACGCCCTTCCTAAATCCAAACTGGTTTGGTGGAAACAAAATAAGTAAATTAATAAAAGCTAAAAGTTGCAGGTCACCAGACAAAGCAGAACTACTGAAGGTAGGTGTGTACTCGCAAGGATGAACAGTGGCAGTTGAGGACTTTGAAAAAACAAGTCATATTAGCAGTACGCCACCTTACTAGGAATGTGCCTCGACGAATTAAAAATCTAAAAACAAAAGCGAGCTGGCGAGCTTCCATGTTACTAATCCACTGAAAAAGGAAAAACAAACATAATTAGGATTAGTCCCACCTAAGGAATCTAAATCATGGAAAAGACTTTGAAACTCAATGGATCTAAATGCTAAGGATGTGAACTTAGGTTCAAGGAAGCAAAAATGTGGCAAACCACTCTGCACACTCAAAAACGCAAGCCAGGAATTGCGCTTTCTAACAACTGTGACCGAACCACCTGGCTTATATAATGATGGCAAAAAAAATTTTAATACCACAGAGACATTTTCAGAGCAGACCACCACTTGTCTAGCTGAGTAGCTCCAATCAAAACCCTTTTCAAATGGTTACTCTACTCAACCTCATCAGAACAATATTTTCCCTGGGCCTGTGAACGGGGTGTAACTTAATTCTCTCAGCAATATCTCGTACGGCATCGAGTTCATACACGTAATGCAGTCATAAAACAAGGTTTTGTCCTTTAGCCCAGGCTTATTATCTTACACTCCTATTACAGATATGTATTAGGGCAGTGCTGAGAACCTCAAGAGGGCAAGAACATTGTAAATGTCGAGCCAATTAATGGTTCCAAAGTCATTATTGATACCATGTCAGTTGGTCCGTGATTTAATGAAGGCTTTACGGGAGAAGGAAATATCTGAGGGTATGATGTTAGTCTGCAGTTTAGTGAATAAAGCAGAGTGATTTTTTTTTTCTATCTTTTTTTTACTGCAGAGTTATTCTGTCAGTATCCATGTATCCAAATTTCTGCTTGGTGGATCCAAAATATCCTCAAGGAAATAATGTCGATCATCACCAATAGCACTGCAGTTAGTTAACTGGTCGATCTGATCAATGTTCTTAGTCTGTACATGGTTCTGAAGTACCTGTGCAACACCTTGACCATAGCCATGATCGTCAAATAGACAGACCCATCTTGCTACTTTTCTTTCTCGTACTTCACCGTCTATCCGTCTTTCTATCGAATTATTCTCGCCATTAAAGTTGCTCTTCTGTCAAACTCTGGTCGTCTTGTATTTCCCTTAATACATTCATAGTTCAGTAACAGGTGTCATCAGGGTTAGGGTAAAGAATAATGAAACGGCAACTCTTGGTGTTCAAGGGGATACTATGGTCTGTGCAGCCTGTTCACATCCACGGATCAGAGATTGTGGACGCGATGCCTCAGTCACTGGCCCTCCACCTTTGCTTCTGCAACGTTACACTCACAATGTATGAAAAATCAAAACGAAGCCAACATGTTTCCAGATTCAGTTTGCACTCCCCAACCACCAAATGCCGGAAACTGGAACACCTTTAGCTTTGTTAAGTTAAGCATAAATTAGGGCTATGGCATAGATAAAGTTTATCAGTTTTCAAGGTTCTAGGTATCCCCCAAGCAGGATGTATCACAAATTGTGGAGCTGTATCACAGTAACCAAAACACCTTTCACTATTCACTTTGCATACCCATAATAAACATATGGACATGGCAAATCTTACCAATTTTCTAGTTCTAGATGTTGTTTCCTCCCTGGGCATTCACTGATCGCAATTTTGATAATGCCATGTTTAACTAAGGGACAGCTTGTTTTACATCTTTATAAGGCAATGAGGTTCAATGTCCCTGCTCCACCTACATACCCAGAGCAAAGTATGTAGTGGATGCAGCGTCATGTTTGGTTGTATTATTTTACACAGACATTAGGCCTACTGCAAAGATCAGGCATACTGATTTTCAAGGTTCAAAGTTTCTTCTCACCCAAGCCTCCCCCCTCCTCCCATCAATGAATTACAGCCTGTGGAAACGGTACATTATTTCAACGGTTACATTGTGTTGCTTAGCCTAACTCACAAAACAGACAATTGGTTAACGTGTAACAGATGGGCTTTTCTCGAAAGCTGCGTCCACCATATTGGCTTAAAGTGAACTCCATTTTACTGACAACATCCCTCAACATATGAGAGTGTGAATGGCATATCATCTTAACTTAGACACCTTTTGTTGTGTAATTTTTCAGACACAATAAACATATGTTAGGGAAATGCCTATCAATTTTATGGTTCTAGAATACACTCCCGCCCTCCACTCTGCTCCTCCCCGTACACATGCACGCGTGATGAATAAGTCTGTGGGCTTTATCCCAATAGATAATACACTCTTGATTATATTAGTGTACACAGATTTATTGACACTGATATAAGAACATTGGTAGCGCAACAGCTAGGGTTGTGTGTCGATGGAGGCTACGCAGATATTAGGTCGCCTTGATAATTATACCCATGGGCTTGGATAATTATTCAAACCAACTCCCTCCCACCCTCCATACTACACAGTTTGTGGATGCCAGGCTGCCTCTGATTCTGTTACTTTGCACAAAGGCTGTCACAGGGTTTTTATAAGTATATTCAATATTAAAGAATATTATTCAATAATACTTAAGAACAGGACAATGAATTGTCTTGTGAATATTAAGCAATGATTACTTATGCCGGCTTACTTCGCCAATTCTCTAAGGACGAGAATTTATAAACTTTCTCAACAGTACACAGCAGACTAATTACTCACAAATGCTGTTTATTAGTACTGTTGGCCTCTGGAGAAACTGACTCCACCCCTGACAATCAATAACTAATGCTATTAATGATAACAGATTCTTGCTGATGCATTAACTCCTGGTTGCACAACGGATTTTAAGCTTAATACAAAAGGACTGGCCTAAGTACCAGTTATGAATAGCAAAGCGTTTATGCAAACTAGGAGCTATAAGTGAAATAAGCTCGTGGAGAAATAAAACACTAGTTTACATTACATTAAGCTCAAGAAAAAGAACCATTAAATTTATTTATTACAATAGAATAAATTTACGTTACATGAGTCTCAAGATGAATTCAAATAAGGAGATCGCACTCACTTGCTCACTCAAAAGCTAACTCTTAAACCTAGGAAAAAAATGAAAAGAAATACTGGTCAGAAAAGCGGACTAAGCGGATGACTGGGCGTCGTTACTGAGGAAGGACACTGCACATGCTGAGCCTCTGGAATTTGACGGCGGTGGCGGGAACTGGGCTTCGTTGCTGAGGAAGGACACTGCCACACACACTACCTGCTTCCACGGCGCACAAATCTTGGCTGATTCAAATTGTGGGAGAGAGGCGAGTGTCGAGCTGCACTTGCTAACGGCTAGAATGAGTACTAGAATGAGTACTTAGCGGAGGTGCTAAAGTCGCACACAAAGACGATCATTTATGACACAGTGAAAAATTGTTCTGAAAACACTCCCGATCGGGTGAATACGTGGTGGTTAAACTGAGCTATAAATACTGGGATTCCACTATAATTCGCAGTTTCCCACCAAAGTTAATGTCACGAGTTTATTCAAATACTTAATCGTGCCGACTCATGACATTACACCCCATCAAAAATGAAATTTTTTTCTCAGGAAAAAAAATTTCAATCATACATATAAATCCTAACTCAGACACACAAGATTCACACTGTGGTGTGTGTGTGCTATCCTGCTACAGGAGAAAGTCACAGTCGCCAGTGAGCGAAAAAAAAAAATCACATTTACGTTAATAGAGGCAAGCTTGAGGGAAAAACTCCGTGACGATGGTGAAAAATCCTGTACTCAGGTCAAACTGAGCAAAAAGTTCGCTATATTTACATTAACAACTAATTGTTATGTAGTGTAATATATGTAATACACGGTGTAGGTGTGACAGTTGTGGTGTAACTGTACCTACATGTAAAATTACATAATGCAAATCAATAATAAATGATGACGATGAGGCAAAAAAGAAGAGGCGGCAGCATGCATCAGGGACGATCAGCTGTTCTGCACGTCAATGCTGCACCCGCCAGCTGCACCTGCGAAAGGAATCAAGATGGAGCATCAAAAGTGTCATTTCTCTCTCTCTGCCTAGCAATCAGTACTTATGTCATTATTAACCAGGAAACGTAGTCTTAGGATTCACAAATCTCTCAGGACCCTTATAGTTTACTTGTTAATGCTTATTAACTAGGAAACGTGCCAGTTCTTGAATTGCTCAAATCTCTTAGAACGGGCAGTTTACTAGTTAACCTAACATTAACTAGGAAAAGTGCCAGTTCTTGAATTGCTGAAATCTCTTAGAACGGGCAGTTTACTGGTTAACCTAACACTACACTTACGACTAATAACAGGAAGCTGAGAATCCCTATGCAATCTCGGGCAGGTCACATTTTAACACCACCGTGGGTGTGACACTCATGTGGATATTGTGCATTCTCCTGGAATCCTCAGAAAGGCCCACAGCTCAAGACGTTCCACAAGGTAATTCATACACAGCCTTGGACTGTCTCTGCAGGGTTCTCAAACTTCCCACTTAACTTACAGTTCATATGTATGTACAGGCCCTGGACATACTGTGTCCTGTGGGGCCAACGGGCAAGACGTCGGGTCTACACTTTTAACTGGGAACCAGGCTGGTCCTTGGATTACTCAAATCTCTGAGAACGCCTATCTTACGGAACCCAGCACGCAACAGTTGCCCTTGTTAGTTAGTAGTTAGCAGGCAAGACATCAGGTCTGCACCTACTTCACCACTGCCCTGTCTCTCAACTGACTCAGAGATTACGGGTGTGGTTTCAAACGGCGCAGGAAGGACATATCCCTGATTAGTGGTACATGGACACACATTGCAGGAACACACAAAGCTATCTATCTCTCGTCCCATCCCTGGCCAGAAAAAGTCAGCTCGGATACGACCCTGGGTTTTCCTTTTGCCCATGTGACCTCCTGAGGCTGAACAATGACCCCATTCTAACACTGCTTGGCGGTATTTGGCGAGAACGACAAACTGCAGTTGTACCTCACCCTGGGGTGTTCGTGACTCACGGTACAGCCGTCCTTGTTTACGAAGGAACTTGGTTTGTCCTCCCCGTGAATACTTAATCACTCGACCCTTTTGTTTCTTTCGCACAGCAGCAAGTGTCGGGTCAGAATGTTGTTCTTGAACAACAACTTGGCTACACATCAGATCTTGTGGCGACTCAGTGGTCACTGGGGTGACACAGTTTGATGCCTCAGCCATGGCTTGTGTTACTGTGGCCGAAGTCTGAGTAGCGTCATCTATGGTGCAACTATGCTTGGCACCTGGAATATTGCCTATGTTAAGGTCAAATAAAGGTTCTGACATGACAACTGCGTCTGTCGTACTAGTGTAAAATGGAGATGCTACCTGGATACGTGCCTCAGGGAACACTGTCACTGATCCATCAATAAGATTAGCTTGGATCTGTCGACCTGTGTACTGCTCAGGCCGAACTAAACTTTGCTTGACAGAGCAACCTGAGGAACCATTATCTCTCAGGACATTTACAGAAACGCTTCCCACAAACCCTGGCTGAACAAGGAAGGCACTGTCATTTGTGGGAGGGCCTGTGGAGGAAGCAGCTAGCCACTGATTAGGCTGCTGAATAAATGATGCGGCAAACATGGTGCCCTGTGAATTTGATACTTGAGGGGTCGTACTCACTGCCTGGGGAGATGGAGCACTGGCCATCTGTGGAGGGGGGTTCACTGTCGCTGGGGGACTAGAGAACTGTGGGGAAGTACCTGTACCGGTAGGGATGTGACCACCGTGCTGCTGCTGAGGAATGAAGGCTGCATTCGCCTCCTGCCTCCTATTCACTTGAGCTGGTGCTGAAAAGGACAGTCCCGATGGTCGGTTGCGTGGCTGATACTGCTGCTGGTTAGGGTACCTGTTGTACCGCTTCCACTCAGGTTTCTGAGTGTTTTGCCCCTGGTCCTTCTTCTGCGGTTTTGGACCTTGGCCATTATTCTGAGAACGCCCTTGTTGCTGGGATTCAGTCTGAGACGGTTTCCCAGATTTATCAGGTTTCCTGTTCCAGGTATACTGCTTGTGAGTTTGATACCCATATGCAATGAAGAATGCATCACCCTTCTTCACCATTTGGCTGGCATCTCTTACCTGGCAGATCTTAAGCTGAGCCATAAGTTCAGTAGGCCACGACTTTTCTAGCTGCGTGTGCAGCATAAGGTCAATTATACCCTCATGCGTGGAAGGAGTTTCATCTTTCTCCATCCACTCATCTAAGTAAGCAGTAAGCCGGTCAAGAAACTGAACGACAGTCTCTTTATCCTGTAAACGCGCCCTCATGAACTGACTCTTGGCGTCGTCAACTGTGAGGCCGTGCGCTTTGACAAGTGCGGCCTTCATCATCTCATACGTGAGATTGTCTCCACGAATTCTGTGGAGAATATCGAGGGCAGGGCCCTCAAACAGGCTAAGAAACTGAAGCCGCTTAGCTGCATCATCCAGGTGGTAAAGTTGAGCCGTGTCTTCAAAACGAGCTATGTATGGCTCGATTCGCTCGCCTTCCTTGTATGGGGGAAGCTTGATGTGTGGGGTCACTATAATATGTGCAGGGATATTGCTCGTGGAGCTTGGGCCGACTGCACCAGATGTGTCTGAAGCCAAGGAGTCTCGCTTGAGCTTCAGCATTTCAAATTCATGTTTTTCGCGTGCTTCTCTCTCGGCACATTCATGTTCTCGTCGTTCACGCTCGTATTCACGTTCTCTCTCACGTTGTTCTAACTCGTGTTGACGTTCTCTCTCACGTTGTTCTAACTCGTGTTGACGTTCTCTCTTGCGTTGTTCTAACTCGTATTGACGTTCTCTCTCGCATTGTTCTAACTTGAGTTCGCATTGTTTTTGCTCGTGTTTGCGCTGTTCTCGCTCATATTTGCACTGTTCTTGCTCGTGTTCGTGTTGGATTCTATGCTCTTCTCGGGCATCACTCTCGCGTTGCTGCTCGTGACTAAGCCGAGAGAGGACATAATCCTTTATATTCTCCGGATCCGTAAGCCCCATATCTTTGGCTTCCTGTACATAGACGCTGGTAGACATGATGCTAACTCAATCTAAGTAAAGTAGCGACTCAGTACTGACTGCAATATGCAAAGAAAGATGCCAATAATCAAGAATAAAGAATATAGGCACAGGTTAGTGGTGACCAGTTATATCTAATTAAATTGGTAAAGAAAGAAAATTAAACAAACAACTGACTGTGAAAACTATTACGTAAATTAATAGAACTGAATCAATAATCACCAGTAAAATAGTGCCTCGTAAGGTAGGGTGTCGTTACAGAGGAAGGACGCTGCACACGCTGAGCCTCTGGAATTCAACGGCGGCGGCGGGAACTGCGCGTCGTTGCTGAGGAAGGACACTGCCACACACACTACCTGTTTCCATGGCGCACAAATCTTGGCTGATTCAAATTGTGGGAGAGAGGCGAGTGTCGAGCTGCACTTGCTAACGTTAGAATGAGCGAAACACGCCCATAACAAAGTGCTCAACGGAGGTGCTAAAGTCGCGCACAAAGACGATCATTTATGACACAGTGAAAAATTGTTCTGAAAACACTCCCGATCGGGCGAATACGTGGCGGTTAAACTGAGCGATAAATACTGGGATTCCACTAGAATTCGCGGTTTCCCACCATAGTTAATGTCATGAGTTTATTCAAATACTTAATCGCGCCGACTCGTGACAAAGGCTAATAGGGTGGGCCCAGTCTATTGATTTTTTCAAGTACTAGGATCTAACACCTCCGCCCTCTCCATTCCTTTCCATTATCCCAAGCACATCGCCATCTGTGGACGTCTTAGGTTTTAGGTTACGTTTTTCTCAGAATCGTGTCTTCCATCACCTCTTTCCCTGTTTGCCAGGGAAGCTGCATTGTTGACAGTGGAGTCACATTTGCCGATCAACTTTACACACAGTGGGTCTATGTTGAAAGACTAATCTGGTAATTTACAGTTTTCACATTCAAATGCCATTGAAAGAAAACGTCAAAGAGAAATATATCGATATTTGACAGTTGGCAGTTGAGAACTGAGACTGGCTAAAATCAGTAACCACGTCACTATTTGTTAATATGGGAGAAGATACTCACAGGGAAATTCAGCCTGTGATTTCAATGGGTCACCATTGGTAGAATGTTATTCAAAGGTCACAGCAGTCAGGATTCAATGCTGTTTCACTGCTGAGGTAAAGAGCTACAGTATATATGCAACCAATTCATCTCTCAGGGTCCTCGTATAGTGTGTGTGTGTGTGTGTGTGTGTCTGTGTGTGTCTGTGTGTGTGTGTGTGTGTGTGAGAGAGAGAGAGAGAGAGAGAGAGAGAGAGAGAGAGAGAGAGAGAGAGAGAGATTAAAACTAAAATTATGGAGATGTAAAATATTGAACAGTATGGAAATACTGAAATCTAGATAAAATATTGTCTCCAAAGCAGGCGTTTACCAGTGGAATGATTCACCACAGATTTCCAGTGCCGTAATAATTATACGTTCATTAAAAAAAAAAAAAATCAATATCCTGGGGAATATGGTTCTCAGCTACCTGAAAGTCGTCAGCGAAGATACAGTGCAGGGGGTAAGCAATATTCTTATCTAAAAGTGGAAACCCTGCTCATGAAAATTGTATGATTATTTCGGCGACAGAACATGAAACATAATTACAGCTGCCACAGCAAAAGTTTTGATGTCCAAACATTCTTTGTTCAAGCATATTTGCCTCTTGATTTTATTTATTCGACTTTTGAATTAGGATAGGTAGCCCATTTTCTACAGAAGGCTTTGTGGTTCATCTACAGTATACGAACAAAGGGGTGATTCCCTGCAGTCCTCACATGTTACCTGGCATTTGGCCATTAACACCTGCAAAGTATAGTAGGGTTCGTTAATGACGGCACATTCAAACCTGCTATTATGCTATTAGTTAAAGAGTTTCTGACATGTTGGTCCGGCCATTTTGACCCTTAACTATGACGGTTGTTGATCACGCGTTTACGCCACATAATAGGTATTTTTTGAGCCTTTCGAGAAACACCTTCGTCCCTATGGAATAGTAGGATGTGCATTTCACTAACCATGAACACGTACCTACTTAGGTACGTCAATTGTCCTAGTATATACGGCACGTTTAACTCATTAGCTCCCAGTGACTTCAAAAGAGTACTGAAGTAGGTGTTTTCAAAAGGTAATAAAGGACAGAGCCTCAGGGTACGGACCTACGAGCTTCGTAACTCTGAGTCGATAGGCTCAGGCACCATGGGCACTGATGGGCTAAACACTGGCAAATCTGTTAGCTTCTTTAGTCCATTAGCGCCCAGTATCTTCAAAGGAAGACGAAAGTAAACATTTTCAAAACGTAATAAAGTGAGCTGCCATTTACTCCAGTAAGCCATAGCTTGAGCATGACGTGCTAATATCGATATTTTATTTAACCTTTCCCTCTCTTCCTTTGGTCACTGTCGGTTTTCCATTCAATTATATCGAAAACCTTTGTTGTTTTTTCCCCATGACATGTTTGAGCTTTCCTTGGACGTTAATGCCATGGTAGATGGATGAAGGAGCGCATGGATTTCGTTTATAGCAGCCTTACATTGTTTCTGGACTCAGTCTAGACGACAAGGATGAGAAATGATAGAAAGCATTTCCCATATAACCTGCTAGAAACTTCGTGTTGCTTTGTAAAAAAAATCCCGCTTATATGGCATAGGTCGCATATCCCCGGAGTTTATTCATATGGAGTAAGTCAGCAGTCACAGGTTATCTCCCATCTAGTATAAACCTTCATTTATTACCGTCCAGTTAAAATCAACTAGTATTTTCTTCCACTTACCTTCTACCAACTTTAATCTGCCATTTCTCCAGCATTCTCTATACAACCAACAGGTACACAGTTGATGCCCCTGTGCCGCCTATATATTTTGAATTATCGTTCTGGCATTCTCCCATGTGTTCCGCTTACCAGTAAGTCTGTTCTCATTTCGTGTTTTGGCCTTGTTTCTGTCATTCCTAAATTAAGAATGTACCCTTTTGATATGAAATCCTTTTACGTAGTTGAAAAAAAAACAGTGTAGTAGCAGCAAGAATAAACTAAATAATACGTCACCAAAATTTAGGAGGATAAGAAACATCTGTGCATGGCATTTGTTGATCATGAGACAGCAATGGATTAAGCTGCAAAAGTGAAAATGTTGAGAACAACCTGTAAGCACGGGGTACTGGAATGCATGTAGAGAGAGCAACGCCATCACGAAACTTCAATGGGATAGCCAGATAAAACAAACCAATGAGAGTTGATCTAGAGGATATTGCAGAAATTTAATTGAAATGGCAAAGGAATTAACATCCAATGATCATTCCTTCCAATGATCACTTCTTAACGCCCTAATATTTTTGTTCCCTGTAATATCCTTTGACTTGAGATCACCAAGTACCATCAGCTCTTGTGTCCATCCCGAGATACAATATATATATATATATATATATATATATATATATATATATATATATATATATATATATATATATATACTCACTTGCTGCACGTCTTCCCCAAGTGAGACTTAGTGTGATATTTATGTCCTCCATCTCTGGATTATAACTGATCCACTTTCACCTTCTTACACTTGCTGTCTACTCCTTCCTGTTACAGACTCTTTCAGATTCAAATAACAGCTGCTGAAGTTCATCTACTGAGTCGGTGACCAGTGCCTTATCATCTGCAAACAGGAACTGATTTACCTCCCAGTTTTCCCCTCTCCCTGCACTCCATAAACTTGCCTCTCTTCCGAGCACCATTATATCTACCTTTCCCAGTAACCCGTCCATAAACCGATTGAGCAGCCTTGGAGACATAAGATTTTCCTTCTGCCTTAAAACGTTCACTCTTTTCTCCTCCCAGTTTCACATATACCCAGCTCTTGTCTAAAAAAAACTCTTCACTACACTTGAACGCTTCGCGTACATGCCATACAGCTGTAATAATTCCCACAAGAGTTTGTTGACTCCTTCAAACTGCATTTCTCATATCCATAAAAGCTAAATTCTATCATCGTCTTCTCTAAATATTTCACATACAAATCTCAAACACATGGCCCACACCCCTTTTGTTACACCTAAGGACTTCCATTTCCTCCCTGATATGGTGTTCATTATGTTTCACTACAATTTCAGTCATAACAATTTTATGGAGTCTCCTGAGGAGTGGGGCTGCACAGTTTTCCTATACTTGTTCCTTCCACCCATACTTGTCATCCATGCACTTCCCATGCATTCCTAAGCACTCGTTTCATTCCACTTCCATCTCTCTTCGTAATGTATCTCTCACTCTAAATTACTTTCATTTCATTCTTTCCTGATCAAATATTGGTCACCTAATGTGAAAGTTCACTCACCTTTGCAGTTTTTTTCGGATTCATTCCCTTCCTGATTTTATCACGGTCAACGATAATTTTCACAAATGATGCAATCAAGAAATTGATCTGATATTGCTCTTCGTGATCCCTAAGAAAAGCAACATCAATCGACTCTTCCTTTACACACCTAACCAACAGCATTGAGCCTTCATTGCCGACTGTCCATCCACTTCACTTGTGCATGTGTGCATGTGGATGAACTGAGTAGGCTAAATGAAAAACCACAAAATGATGTTAGGATATTTTACTTGATAATAGTAAGGAAAAAGACAAGATAGGAAGAAAACAGCCTTGTAGCATAATGAAAGAAGGCAGCAGAGTTTAGTTCGTTTATGCCAAATACTTCAGATGAAATTCAATCTTCAGAAAAATATTGAATGAGGCAGCTGTAGAAGTCTGGGATAGTTTTGCCGTGAAGTAACTTAGCAAGCTCTCTGAAGGTACATCCTGGTGTAAAGGAAACCAATTGGCTTGTCACTCAATGTAGAGTCACCCGTTGACAGAAGGAAAAGGAAAGAATGAAGGAATGAAAAACAGAAGAAGATGGAAAGAAGAGAGGAAAGGGCAGACACCCAAAGCAGCACTACGTTGAGTGAGTGGATGGTGAGAGCCCACACCTACAGTACCACTGAAGGTACAAAGAACTTTAAAACAAAAAACAAAAAAAAATCGCAAGAACATGAAGAGATCACACTGAAACCCCTGAACTTTGAGAACCATCAGCAAGCTGGAAACTGAAGATATCCAGTATTATTATATGAACATAATTAAGAAACTTTATGGAATCGAAGAAATCTGGAAGTGACAGAACAGACTTGTTACAGAAGAACAAAAATATCTAGTTTAAGAGACATATGCGAATAAGTAACGAACATACAACAAGCAGCGCAAAGCTGTGCAGCTCCTCAACAGCAGAAGACTGTATGAAACCCAAGAATCTCAAAGAAAACGCAGGGAATAACAAACTCTTAGAGTCAATCCAAAGGACGCCTTAGGTGGTCGGATCAACTCTTACAGAGTTTTTAGGGGAAAGAAAAACTATTTACTGGGAAGTGACGCCTGGGGAACTAACGTTTGCCTAAGAGAGGTCCGGTTGGAGGTTTACCACTGTACAAAAGTTTGTTTTCCTCGGAAAAAAGAAAAAAAAAAAATGGCTGTGCATTCTGGCGTTGCCCTCTCTGGAAACAATCTCTCCTCACTGAGGCTGAGTGAGTCTTGGTCAGCCAGAAACCTTGTCAGGTATACAATATTTTGTGTTCCTCTGTCCTGGAGAAATACTGTACCTCACCTACTCACTGGAATGGTATGTGATCAGACATTAAAAATTTCATGCAAAAATGAACAATACTAATATCCCTGGCTCAGTGGGTTAGAGCGCTCCGCTCTGACCGAAGGGTCGGAGGATCGAATCCACCCAAGGGTCATTGGTAGACATCAGGAAGGGCATCCGTTCATAAAATGCTACATGCTCCAGTCCAAAAGTCCCCTACCCAGGGGCAACGCCTTAGCCCTTCGAGGATACCTGGCGTAAAACCAATTTTTTTTTTTATTTTTTAATATCGTGATCGACGTGTCATGTCTAGGATACACATTTGATGGAGATACTGATGCACAACACTGAATCAGAGGAAGTAGAAGAGACACATTAATACCATGAAGAGGGATGAGAAACGAGGCAATGGCAGCCTCACAACACGTCTTCTTAACCTTTTCACACCCCATAATTACTCGGAGAGACAAATTGACAAAATTCACAAACTTGGTTACCACGCCTGGTAGATTCTAAATTTTTTGGCCAGTTCTCTCTCTCTCTCTCTCTCTCTCTTGATATACAGCAATCATTCCTTGCATCGAAAATGTTTGTGTTATGACCTCGAAACAAATTAACAAATTAAAAAGAAAGACCAGAACTACCGTTTTGTATTATGAACAGATCAGTTTGTGTTGTGAATGATTTTTCGGTGTTGGAGGTGGAAACTTTATTCACGCCCAATACGACTTAAGAAATTCTTAGAAACAGAATACCATGAACATTAAAATCGTAGTTTCTGATTTATGTAACGAACAGGTCTTAAGAAGAAATTAAGTCTCTCTCTCTTGTGGAATCCCGGGAAGGGAAGGGTCATTTTGTGTCACATGTGCTTCTATGAAGCCTCATAATATGAATTAGATGACTTGAATGCTTTTCGTGAAGAGCAGTTTGTATGAATATTACGACACCCAAATCATTCATTCATGGACTTGGAACATTTACCGGAACACTTGTCACAATCCAAGATAGGGTTGAGGATCCAGGTGACTTAAAAGGAAGCTAAAGACACTCTTTTCGAAATGCTTAGAAGTCAAAACCGTGTCCAGATCATCGGATAAATGCATTTACCAATAACTTCACAAAAGAAGCATAATTTATCTCTCCATCCCGAGGTACGTCCTCAGACGCAGAGAGACGTGGCTGGGCCAAGTCATTGAATGAGAATGTTTTTTTTTTTTTTTTTTCATTTATGTAAGTGACAATTTGTGGTCCAATAATTAGATACAACCCTCCCAGAGAGAGAGAGAGAGAGAGAGAGAGACTCAGTTACATAGTTACTTAGGTACACAGACCACACAGACCTTACGGTCCCTACGAGGCGATCTGGCATTAACACTAGAACAGAACTCAGATAAGTAGGAAAAAAGGATAGCATAGCAGAAGTCTCTCCCCCACCCTCCAGACCCCCCGGTTTTGCTGTATAGGAAAAAAAAAAAAAAGAGTAGTAGCACCCTGCAGGTCTTAAAAACCCTGAAGGACATGTCATAGGATCGGCAGAAGGTAGATTGTAATGGAAATGAAAAGGATAAGCATTCAGCCACACATTAGTTCTCATCATAACCTACTGCGTGCCCTTTTTACTTTTTTTTTTTAATCTATAAATAAAGAATGAAATTTGAGCTGTGTACTTAATTGATACGTATGTATGCAAAAATCTGCACACCAGTGCATTTGGACCTAACGCAATAGGATAATACGAGAATATATATAAGTATATATATATATATATATATATATATATATATATATATATATATATATATATATATATATATATATATAGATAGATAGATAGATAGATAGATGTATATATATATATATATATAGATAGATAGACATATAGATAGACAGATATATAGATAGATAGACATATAGATATATATGTCTCAATAAGTGGATACATATATAAACATATGTTTATCCTCGCTTCATGTTCCGAGAGAACAGAAAACAATAAAAGTATTGTGGTGAAGATGATGGCCACTCCTGGTACAACATATCTCGTCATGTCATGTCAGGTCAGGTCGTGTCAGGTCATGGATCATCATTCTACCCTCCCAGAGGCGGGATGTACTTACTCGTATCGATCTACATACATACAGTATATACATGTGCACACTCGTACATACATGAATACTCACTTTCGTATATATATAATACTGATCTCATCAACTGTATATCTAATCTCTTTTTAAACCTATTTATGGTTTTGCTTTCGACTACATTTCTAGTTTATTCCAATCATTAACAAAGGAGAAGGCGAAGAAGTTTTTGGTTTTATCAAGCGCCAACAGTAGACCGTGCGAGCAGAGTGAAAGAAGAGTTGTGGACAAACGTGGGAGCATGCATGGAAAAGTTTGACAGGAGTGAGACAGTGATTTTGATTGAAGATATGAATGGAAATGTAGGGAATGTGAGAATGGATAGAGTACTTGGTGAGTGGGGTGTGCCTGCAGAAGAGTATGAGAATGGTAGTGCTCTTGTCATTTGTGGACATTTGTGCAGGGAGGGGTTTGATGATAGCCAGTACCCTCTTAAGACACAAATTGATCCACAGGTATACATGGCGAGTGATGAAAAGGATAGGTGGTGAAGTGAATGAACGGAAGGCAGTGGTTGATTATGCATGTGTGGATGAGAGAATAAGAAGACATGTACTGGATGCGAGAGCATACAGAGGTTGCAAGAGTGGACTCTTTGACCACCAATTAGTGGTGGCGAAAGTCAAGGTGCAAATGGGATTGATACATAGAAGAAAAAGCCAGGAAGAAGTAGTCCATACAATGAGGGTAGAAAGGTTGCAAGAGGATGAAAAAAAAAAAAAAAAAAACAGATTATAAGAAAGAAGTGGAGGAACGATTGGGTAAATATGATTTGGAGCAGCTGGGGGACGTAGAAGGCGTGTGCAAGATATTCACACAAGAAATCTGTACAGCATGTGAGGTGATGTGTGGGATAAAGAGAGGACGAAAGAGTGCAAGGAACCGCATGGTGGAATGAAGAGGTGAGACTAGCTGTGGTGCAAAAGAAGAAAGCATGTACAGTAGTGTGTGGATGGGACGCAGAGGCACGGAGGAAGTTAAGAAGTGGAATGGAGTGTCATATGTAAAGAAGAGAGTGGTAGAAGGATTAGTAAGAGAGTAAAAAGAGTTTGGATGAGGATTTTGGAAGGAATGTGAGTGTAAAGAGGAGGGAATGTAAGAATTATGTTCTAGAAGGAGGTAAGGAGAGTTAGACAGGGTGATAAGTCAGTAGGGGAGTGAAAGATACAAATGGCAAATTGCCAATGGAGAAGGGAGAAAGAGGGAACAGGTGGAGAAAACATTTTAAGGAATTGTTAAAGACAGAGAATGAAAATAAGACAAGTATAAGTGGTTGTGGAATGGCTGGGAGATGAAGGGAGATGAGGAGGGAGGAAGAGATCAGTAAGATAGAAACAGTAGAAACAATGAAGAAAGTCAGTTTGGGGAAACCCCAGAAATTGATGGAGTGTGTGGTGAAATGTTGAAGCATGGGAGAGAGATACTAGTAGAATGGATATGGAAGATGTGCAGATTGTCATGGGAGGAAGGTAGAGTCCCAGAGAATAAGAAGTCAGGTATAATTATTCCCCTGTCCAAAGGAAAAGGGGAAATAAAGTGTGTGGTAATCAAAGGGGCATTTGTCATCTTAGTGTAATAGGAATTAGTAGGAAAAGAACAGGATGGTTTTATGAAAGGAAGAGGTTGTGTTGATCATATATTCATCCTAAGGTCTTTGGTGGAATCGTTTATAGAGAAGTGTGTGAAGTTATATAGGTCCTTCTTGTATTTGGAGAAGCATATGACACAGTGGATAGACAAGAAATGTTGAAAATATTAAGAATATATGGAATAAATGGGAAGCTGTTGAATGCCGTGAAGAGTATGAATGATGGTGCTAGTGCTGCATTGCGTGTGGATCATGAATTGAGTGAATTTTTCTAAATGAATGTTGGACTGAAACAGAAGTGTGTCATGTCTCCATGGTGGTCCAGTGAGTATATGGATGATCTTATATATTAGATACACGTTAGGGCAGTGGATGTTGGAGCCCTGATAAAAGAGGGAAACATTTGGAAACTTCCTGTACTGTTGTTGGCAGATGATACTGTATTGCTAAGTGAAGACAAATGGGAACTGCAAGGCTTGGTGAATGAGTTTGGGAGAGTGTGTAAGGAACGATAATCTAAAGGTGAATGTGGGGAAGAATAAAATTGTGGTTTTCGAGAAAAATGAAATCACTGAATGCACAGGGAGGCTAGATGGTGAGGAAATGGAATATGTGAGTGAATTTAAGAACTTGGGTAGTGTGATGAGTAAGGGTGGAAGTTTAGAGGATGAAGTGCTTGGAAAGATGCAACAGAGAACGATTGCTAGTTCTTTGAAAGCAGTGATAAGAATTATGAAAGTGGGCATCTATTTATCTACATACCTAGGCTGCTTCCCCCAAAGAAAGGAAGATAGCCTAGACAGGACGACATTCCCAATTTACCCCACACACATACATTTATTCTTATTTTAGTCCCAAGGGGAGAAGGAACAGTTCCTCACCGTACCACACCGCAAGAGGGTCAACTGCACAGTGCAATCAGCGACATCCGCAGCAGGGCACGACAGCACCTGACCTGATCAGTTGATCAGACCATATCCCCTCAGGGCCGCGTTGCGATTTAATCATTCACAATTTCTCTCTAATCATTCCTATCATGCGCAGCCACTCTTCCTTGCCCTTGCATCTAGCGCTCTCTTCACACTGTCCATCCATCCTATTAGTGGTCTTCCTCTCAGCCTGACACATCTCTCATCCAATCTAGTTAGCCTATCTTTTTCACCAATCGTTCTTCATCCATTCTCTTCATATGTCGAAACCATCTCAACACTCTCCGCTCAGCTTGATCAGCCATCTCCCACATAACTCAAGTTCTCCTTCGCACTTCATCATTTCTCACTCGACACACATGCGTCACTCCACACATACTCCTCAGATACCTCATCTCAATTGCATTCAAGCTTTTCCCCTCTGCTGCACCCATATTCCATATTTCAGCCCCATATAATGCATTCAGTACCACTGCACCCCCATACAGCCTTCTCCTTACATCTGTTCTAAGTGAACGACGTCTAAACACTTTTTCCACTCCTCCCAGCACCTTTCCTACTGCATTCATTCTAAACTTCACTTCTACATCTATTCTACCATCCAGAGCAACGTGTGACCCTAAACACTTAAAACACTCTACTTCCTCAAGCAACTCACCATTCAAAACTATATTCATCTTCCTACCATCTACCAACCAAGTACACTTCATCACTTTATCTTATTCTCATTTATTCTCAATTTCCTCCTTTCACACACTCTTCCAAACTCCACTACCAACTGACTCATTCTCTCCGAATCACCCACCAGTGCAGTATCACTTCCGGGTTCTGTAACAAGGCCACAACGTCTTTCGCCCTTCTTCTATCATCACCTGACATCCTTCCATTCACACTTCCGAACTTAGACTCACCTTTTCCTTTCATCTTTGTTTCACTCAAAGCTAACACATCCAAGTTTCTTCTTGCAAACATTCTCCCAGTCTCCTCCCATTTAGTCTCAATCGTATTACTTCTACGCACATTCTTTGATCCAATCTTCAGGGCACGGGGATAACTCCATTCCCATCCCTCTCGATGTCCTGTCTCATTGTAGGAACTTGAAAAAAAGCAGAGGAAGGGGCCCTTAGTCCCCTCACCCCACCACAGGGGAAAGTGAGCGTGGAAGTAAAAAAGTCGCTGCTTGATAATATTGTGATCCCAATTCTAATGTATGGAAGCAAACTTGGGCCTTGTTGGATGGACACAAGTCAAGAGTGAGAGCAGAGGAAATGAGTTATTTGAAAGGAGCATGTAGAGTTACATGGAGACAGACTTACAAATGGAGAAGTGAAGTAGCGCTGTGGTGTGAATGTGGATGTGACAAAGTGTTAGGAGCAATACACTGAGGTTATTTGCCCCTGTGGAGAGGATGAAGAGCGAGAGACTAACGAGGAGAGTGGATGTGAGTGAGATAGAGGGGGGAGAGGGAAGGGGAGACCGAGGATGAGATGGAGGGATGGAGTGGAGATGTATATGCAAGAGGAGGATGTGAGCTAGAGTTAGGGCAGCGAAATGCCAAGGGACAGGGTGACATGTAGGCGATTTGTTTATGTCCACCCCTTATGGGATTAAGGAACCTGGCCGTAAACAGATAGATAGAGCTTAGCCTTCCTTGCTTGCAGCTTCATAACGTTTCCTTGAGTTGTGGTCTCGGTATTAACTTTAAATAGTGTGTTTGATTCGAATTTGCTAAAGATGTTGCGTATCTTAAAACATTGTTCGTTGACCCTTGATTGTACACTTTCAAGGAGAAAATAAATTTAGTTCCTTAAGCCTCTCGGGGTATGGTTTATTCCTTAGGGCAGGATAAATTTGGTGTCCCTGCATTGTGCAGCTTCGAGTTTCTCTGTATCTTTGACCAGATATGGTGCCCAAAACTGAAATAAAAACTCTAATAATGGACTGTTTTTAAACAGAGGGATCACAATATCTTTGCTTTTATTGGTAAAATGCTTTTTGATGAATCATGAGGCTTTGTTGGCTTCATTCGCGGCAAGAATACAGTGATCAGAAAATTTGATATTATCTGAAATTAATATTTCTAAATCTTTAACTTGTGAGGACTAGCTAATTTTTTGTCTCCTTGCATATCGTAATCGTACTTCTTTTTTTTTCCACATTGAAGTACCTGGCATTTACTTACACCGTAGGTCGTTTTGACAACTAACCCTAGTTAACACAGTATTGCTGATTTTTGTCATCCGCAAATTTAGAAATGAAAAAATAGCCCAACATTGATATCTTTAGTATAGATTATGGACAACACTGGCCACAACACAGAAACCTGAGAAACACCACTAGTCACGGGTGGCCAATCTAACTCCACTCCGCTTACTAAGACATGTTTTCTATCACCTAGCCAGCTACCTATCCACCCATGAATGTTTCCGTCGACTTCAAGTAATCTTGTCTTTTTCATTAGTTTACTGTGTGGTATTTTGCCAAAGGCTTTCTGGAAGTTGAAAAAGATTATGTTTATGGACCTGGTACTGTCATGAATTGTAAAAAGATTAGATTTGTGTGACATGATCTCCGAGACCTGAAGCTGTACTGACTGTTACTAATTACGTTATTAGATTCTATGAAGTCAACTGTCCTATCTCTTATTAATGACTCAAGGAATTCGCCTAAGGCAGAGGTTAGGCTAATTGGTCTATAGTTGGCTGGTTGAGGTTGATTTCTACTGCCTTTTTTATATACAGGAGCTATAATAGCTAAGCTCCAATCTTTTGGAACTTTTCCACGCTGTTGAGATTTATTAAATTATATGTGAGTCACATATTACATCCGCTACATTTTCTATATAATCTTGCGTTAAAAGTGTCTGGACCAATGGTTTTGTTACTATTCATTTTACTAAGTATATCTTTGACGTCATTACTGACAATGAGCATAATACTTAACACGTTGGTGTAACTGTTCATGCTCTTCGGTGATTATGGTAGCATCTTTTATAAAGACTGAACTAAAGAAAAAATGATAAAAAGTAGAAGCAATTTCTTTATCATCGGTGATAAGATCACCTTTGGCGCTAATGAGTGGGCCAATACCTGTCGACATTTATTGCCGTTTATGTATCCATAAAAGATCTTAGGATCCGTTGAGCTTGTAGTATGACTTAATCTAAGATAGTACCCTCTCCTTTCGATTCTGTGACACATTGATATAAAAAGCTATTTTCAGTAAATCTATCATCCATCTGCCGTCATTACTTCTACAGTGACTGTATTTGAAGTAACTGTTGGCAGCTTAAAGTTGCCAGTTATCAACGTTTCGTCTCCATGTGAAATTTCCTGCAATATATTGTATAACTCTATTATCTCCCTCTATAGTTTGAGTGGGACGACGATAGACCTTGGCAACATTTACATTCATTATCTCCCTCTATAGCAGTGGTTTTCAACCTTTTTTCTCTCATGGCACACCAAGCCAGGCGTAAAATGGGCGAGGCACACCATCAGTATTTCAAAGTAGAACTAATGACCTTCATACGTCAAGCATGTTAATTACCGTTAAATATTTATTATTTTTTATGGATTATCATGGTTTTCAAAATATTACTTTCTTCTGCATATTTATTACTCCAAAATTACAGTGAAATATGATGTCCTTGACAGAGTTACCCGCTATCAAGCACAATAAAAATTATGAAGATTTAAAACACAAGACAGTGATTTCATTCACGCACAAGCATGTGTAAAAATAAATGGCCTTTTCATGGATACAATCACCACTGGGAAATGAAACATGATGTCCTTGATAAAGTTACTAGCCATTAGAAATAATATGAAGATTTGAAACTAAATATGCTAATTTTATTCGAGCACAATAACCATTAAAAAATAAAAGGCCTATTCAAACAGAAATATCAGTGGGAAATGAAACATGATGTCCTTGATAAAGTTACTAGCCATTAGAAATGTACATGAAAATTTAAAACTGGAGATATTGATTTCATTTAAGTAAAAACATGACTAAAAATAAAAGCCTTCTCCATACATACAGATATCAGTGGGAAATTTGACCTTGTTGTTGTTTCATAATGTGCCTCATCCGAGGTCGAATGGTGGAGAGGTGTACCCTCAAGTCCCCCTCCAGTGTCTGAAGCCCGGCGGAATAAGGGTTACCAGTTCGTACATGCAGTGTGATATGCCCTCCACAAATAGGGTATAATATAAATTCACAATTAATTAAATTCATTGTCATTAAGCCGTGACACATGATAGTGTCATACTCATAGATGTCACATTTGCCATGTGCACGTTGTTTGAGGGAGGATCAATCTTCCTTCCCCAATTCCCAAGACACACCTGCAGTTGCTTCGTGGCACACCAGTGTGCCGCGGCACACTGGTTGAAAATCACTGCTCTATAGTTTGAGTGGGGCAACGATAGACCTTAGCAACATTTACATTCATACATTTGGAATGTATCTTAACAAAAACAGTTTTGGTGCTAACACTACTAAGGATAATCTACAGTATGTGGGGTTTAACCCGCCGAGTGCCAGCTATTTTTAGCCCTTTGGGTCACCCCAGTGCTGGCCATTTTTCTACCTTTTTTTTTTTGGCTAAAATGATAGATTTTGATGTGGAAACAACGAATTTCGCCATTAAAATGCTCACTGAGGCTCGGAAATGAGTGTTATTTAGTCCTGCATACTCGTGTACAGGTATAGCCGCTCTCTCACGCTCACCATGTACATGAGAGAAAGCCGTTTTCTACGTAAGGTATACTCAAGTATTTATGCTGGGAAGGTATAGCAATGTTCAGTACACTTTTCTGATCACTTATTACTTCAGCATCTATCAAAATTTGCATGTCTTTTTCACTGTGAATGCATTATCTTACACTTACTTGAACTGTAGGTACAACCTGACTTAATTACGTACAGCCCTGGGACTTACAAGAAGATATTTACAACTTGACTTCACTACATAGTCTTTACACTTACAAGAAAATATTTATAACTTACACTTACATGAAAATATTTACAAAATGCCTTCACTATGTACAGCACTGGGTGAGACACACAGGCAGAGTGAGACAGAGTGAGCGTGAAGGGGGGAGTGAGTGATTGTATGACCTTGACAGCCTGGGGGATGGTAGAGGAACAGTTACCTTACATGCCTGCCAGTTTTTACCCACGAATCTTGAAAAATGAAGGCACAGTGAAGTTTTTTATTTTAGACCATTTTAAAATGGCATTGGCACTGGCTGTGGCATTGTCAGGCCGTTTTAAAACGGCACTGGCACGCGACGGGTTAAGTGGGATTTGAATTTAGACCAGCTTCACCTCCTAGACGTCAATTACCTCTACATTTATAATGAAATTTAAATGAGTCAAGCTGATATTTGGATAGAAAATTTCTGTTGCCGATATCAAGATGCGTTTCTGTTAGTCCTACTGCTCTTATATGGAATTCTTCATTACTCAGGAGGAAGTAGAGTTCGTTTAATTTATTTCAAAGACTACAAGCACTGAATATTGCTTTAACTGCATTTTGCTCTGCAGTTGGCTTTGGCTGTGCAGCTAATCTGCATACAGCAACAACATCGCCCCAGGAAGAAGAGGAAGAATTTAGTTTCCCAGGGCAGACGAAGGAGGGGAAGAGGGGGAGAGAGTCTGAGCAACTACATGCTGGGGGTATTAAAGGCTTATGGGAGGGAGATATGCAAGAAGAAGGTGATGCATCACAGTAGTGTCACGAACGGTGTCTTCATGAATTTTGTACACTGCTGCATCAAAACTTTACTAACTTCAGTTATTCTTTTGTTGGATAGACGGGTGCCATCTTGTCAAAAGAGACTGGGTTGCCCTCATATATGTCTCAGGTATCCCTGAACTTAGTTATCTATTTCGCACATTTCTTTAAAAGTTCAATTAATTTCTATTACTCTGTGTTCACAGTAGGGGTTGCAACGTAGTTTAGGTACTATGTTTTTTACTATGCATCTGCTTGTCTTCTTTTATTGCCACCTTCCTATTACATTAGTATATCTGCGTCTAATACTCTGTCTCCATCATGGACTTCATTTATAGGCTACCTTCATTCACAGTAAGACATATATCTCTGCTGACTGGTGTACTTTCAGTGTCCTTAGTTATCATGTCTTACTCCCAGGTATAATCTTCACTGATCTTTTTTTCTTCAAGACAAGAAAATCTGTTTGATGTTGGATTTCAGGGCATTTTCCTAGGTGTTTGTTTACATTTACGTTTATTATGCCTGGTCAGATGGGTTTTCCTTCAGTTTGATTAATTCAATCTGGGAGTCTGCGTTCTTCTGTTTTAAGTTCTTCAGGGCATACTGATGACTCTTATTTACACTTTCTAGATACTGAATGTTTTCATTAGCCAAGCACATGAAACACTTGGCGTCTGGCCTACCGAATTTAGAATCCCAATCACTGTAAAACTTGTTTCCACAAGAGGGGCAGGGAACTCTTTTATTGGGCATGCTGAACTTATTTAATGAGTTGTGGAAGGGAAACGAAATGACTAAGTAAATAATAAACGTGAGAGATATGGGGTTAGACTTAAGGATACTACTTCTATGTATAATAGTATGACCTTCCCCTTGCCTGAGGTGGGAGGGGGAAGCAGACTGAGATCCAGGAATTGATTTAGACAGAGAGAGAGAGAGAGAGAGAGAGAGAGAGAGAGAGAGAGACTCTGCTGGGGTGATACGTAGGCTGAACGAAGATGCACCCTTGGATGTAGCCGTGCATTGGAATCCCGGTGCTTACAGATTCTAGAACTGAATTTAATGCATAGCACCGGGTATAAAAGAAACCATATGGCACTAATTGCAAGCAACTTTATATGGCTACCAGTGAATCAGAAATGGGAAAGGAGACGTAGAAATGATTTTGCATAGAATGGTTTGGATAGAAAATGTTTTGGTGTTGAAGTGGTCTTGATATTGAGGTGGTCGTAGTGTAGGAGTGGTCTGGACGTTGTAGTGGTGTTGGCTTTGAAGTGGTCTTGACATTGAGGTGGTCTTGACATTGAGGTGGTCTTGACATTGAGGTGGTCTTGACATTGAGGTGGTCTTGACATTGAGGTGGTCTTGAAATTAAGGTGGTCTTGACACTGAAGTGGTCTTAGCATTGAAGTGGTTTTGGCATTAAAGTGGTTTTGGCATTAAAGTGGTCTTGACATTGACGTGGTCTTGGCATTAAAGTGGTCATGGCATTGAAGTGTTCTTGGCGTGGAAGTGATCTCGACGTGGAAGTGATCTTGGCGTGGAAGTGTTCTTGGCGTGGAAGTGGTTTTGGCATGGAAGTGGTCTTGGCATGGAAGTGGTCTTGGTGCAGAAATGGTCTTCGCATTGCGGTGGTTTTGGCACTGAAGTGGCTGAAAGATGTTGCGGCTTGGTGATGAAATGGCTTGGCGTTAAAGTGGCTTAACAATGAAGTGTCTTGATTGGTCAGTTGGTTGAAAGGCTTGACCAAAGAAAGGAGGAATGGCCGACGTCAATGGGAGGTCCTGAAACTGTTTATGCAGTTGAACCAAATGTCTAACCTGATGGGAGTAGAGGGAAAATAAAGGCTGGAAAAACACGAAATATCTAGAAGAGAGAGAGAGGACAAAAAAGAAGTGGACAGCAAGGGGAGAAAGACTGGAGAGAAAAAGGCCTCTTTAGCCACACCTTACGACAAGCAAGGATACTGGGGTAGTATTCTTTCTTCCCCCACCTAGGGGTTCCAGTTGCTCGATTTCTTGAGAAAAAATTACTTTGTATTTTATCTGTCAACACAGTAACCTCAAGCAAAAAGCGACGATATCACTTTTGGTACTTGCCGAGGAAAGATTCAGCTTAAACTTTGTTGTAGTACTTATCTAAATATATATATATATATTTTTTCTGTAGTTCGACTTGAGTATTTTTTTATTTTTTTCAGTAAAAATGTCTAGGTGGAGTAGTGAACTATCTGCCATGAAGATCTACTTTCCAAAGCCCTATCCAAATTAAGCAGAAAACTTTCACAAGCATTCACCCGACTCAAATTATTCCAACAGTAAACGCAACCGAGGCTGTAAGATAACTTAGAAATCGTAGTGGTTACCTGACCAAGCGATTGAGAAATTATTAGGATAAAATAACCCCTTGTGCAATGTATTTGTTGATTACCGGTATTAAAAGTATTTGATTAGGCTGAATCAGTGGCAGTGATGAAAGCAAATGGTGATATATATATATATATATATATATCCATCTATTATCCAATTCTACGTTGCCCCATGAGAAGCGTAGAAGCCTGGGGCTATGCAATTTGGTCCTGACATTTAAGATGAGAGTGACAAGCCTCACTCATCCCTGAGTGGCATTACATGAGCAATAATCCCAACATCCCTTGGATATAAACCTTCACCGGCTCAATCCGATTGGAGTGCTGTAATTACCCACTAAACCACCAGGTGCCATAATATGGTTATATGGTTACCACCCAGCGTAGTAAATGGTTTCCTGGTGTACAGGAAACCATTAGGCTTGTCACTCAGTGTAGAGTCACCCATAGGCAGAAGGAAGAGGAAAGAATGAAAGAAAGAAAAAGAAAAGAGGCAGAAGGACGAGGAAAGAATGGAGTAAAGAAAGACAGAAGAGGAAGGAAGGAATGGAGAGAGGAATAATATATATATATATATATATATATATATATATATATATATATATATATATATACAGTATATAAGCATCCTGGATAAACATTAGGTGAAAGTAGTGAACGTAATACTCTAATAAAAAAAATAAAAAAAGAGAAAACAATGTATGTAACCTAGGTCCTTCTCAGAAATGGTCAATCATAAAAAAATGACAACCTTCTGAGGTAGTGGCGAGCATAGAACAGGATGTTAAGATAAAGTTCAAATATTTGAGGCAGTAAGGTATACTTAAGCCAAAGTTTGTTCATTTCTGCAAGTTTCGCCTCAGGCATAATTATTTGCTTACGCTGTAATAAAAGAAATACATAATTTTTTTTGTTCCTTAGCTGCACCAGAGTTATAGGCTCGCAAAAAAAAAAAAAAAAGGTAACTGATGTGTGTGTGTGTGTGTGTGTGTGTGTGTGTGTGTGTGTGTGTGTGTGTGTGTGTGTGTGTTTTAATTATTTCATCTAATGTTTTCATAAACCTCTTAGTCGTACAAAAAAAAAAAAAAAAATACCCAAATGTTTGGAGCCTTCAAAGCTTATTTCTTCATATAAAACTGAATGAAAATGAAAGCCATATTCAAGATTTATTTATTTCATGATGCTTGAACACTGCATAAGAAAACTGGAGATGAGAGTAGAAGAGAATACATATCAAAATGCATATTGGAAACTTATCACAGTTCACTAACGCGGCTCCCCTGCGTGAGAGACGGAGCCCTATTAGGCTCCATGAGCGAGATTCAGGGCGTTGCACATCCCGATGTTTATATGCCAGTGGGACCAAAGCATACCTAGAAATGCTTAACACCTCTCTCTTTAGTGCAGTTCGGATCTATTGGTTCTCACACCCGAATTTTACAGTGGCCATTGATTACTGGGGCTTGTCTCACATGAACAGAGCGAGTGTTGAGCTATACTCCGTTTTTTTTTTTTTTTTTTTTTTTTTTTTATTGAGGCGAAGATGCAATCGACAAGTTGGTGATGATTGGCTGAATGCAACATGTCCGAGTAACATTTACTACCCCAAATTTCCCCCTCAGATATATGTTGTCAGTTAATAATGCTAATGAGTAAACAGATTATGAAATAACGTTGTATTCAGCCAATCATCACCAATCTGTCAAGTGGCTCCCATCACTGACTCATGCCTTTACTGAAAAGGGTTGATATATCGTAGTATGATCCCTAACAGTGACCATGTAGTGTTGCACTTGCCTAGTGGTGGCTGGAATATACAAGTTTTTTCTTCATTGCAAGGCAGTGTGTGTGTGTGTGTGTGTGTGTGTGTGTGTGTGTGTGTGTGTGTGTGTGTGTGTGTGTGTGTGTGTGTGTGTGTGTGTGTGTGTGTGTTTCATCTTCATCCGTCTTTCATACCTAAGAATGGTATGGGGTAGGAGGTCGGGTCCTAAAAACGATAATCATAATGCTCAGTTAAATAAAATACGCTCTAATTCAATGATCTTTCACACCCCGTAATCATGACGTCACCTCATATGAATAACTGTTTACACAATGCGCTTCACATTACGTGTCAGCTAATATCAGTCGAACAACTGTCATTCAGGGTTACCCCCCCCCCAAAAAAAAAAAAAGTACCAAACCTCTGTCATACAATTCACCGTACAGACTTCGTTAGCCTCATCGAGCTCCATAATTCTTTTTTGTCTTCCACTTACCATCCACCTTCATGGCCTCCCGTGTCTCTTCCTATCTTCAAAATTGCGAAGCACCCTTTTCACCACGCTAGTTACATACATTATCTTCATGACACTGGTGTCAACGGACATCCTTACTCAATGTCTTTCACGAACCTATAGCGATTATACACATTTTTTTGACCGGTTAACCAGTAATCAAAACCGGGAAGCATTCCACACAGTTTTCCAAGAAAGTCCTTTCACAAGGATAACTTGGCCAGCTTATATTGGAATGGTTTTAGTACCAGAATTTAATGATCAGTTGACGATGTGCTGGCACCGGTGTCTCCTGGCGTTGTTACTCATATTTGCTGATTAATCAATGCACAAACACGCCCATATACATATATATATATATATATATATATATATATATATATATATATATATATATATATATATATATATATATACATATATATATAATCTCTGCTTTCTTGATGTCTGTCCACCGTTCAGGGGCTTTCTCTCTCACTTGCATCAGAGTTGCGAGCTACAAATTTACATTTACAACTTAATAAAACAATTATTTATTACGTCATGTAATTCAGAATACAGTTTAGAATTTAATTATAGTTTTATGAAAAAAAAAATGGTGCCATTTTTTATTAAGTTAGAACACATTTCGTCCAACCTCTAGAACTTTACATATCGGAATCTGCTTCCTCAGTGTAAGTTTAGTGCGAGATTCATTACTTATAAATAATTAAAAGTAATCATGATTTCCCTCAGGTTATTTAACAATGTACACAATAAAAATATGATAATGTGTGCGTTTAGGTGTAGTGACATTTGATACTAAAGGTTTTTTAACGGACCATTAATAAGAAAGAGATATGTAGTTCCTCGATTTTAAAAATCGCTTGGGATTTTGTGGTGTGGAAACTTGTGGTAAATCCAACACACATGACAATAAGAAAAATACCGCTCAGGAACGAGATGATGATATCCAAAATGATCAACATAGCTCGTGGTGCCCGAGGAAGATCTATCTCTAATCAGTTGAATATTCATATAAAAATACTGACAACGAAATATCAAAGTCAAGCGCCGTAATGCAGCTTTATGAAAGCAGGTTGAACGACGCAGGGAGGTATTATTAGGCATTTTGCAATGCCCATCGAATGTGATGTCAGATTGTCACATGCTAAGTATGCATCATTACTTTTTGGAGCAAGTGTACCTGGTTACCGCTGCACACAGGGATCACAACTTCTATCATTTTCCAGCACGCCCACGTCAGCACTACAACAATCATTAGCTTCCTCATTTTTTGCCGGTCTCTGTCCGTAACTCCACATACTCCACTCGGATAACTCAATGCCAATCTTCTCACTTTTGATTTGTGTACTTCGAACAAAGTTCAAGTTTCCCCTCTGCAGAGAGAGTGGAGATAATATTTTCATGCAATGGCTTCCCTCCTTTCATGCTTACCTGTTCATTTCTTATCACTACCCTTATTGTAGTGTACCTGCAAGTTTGCTACCCTGTTGTACCCGTTCTTGCACCTTATTCCCTACACTCAGTTCCTTGCTCATCATCATACCTAAATATCTGACGGCACTGAGGTTCTTTGTCCATTGATTGAGCATTCTCACTCTTCACGCTGAGATTTCATTCCTCTGGAAAAACAATTATGTTACTCTTCTACACATTTAGTTTTAAATTTTTTCTCCTACACACACACACACACACACACACACACACACACACACACACACACACACACACACACACACACACAAACCAAGAAGAGAGAGAGAGAGAGAGAGAGAGAGAGAGAGAGAGAGAGAGAGAGAGAGAGAGAGAGAGAGACAGAGACAGAGACAGAGACAGACAGACAGACAGACAGACAAACAGACTTGTACCGCTCGTATGTGTCCGTATGTATTCTCGACTCTCAAGCCAATAATATGACGATACACAGTGCAAAGCACACATGGTTCGTAATATGTCATTTGCATTGGTAAACTACCTTACATCCTCATCGACTCTACTATAAGTGGGAATGGAGAACAACCTGAGCCTAACTCCTGTAGTAATCAGTAATACTATGCGATAAAGTGTTGTCTGGTGTGTGTCTGTCCTCTTTTAACACCCTCGGATATCGACGTGCCATACATCAAAAGAGCTCGGAATGACAAGCTGACAACCATGGTGTATATTATAACTGTATGCAATCAGCTGCGAGCAAGCCACGCGAATTTTTGTGCCTTATTTCTCGCCAGACATTGGGTACCATTTACAGCAAGCCTATTCAACCGGTGGCCCGAGGGCTTGATCCGGCTCTTGAGTTGTTTTTCTTTGGCCCTTTGACCGACTCAGAAGAATGAAAATCAACAAATAACCAAGCATAAAACAGAATGTTTTCCGTTTTTCTTTTTATCTATGTATTTAACGGAAAATGTTAAACAAATAAACGAGCATAAAACAGAATGTTTTCTGTTTTTCTTTTTATTTATGTATTTAACGGAAAATATTAACACAAGCAATATATGAATTTCTCGTTTCTCTTTGTGTATGTGTTTAGACTTTAGACTGAGGGAAAAATACAGGTAAACTAATGTATGGCCTTTTTGTCAAGCTGAGTTTCATCAATCGGCCCTACTTTTAGAGTTGTTCAATAGCCCTGCTTTACAGGTTATACCGCTGAATGGAGAGATCTGAAATTTCAAAGGGGCATGCCAAGTGTGTCAGAGTAGGCCCATGTTAAGTTTGCTGTTAGAGCGTGTCTTGGAGGCAAAGCATTTAGCACCCATCGGGCCACTAAGTGCCTGGACCAGCTACCCAACGAGCGTGTTACATGGGTAGGGGATTGGTAGGTTTGACACTTGACTGTTTTTGGAAAAAGTATTCTGAGTTAACACCCATAAAAATAGACAACTATCATCTATTACAAGGGCAGTGTTGGACACTGTCCTTGTAGTATACAGTATATCTATCTATGTTTTTATCTTTCTTTATATCATCATCATCATCAGCCGTAGAGTGTCCACTGCAAGACCGGCCTATCCTTACCGAAGCAGGGATGATACAGCCAATGTATCTATGCCCAGTGCCTTAGGCTGTCTGGTAGGGACTGTATGTAGGGTGAGAAGTGCTTGTGAGTGTGACTGTAATGTTGGAGTGGCTTTGGATGTGTGTGTAGTCTGTGAACAGAGTGCAATGGGCCCGCCTTAAGCCGACTGAGTGCAAGCATACTAGTATGCGACACTGGTTCAACCACAGAACCCCTTATGTCCGCCACAGCAGTAAGTGGCTCGGTGAACGCTTTATTCAACTCTGGCGGGAGGCGAACCCGCGTCCACCACATATATATATATATATATATATATATATATATATATATATATATATATATATATATATATATATATATATATCAGCCTCTGTGGTACAGTGGTAGAGTGTGAGTCTCACACACTGGTGGACGCGGGTTTGCCTCCCGCCACAGTTGTAAAAACTTTGAGAAGCATTCACCGAGCCACTGACCGCTTTGGCGGACAAAAAGGATGCTGTGGTTGAACCAATGTCGCATACTAGTATGCTTGCACCCACTCGGCTTAAGGCGGCCCGATTACACTTGGTTCACAGACTACACACACATCCAAAGCCTCTTCAACATTACAATTACACTCACAAGTACTTCTCACCCTACATACAGTCTCTACCAGACAGCCTAAGTCACTGGGTAGAGATACATTGCCTTTATTGTCCCTGCTTCGGTATGGATAGGTCGGTCCTGCAGTGGACCTCAACGGCTGCTGCTGCTGCTGATATATATATATATATATATATATATATATATATATATATATATATATATATATATATATATATATATATATATATATATGTGTGTGTGTGTGTGTGTGTGTGTGTGTGTGTGTGTGTGTGTGTGTGTGTAACGGTATACTGTACAGTTCTGAGTGTTAAAAACAGAAATCTGTTGTAGAAGTGTGATTAGTGATTTTTTTTTTTTTAGGCGTATCGACCATTGGGGCCGAAACCCTGGTCATTAAGGCCATATATATATATATATATATATATATATATATATATATATATATATATATATATATATATATATATATATATATATATATATATATATATATATATATATATATATACACACACACACAATCATGCATATAAACAAACACACTTTCATGCACACGTGCATATATATGTAATAATTTTTATCTGATTGTTTTTTTAATTTAATTTAATTTTATTTTTTTTTTAATTGTTTGACCTTACATTATTTATAAACAAAAATACCTTATCTAAATACCCTAAAACTAATCATCTAACAGACAAATCGCTAACCTATACTAAATCCTAAGAGACAAATATCTAGACCTACATTAATGGTAGAAAAGCCTCGACCAAGAGAACACCATCGACTGCAGATATCTAATGCCTCTCTGTATTACATACCTGCACTCATCACCTGATGACTGTCAGTCAAGGCACAACGTAAAATAGGGGACATCAATATATGAAAGAGAACCAGACGAGTCAGGTACATTTCCATATACGTCAGGTGTCGGCCCTAATTAGCACAACCTGAACAAGATAGTATAATATTTTTACATAATTAGTACAAAAAAAGTGAAGTACCTCGCCCAACAGACCACCATCGACTCCAAGTGCCCAATACCCTTCTATATTGCACACTTGCACTCATCACCCGGTGACTGTCAGGCGAGGAACGGGGTTTAATGTAGGGGACATCAGTATTAGAAATAGATCAGTGGGAAGGAGGAACTATTTCAAATATGTCAACTGTCAACCTTAATTAACTGGACAATATATACATATTTACAGTCAATAAAAAACATAACCATACAGTAAAAAAGTCACATCACTCTGATCAGTCCGGTCTCTCTCAAGAAAGCCATCAATTTATCAGTCATAACAATGTCCCCATCACCCAGGATGGTGGAAAGGGTGAAGGGGACGTCTACTAATCCGAAGTAATTTATAAGTGAAGCGCGTTCACGAATAAATCGCCGACAGCACAGGATGATATGACTGATAGATAACACCGCATCACAGATTTCACAGTGCAGTGGGAATTGTCTTTCCATATATGGTTTCATGTGCGTTAGGATGGTGGCATTAAGCCACAAACGAGCCAACACTTTTTCTTCCAGGCGACTGGGACGGTTGGCAGTGTCCCAGTCGCCCAGGTGCATGTTGGAATATTTAGTCTGGTCCACTGACCTTGCCACAGAAGATTTATTGATTTCCGAGAGGGAGACTCGACCGTAGATCACGAGGAACGTCCCAAGTCTCCTTGAGCTCTACAGCCGACTTTGCATGTAAGTCAGCCTGTTCATTGCTGTAGATACGACAATGACCAGGCACCCAGATCAGCATGAAGGACTTGTTGCATGAATGCAGTTTATTAACAGTGCGGCCCTGGATCTCATTAGAATCCATAGTGCAAGAAGCAATCGCCTGAAGGGCTGATTTCAAGTCTGCAAATATGACAAATGAGTCATGCCTAGAATTGAGAGCACAGTCTATGGCTTTGTCAATAGCATAAGGTTCAGAGGTAAACACAGATGTATGAGTTGGCAGCCGATACCTGAGGGCACATTCAGTCGACCATACACTAGCACCCACACATTCACTTGACTTGGAACCATCAGTGTACAATTGGTGGAACCCCAAGTGACGAACAATGATATTGCAAAACAAGGGGTGGACCTCTGCCTCCGGCTCCTTGGCCTTTGGTTCTGGGAGCCATGATACATCCACAGTAAAGCCGGTTGGCTCCTAAGGCGCTATACTTTTTGACACCAACTTGTCACAGTCACTGAGGTCCACACCAAGCTCCTGAGTCTGTAAGTGGAGGCAAACGGCAAGTGGCCAATGCACCCCCTGCATAAGATGGTGGTATTGACGCCAGGGGGTACAGGCCACGTTGCTGATATTACTTTTCCTTGATGTTCGTACGCCATATGAAAAGGCCAGGTGATCACGGCAAATATTGAGGGGAGGCACAGTCGCCTCCACTTCCATACGAGCTACACGGGTACACTGGACGGCTCCAAGACACATTCGCAAACATTTATTCTGCAACACATCCAACCTATTCAACGTGGCGTCGAATGCCAAGCCATACACCTGCGCGCCATAGTCTAGCTTCGATTGAATAAGAGACCTATACACCATTAATAAAGATTGCCTGTTGGCATCCCATGTAGTACCCGCTAGGTACTTGAGGACATTTAATGGTTTTTCGCAATGAGCAAGCAAATTATTAAAGTGAAGTTTAAAATTTAATCTGCGATCAAAGTGGAGGACCAAAAACTTTGCAGAATTTTGAAAAGGTACCGCTAGGTTATCCAAAAATAAACGCAAATCAAGGACGTTATGAGTAGTAAAAACTACAGCGGCACACTTAGGGACGGAAAACTTAAATCCCCACTGCAAGGCCCATTGGTGGGAGTCAAGGGCTGCTTGAATCCGCCCAGTCAAAAATTGTGCATTATGGGAAGAGTGCCACATTGCACAATCGTCAGCGTAAAGCGAGTATTTAAGTTTCCTGGGGATGGAAGCTGATGACAGAATATCATTGATCATAATGCTAAATAAAATGGGACCAAGCACACTTCCCTGCGGCATTCCGTTTTCCTGGATAAATATATCCGATGTTACGTTACGGATTAGTGACGGGACAACTTTAACTTTAAAGAATGGGTACTGAGTTCCGTACGTTGACATTGTACTGTGTGCATGAGCTGCTGAAGGAAATATGACCATGCTAATAATGCATAATAGAGAAGCATTTTACCAACCTACCATACATCCATGCCAGAAATGCAGTGACCGTAGGCTTGGCGTCCATGAATTCGCAGATGATGTTTGATTATGCTTCAGGCTGAGCTCGACAATCATACCAGTTATTGGGCACCGTAATGTTTATTAAGAATTCGTGTATGTTATAACCTATTATAATATTTTCTAGTAACTGAATCTACTAGCAATGAATACCGGGTGTAATACCTTGGTTGCTGAGTCCATTTAACTCTTGTTTACGAGAGGTCTCTTCTAAGCTAAATATACAGTAATCCCTCCACTATCCGACGTAATAGAGCCAAAGGCATGTCTGGAAAGTGGTCCTGTCTGGATAGTGGGCACCAGCCTCCTGGACTTGTACTTATGGACCCTAACTCAGAAAAACACCTATACAACTCCCTCTGGACATGCATAGCACCTATTTAAGACCCAAATCACACCAAAAAGGGACATAAAAGACTGAAATAAATGCAAAAGACCCATAAAATGAGGTTTTTGAGGTAGGTTTATACAATATTAAACATTCTGGGTACTTACAAGTCCCTGGCTCCTGGACTGGTAGTTATGGACCCTAACCTAGCCTAACTCAGAAAAACACCTCCCTACTGCACATGCATAGCACCTAAGACACAACATATTCACACCAGTAACGGGCATAAAAGAGTGAAATGAGGTGTTTGAGGTAAGTACAGTATGGAAAATGCAGTACAGTACAGTATGAAACATTCTGCCTACTTACAGCAAGTCCATAGCCATCTCGATGGATAACCGCCTCCTCTCAGACTCTAACAGTAAGAAGGATTTCCTGAAGCACTTGCAGTACACTGTTCATGAAGTCTTGCACTTAACTTAGTCATTCGCACTCAGAAGTCCATTCTTTTCACACTGCGCACTCTTGTCTTACTTATGCTCCATTGTAACTTAATGAGTGTTGCACTCTGCACTTTAAGTCTTTCCACTCATAAAACCAATTTCAAAACAAATCACACAAGTTTATTTACGTTAAATTTAGTCCAAAAATTGTTTGTATTTTCACTCAAATTTCTAATTTCTTAACAATACTGTATGCAGATTTTCTTTCACTGCACAACACTAAATTCCCGTGTGGTCTAGTGGAGAAGTTCTTGCCGTTTAATCACTGTCAGAGTCTGAGAGTATCACTGGGAGGTGACCAAGGGGTGCGTCGCTGGGTCATGGTGATGGCGTACCCACTGCAGATGACTCAGAAGATAGACGCAAACTCACGTCGAGCGGTGACTCCACCATGGCTGATGTGCTGGGCTGTGGCTCAGAGCATGAGGGCCTGTCTTGGGGAGGCAACGGAGTGGAGTCAGGGCTGGGCACAGCGGGGGTCACGGGCCTGAAAAAGCTGTCAATCGTTGATTGACGCAAAGAACGACGATTCTGATGATTTATGATGCGCTACCTGAAAGTACGCACTTCCTCCACAAGTCCCAAGGGCCCCAGCTCCCTGTCGCAGTCCGGGTGTTCCAGGTAGTCCAGAATGAACTCTAGGTGTTTCCGGAGTGCGCTTAGCTTGGGGATGGCTGGAGTTGTGTCATGCTGAGAGGAGTCCGCATCACCGTCGCCGTCCTCGTCGGAATCTTCAAGCTGGGTACTGACACCTGCAACTGAAGATGCGATCTCGATATCAGACTGGGTCTGATACCCAGGATCGCCCTCGTCGTCATCCAACCACTCAGGCACTTCGTCCACATCAACATTGTCGCCATGCGCACGTAGACGTGCATGGAAGTCATCCACATCAAAACCTAGGAAATCGTGCTCCACATCTGTTCCGAGAAGCAGACGAGACCAACCATTTACTAGAGTCTTGACAGGGATTTCCTTCCATGCACTGGCCCAGTTGTAAATGGCAGACTTGATGTTGTAGTGGCGAAGATTTTCCAAAGTCTGCTGGCCTCGTGTGTCCCGTCCCTCCCTGCGCTCATCCTTGTCCTCGAGAACAACCATCACCTCATCCAGGAACTTCTGTCGGTATAGCCGCTTCGTTGCCACAATCACTCCTTGGTCCATTGGTTGGATGAGAGCAGTAGTATTAGGTGGCAGAAACATGCACCTAATGCAGCCATTCTCAGCCACCAAGTCCTTGTCGCACGGGTGGGCAGGTGCATTGTCGAGAAGGAGGGCCTTTACCTGGTTGCGTGGGATTCCCAGTTTCTCCGTCTGGTAATGTATGACCTCCTTGACGAAATGGCAGTGGAACCAGTTGAAGATGTGGGCTGTGAACCATGCCTTCAAGGAATGGTACCAGATGACAGGAAGGACATCCATCACCCCACGAAGACACCGAGGCTGCTTTGCATTGCCAGCAATAACGGGCTTAAGCCTGTGCATGCCGTTAGCATTGGCACAACACAAAGCAGATAGCCGTTGCTTGGAGAGCTTGCGACCAGGTACACGCTTCTCCGTCTCCTCGGCTAGGGTGTTCGTAGCCAAAGATCGATAGACTAAACCAGTTTCTTCAGCGTTGTAGACTTGACCGAGAGTGAGGCCCTCCCTGTCAATCAAGCCCTTCACCTTGTGCCGAAACTCCTCTACTCCATCCTCGTTAGCGTCCAAAGCTTCGCCATGAGACTTACGGTTGGTTAGGCCATGTCATAACTTGAATGAGAAGAGCCAACCCTCGGATGCCTTGAAGTCTAGGGCATCGTGAAGCCTTGCAAACTTCTCAGCAGCAGCCTTCAGCTCTGTACCACATACCATCACACCAGCAGCACGTTGCTGTTGATACCAAATCAACGTGGAGCGGTCGATTTCAGCAAACTTGGGAGTAAACATCATCTTCCTCTCCACATTGCGTTTGCTTTTTGACGAGAAGTCAGCCGTGTACTGCATGAGTTTGTCTCGGGATCTCTTAATATCAAACAAAGTAGATCGGGCCAGGTTGAACTCACAGAGGATGCGTGACGAAGACCATCCCACATCTACTTTCTCCAATATCTCCCACTTCTTCTCCAGAGTCAAAACCACTCTCTTCCTCTTCTCAGGTGGCGGGGCCATCATCACACACACGAAGGAAAGGCACGAGAGCAGCAGGAGTGCCTGCAGCAGGTAAGGCACCACCACAAAAGCGAGCACGCGGGCAGCCATGACGACGAGGGTTCACTCACAACAAGAGACGGGCGGAAAGTGGGGAGGATGCAGAGGCGCTCTAGCGGATGTCAGAGGAATGAAACACCACAACAAAGCTGTCCTGCGTCGTGCGTGCCAAATTCAAATTACAGGCGGGAAAAAATCGGATTTTTTTTCGATTTTTTTTTCGGTTTTCGGACAATTTTGGGAATATTGGATCCCGGGACGATTATGTCCAGTAAGTTGGGATATCCGGAAAGTGGGCGTCCAGAAAGTAGGGGGATTACTTATATATATATATATATATATATATATATATATATATATATATATATATATATATATATATATATATATATATATATATATATATAAAACTGAAGAGACAGCGGGACTGAAGCCTCTTCTGGGGACAGTGGAAAAAGACAATGATTCCAAATGGATATTATCAGGAAATATATTGATATTAGTTTCTCTAAGGCATCTTACTAAGGGCATGTTTGGCAAATATATTCAGGAAAAGTGAAGACATTTCTTTCTATAAAGGGTACTACAAACTCTAATCACGGCGTCACTGTTTATGTTTAATAATATTGTTTTCGTATAAGAAACTAGAGAAAATGTTGTGTCGACTAAGATTTGCATTCTTTTCCTCATTGTATCTGCGGTCAGACTAGAAAAGTGGCGGCAGTTTAGAAAGATCAAAGGAATTCCGGATATCTTGTCATGTGTAGATATCCACTATTGTGGTACCTGTGGGCTAATTGTAGGCATCAGAATTCATCAAGGCGTAAATCATGTGTCTGCAATAATGAGGAAGCTGAAAATATATGAAAGGGCAAAGCAAACTGCAAATAACATGAGCTCAAACCTAGATAACCTGATGCCTACAAACCAGATGCACTGTCTCTTGTAAAACAAATGCACTGTTTCTTATAATCAATCACATCCGTTATAACAGTAGCTATTATTATTCAGTAAAATGCTTAAACCTTTTAGTGGTGACATCATAAAGATTGTCCTCTCCTCGAAATATCGTAGAATAAAATGGAATTATTTCTTTTTTCTCACTGTGGATGTGTTTATTACTTTTTTCACACATCAGTCATATAATAATAATGAATGACTTATACAACTAACCTTGCATTTGAATAAACTGGCTGATTTTCGTTGCAACTAATGAAACATGACCTTCTGAAGATTCATTTGGATAACACACAATAGAATATTCTCAGGCCCATGCAGCTACAGGAGTAGCGTTCCACCTCATATATTTGTTGCAAATATAATCAGTTACAAGACTAATTTACTTGCTTTACCAGTATTAGACTAGCAGAGTAAACAATCGTGCTATGAGTGTTCTCATTTCAGTGCAGATGTGTATAATACATAAATAAATTATATATATATATATATATATATATATATATATATATATATATATATATATATATATATATATATATATATATATATATATATATATATATATATATATATATATATAGATATATATATATATATATATATACATATATATATATATATATATATATATATATAGATAAATATATATATATAGATATAGATAGATAGATAGATAGATAGATAGATAGATATATAATTTCAGTCATTCCAGAAAACAGTCCATGAAAACCAATTATAAGATGCTCTTCTGCAATATCCAGTTACAAGAACCATCATAATTTTGTCAAAGTGCTTGCGGTAAGTTACTGAACATGGAAACTGGTGAGCATGATACAGGATCATTCTGTCACTGCCACCACCAGGCCAAAAAGATCTATTTAATGTGATTAACATTAACTTGCTTACTATTGTCTTGCCTTCCCATCTTAGCGTGGGAGTGAAATGGATGAGGAGAGTAAGGGCGCGGAGTCAGAGGAGGCACGGGGGCTGGAGCCGGCCAGCTTGGAACCGCCGCCATGGATGGCAGGGGTGGTGGTGGGTGGGCGCTGGGCCGCCCTAACATATGCCCTGTATAAATATTTCACTCTAATAATGATAATCCCACGCCATCATTTACATACTATATAAATGGAAGAGATTAAAATATAAATGCAGTAGAATGTTTATCACAGAGCAGGCTGAAAACAACAATATGAATAAGCAAAATCTCACTTTTAGGTCTGGTGTACGCGATTAAATTCAAGACATTGTGCTGAAACATGGTGATGAAATCCAGGTTGGACACTGACTGTGTAGGCAGGTATATTTAATTGATCAAGCTAAAAAAACTGGATTATGCTCCTGCTGCATACTGTATGCACGCTCCATCACCATGCTTCCGAATTAATCTTGTACATTAAACCAGGCTGCGTCTTTGAGGCTATGATGATGTCTCTATGAGATCTTAGTTAATATTATTGTTTTCAATCTGCAGCATGTTTTATATTTATGTGTACAAATTATGCATATAGATATGCAATATTTACACATTAAAGCAAATGATGTGAGCATCGAAATGAGTGGTGCAGCATGTTAATGTGAGTGAGGGTCTGGCATGCAGTGTCGCACCTCAGAAACACTACCAGCTCAACAACAGAACAATCACCACATTCTCCTCGGATATCAGATTTCTTACATTCAAACAAAATTTTATTTTTGTCGTACTAAATCTTATTCTTACTATTTATAACAGTGTGATATGGCTAAACAGAATAATGGTTATGTTACAATAAACTTTTGACCTTTTAAACTCCTTAATTTGAAGAGTTGCCAAGTGTCATACTTTCTTCTTCATTCACTACTTAAACACTAGTACAAAAGTATATTTTGAACTCTTAATCAAAAAGTGAAAACCCATCAGTTAATAAGCGTTTCTCTATGCCACAGAATCATCTGCAAGTAACCAGACAAAAATATTATGTCATAATGTTTGCATGAGAAATGTCATTATATTCTGTTGTCAAGTGTGTAATATAATATAAAACTTGCTCTCTGAATCAGAGCGAGTTGCAATACAAGACTGATGTATGCCGATTCAGGGAACATGTCAAGAACAGAAATTTGCATTCCTGAGACATTGCGCTGAATGTGATGTCACAACGTTGGAGTCAAAGGCTCTTTCTGTGTTGCATAGAAAAACAGACTCCTAAGGGAGATAATGCGTATTGGATGACATTAAACACTTCATTAAATTATACCCTGTAACACACAATTCCTTATGAAAACATCTCAGTCTTGGAGATTGATAGGCCGGATACTCAAATGGAGTCATGATTTATGAAATGGCACCTGTTGTAATGGAGCTCTGATATCATTTGGCACATGCCATCATAATTTTCTGATAATTATAATAGGCCACAAGTGAGGTCATTAAACCCTCGTTAGAAAGCCAGCTGACATGCGTTCTGCCAATCAACATAGTTTGTTGAAACAAGAGTCATTGAAAACCATGTCATTCTGTAAAGATCAGACTGGGTACAGGCAGCACTTGCCTATATTTTCAGTATGATAGTCACTTACTGCATTTTATTTCAGGTAAATTTCGTTTTCAGTGTGTATTTTTGCTGACAGCTTTTTCCCAATCCGTTTTTTGTCATTTCATTTTTTTATACTGAATCACTTTCAAGTACTATTGTCTATCTATCTATCTATCTATTGCCAGACGCCTCAATCCAGTTTGGGGTGGCTACAAACAAATCGCCTCCAAGTCGCCCTGTCCCCCGCCATTTCACTGCCCTGCTCCCAGCTCACACTCCCCTCTCTCATATACCTCTCCACCCCATCCCTCCATCTCATCCTCGGCCTCCCCCTCCCTCTTCCTCCCTCCACCTCACTCACATACACTCTCTTCGTCAGTCTTTCACCCTCCATCCTCTCCTCATGGCCTAACCACCTCAGTGTGTTCCTCATAACGCTTCCTATCACATCCACATCCCCACCACAACGCTCCTTTATATCCTCATTTGTCAGCCTGTCTCTCCATGTGACTCCACAGGCTCCTCTTAAATAACTCATTTCCACTGCTCTCACTCTTGACTTGTGTCCTTCCAACAACGTCCAAGCTTCACTTCCGTACGTTAGAGTTGGTATCACAATACTGTCATGTAGTACGAGTAACTTTTTCACTTCCATGCTCACTTCCCTGTTTCTTATCACTGCTTTCAAAGAACCAGCAACCTTTCTTCTCTGCTGTACCCTTTCAAGCACTTCACCCTCCAAACCTCCATCCTTACTCATCACACTACCCAAGTACTTAAACGTACTCACAGTTTCCAATTCCTCA
Organism: Coenobita brevimanus; assembly: GCF_032717465.1. Lineage (NCBI taxonomy): Eukaryota > Metazoa > Arthropoda > Malacostraca > Decapoda > Coenobitidae > Coenobita > Coenobita brevimanus. The sequence continues at coordinate 17,354,067 of NC_137032.1, forward strand.
CCATCCAACCTCGCTGTACATTCACTGACTTCACCACTCTCAAAGACCATCACTTTACTCTTCCCTACATTCACCTTTAGATTCCGTTTCTTACACACTCTCCCAAACTCATCCACCAAGCCTTGAAGCTCTCCTTCGTCTTCACTCAACAACACAGTATCATCTGCAAACAACAGTACAGGGAGTTTCCAAACACTATCCTCTCTCACCAGGGCCACTCCAACATCCACTACCCTACCTTGTACCTCTTTTATTACCCCATCCATGTACAGATTGAACAACCATGGAGACATGACACATCCCTGTTTCAACCCAACTTTCAAAGAGAAAAATTCACTTAGTTCACCATCCACACGCACTGCAGCCTTCGCACCATCGTACATACTCTTCACAGCATTCAACAACTTCCCATCTACTCCATATATTCTTAACACTTTCCACAATCCTTGTCTATCCGCCCTGTCATATGATTTCTCCAAATCCATGAAAGCTGCATACAACTTCTTTCCCTTCTCTAGAAACTTTTCCACTAAAGATTTAAGAATGAATATCTGATCTACACAACCTCTTCCCTTCCTAAAGCCTCTCTGTTCTTCTCCAACTAATTTCTCTGTTCTTTCTCTGTCAATAAGTATCCTACCATACACTTTTCCTATTATACTAAGAAGACAAATGCCCCTATGATTACCACACACTTCTTTTTCCCCTTTTCCTTTGTACAAGGGAATAATTATACCTGACTTCCAATTTTCCGGGACTCTACCTTCCTCCCAGGCCAATCTGCACATCTTCCACATCCATTCTATACTATCTCTCCCCCATGCTTCAGCATTTCACCACACACTTTATCAATTCCTGGGGCTTTCCCCGATTTAACTTTCTTCATTGCTTCCACAACTTCTATCCTACTGATTTCTTCCTGTCTTCTCACCTCCCTCCTTCTCCCAGCCATTCCCCAGCCACTTATACTCGCATTACTTCCATCTTCTATGTTCAACAATTCCTTAAAGTGTTCTCTCCATCTGCTCACTTTTTCTCCCTTCTCCACTAGTAATCTACCATTTTTATCTTTCACTCCCCTGCTAACTTCACTTCCACCCTGTCTTACTCTTTTCACCTCTTTCCAGAACATTTTCTTACAGTCCCTCCACTTTACACTCATATTCCTTCCAAATTCCTCATCCACTCTCTTCTTACTCTTTCTTACTAATCTTTTCACCTCTCTCCTTTCTACATATAACTCTCTCTTCCGCCTCTCAACTTCTTCCACGCCCCTATTTCTCATCCATTCATTGTATGCTTTCTTCTTTTGTGCCACAACCTGTTTCACCTCTTCAGTCCACCACGCTGTTCCTTGCACCCCCCTCCGTCTTCTCTTCCTTCCACACACCACATCACATGCTGCACATATTACTTCTGTAAATATCCTACACACACCTTCCACGTCTCCCATCTGCTCCAATTCATATTTGCCCAATCGTTCCTCCACTTCACTCTTATACTCTGACTTTTTCTCATCCTCTTGTAACCTTTCCACTCTCCTTGCAACTACTCCTTCCTCTCATCTTTCCCTTCTTCTATTCCTCCATCTTACTTGAATTCTAATTCTGGCCACCACCAAGTAGTGGTCAGAAAGTCCACTCCCCCAACCTCTATAAACTCTTGCATCCATTACACATCTTCGCATCCTTTCATCCACACACACATAATCAATCATTGCCTTCCTTTCATTCAGTTCACCACCTACCCTTCTCATCACTCGCCATGTATACCTGTGGATCATTTTATGCCTGAAGAGGGTATTGGCTATCACCAACCCCCTCCCAGCACAAATGTCCACTAACGCACTCCCATTCTCATCTATCTCAGCAGGCACACCCCACTCACCAACTATTCCATCCACCTTCACATTCCCAAATTTACCATTCATATCACCAATGAAAAACACTCTCTCATTCCTTACAAACTTTTCCATGCACACTTCTACATTTGTCCAGAACTCTTCTCTCACTCTTCTAGCACGATCTTGCGTTGGCGCATACACACACACAATCGCCCACATTTGTATTCCAACTTTCAACTTTACCCACACAATCCTTGACCCAACTGATCCGTACTGTCTTATGCTCCTCTTCCATCTTTCACTCACAACTATACATACTCCTTCCTTTGCCCTCTCATTCTCACCTACTCCTGCACATATACCCCATCCATACTCCCATTCTCTCACACTTTCTCCTCTCCATTTTGTTTCAGTTATTCCACATACATCCACTTTCGCACCCTCAAGCACCTGGACAATCTCTCTCTCTTTCACCTCATCATTCGCTCCCCTTACATTCCACGTTCCGATAACCATGTCCTTTGTCCGGTCCTTGATCGTCATCGTTTGGTCAGTCCTTGTCCGAGGCTTATTGTTTGCCTTTTTAGTTAGTTGTTTTCCGGGGAGGGGCACTAACCCTCCGCCAACCCTTTTAGTCGCCTTTTACGACAAGCAGGGATACTGGGGGAGTATTCTTGAAAAAAAACCCTACCCCCAGGGGGTACTCAAATCTCTTAGGTACTATTGTGCTCTGGTTTATTTTATCTTTTCCTTTACCCCTTTCAGTTTTTCGTTTTCTTCATTTCCTCTTATACCCTAGCTCTTTACGCCTACCCCCATTTCTTATTTCTTCTGTAAAGTGCAGATTTTCGTACAAGTCACATTATAGCATTTATGTGGTATTTTAAGATATGATACTTAATTACAACATGTGATGTCACGTAACCTAAGAGATTTGAGTATCAAGGGGCTCGGCAGTTAGGACGTTTCCTAATGAGATACACCTGGCATGGTAAGATATGACAGAAGTGTTTTGAGTATCCGGCCCTAAAATACACTTGAGCCTGGCAAAACCATAGAGTGAACACAAAATATTGGCAGTTTTAGCCATACAAACTCGTAAATACAAGATTTCACTGGACGCCACACCCAGCAAGGCCTTATTTTTAAGATATCAAGACCTAAAACCCCCCTTAACTTATGTAGCACTACTTAATGGCAATAACTGTAGGTTTAAGGACTCTGCATTCTGGGTACAATGCACTTGGAGCAACTCGGCGTGAAAAATGCTCCTGCCTAGAAATCACAAGATATCAATGAAATATCAGATATTCTACCGTACAGTCTAAATGCGATACATAGCACACAAATATTTAAAAATACACAACAGTTTCGGACCCTGCAAATCCCACAATATTATTTCGCTGGTAGAACATAGAACCATCGTGTCTGAGAGAAAATACCGTTAGGTTTTCTAACGGGGAAAGGTATGCGGTGACAGACACTGGTTAATACTACTCACTATGAATACAAACTACAGTATAGGATTTCGCATCCCATGGGCAATACACCCTCTTGGATACCGTCAATAACTTATCCAAAGGGAAAATAAGCAGCTTTAACAAACGCACAGAAGGGCCGTCACACAACACCCAAGCAGTCATCAAATTTCACGTTACCGGTAACACACATCGTGCAAAGTGAACAATACGATGGAAAACCATCTTCTTTGATACCATCATAAACATACTATACATTTGAAAAGTCCTAGTACATGGGAGTGCCATGGTTTGTTATACTACGCCATATAAGAAATAAATACTTAATGAAAGATGTAAACGTTATAGCGGTACTGATGTTTCCAAGAAGAGACACTGTAAATGATACTGCAGCCAATGAATCACCATACTCATAAAGTACCAAGGCCTGGAAATGGTTTGTCTCGATGGCTATCCTTTTTATCCTGTGTGATCCCAAGTCAGGAGTGAGGACTCACGTAGTGGTAAACATTTAAGCTGAGTGCTAGTGGTATGACCATCTATGTCGCTTTCTTATGTTCGCACACGCAGATATACAAAGCCAATATAACTACTCAACTTTCTCATTCATTACTCCTCCTACAGCCGCCACTTCCCCACTCACACTTCACCAGTAATGAGAATGAAAGTGCAATGTTGGGTCTGGTTAATACTGGTATGAAAGTGCACCTGGGAACATCAGATGCTGTTGGTATCAAGGAGTCTATGTCGAGTGGGTTAGTAGAGCGTGCATCTTCACTCCTCCTGATCTTAGTTCATTTCCTCACGGGTGACGGGGCTGACATTTAAGAGGTCACAGTGTCCTTCCATTTGTTTACACATGTTTGTACCCTGTCAAAGTTTCACGTATAACATATGCAGCTTCTTTCAGCACAAACTCATCCTACAATTCATAAACCTTCCATACGTATACTTATGTGTAAGTACTGGGTGAAGGTGGGTCACATCTCCAACGACAAAAGTAGTGTTCCTCGATTGTACAGTTCAAATGTTTTTCTGGTCCCGTAAAACACGGATTAAGCTAGTGCAGTATAGCTTTCGCAATGTAAAGCGTGTTCAAGTCGGCCTTGACAAAACATTCGTACATACCCGTACATAGTTCCCCTCCGAGGTCCCGTCCGTCAGTGAGCCTAATGTCGACTGATACCGATAGGTATACAGTGATATATATATATATATATATATATATATATATATATATATATATATATATATATATATATATATATATTCTGAGAAGAGACGAACATATATATATATATATATATATATATATATATATATATATATATATATATATATATATATATATATCATCTGAGAAGAGACGAACCTATATATATATATATATATATATATATATATATAATCTGAGAAGAGACGAACCTAAAGCTTTTGAAAGTTAACAATTTGTTGCCTGAGTACATTCATTCTTAACGATGCATTTTAAACTGTTTTTAATTATATGGGTTACAATAACCGTTTGACGGTAAGATCGCCTAAATGAAATATTATATACTGTTATTTGCATAGATGAATATAAAGACGGGGACTTACAAAGTTTAGATGGCCTAGATACGTGTGAAATTTTGAATTCTCGGGACAAATCAAAGCACAGCCAGGTAAAGTTTTACGAGCACATTGATTTTTTTTTCTTATGTTCAGGCAAATTAAGGTAAATTATGTCATTACTGCGATAATATATAAAATCTAACGTAGTAAAAATGACGAGCGTGGGTGTTGGGGGGTAGGCCGCTTGTGGGATGTCACACTTGACTAAACAAACGAAATTCAAATATGAGAACATTTTATTGTCGTACCAGTTTGGATTATGGTTTCTACTTTCGCATCATCAGAAAGTTTTCTATCCCTTTAGTTCTGGATATCTAGTTACATCTTACAGAACTGTGACATGGTAATGGATGCGGGTTATTTAAAAGTGACTGTGACATATAACTTCTTTACCCGTGTCTAACAGTTATTTTTCATTGAAATTCCAATATTTTACAAGGTTAGGGTTGACATAATGCCGCATAAATGACAATTTACCTAAAATATGCCTGAACAAGGGGGGAAAAACTCAAGGTACTCTTATAATTTTACCAGGATGTGTTTTGCTTTGTCCCAAGAACTTTGCAATCTTATCGTCAAACGGTTATTGTAACCCTTTAAAATGCATCGTTAATAATGAATGCATTCGGGCAAGCAAAAAGCTGTCAACTTTCGAAAGCTTAAGTCTGGTCTCTTCTCAGATCAGATCAAATAGGCCATAGAAGTCGCTATACAATCCTCAGTTCACCATATACTGGGAAGTGCCACATCGTATGTGTGTACATTTCACTGAGAAAGGTCACATCCTTCATTTTCTCATATGTTGTAAAGCATTGCATCCAAGATTTCTGCAAAATTCATGAAGCGCAAAATATACAGTAAACATTACACTAAGAAGCAGTATCACCTTAACCAGAGAAGCATCACATCATAGAATTCACAACGTACTTCAGAGATGCTCCCTATCATTAAAGTTCGCCAAACGATAAGAAGTACCACATCGTGTGCGTGAAAATATTACTCCAAGGACTATACTCAGGAAGACAACACTGTTTATGACACATCAGTATGAGCTGGAAGCACTTTAAGTTAAGCTGGGGACACGACTACAGACCAAACATACGCCAACTGATAAATCAGTGAGTAATGTAAGAGAGCCTACACTGTCTTCAGCAATAACGGCCCTTTTGCTTTGCTGTAATATTTGTGTTGGTAATGTTTACCGCTATTTTTATTAATATTGACGTGTCTGTTGCAACAATTTCCAGATGCACTGTGAATACAAATCTCAATAGCTGTTTGCGCGACTCACTGATTTGGAACACTCCCATATTTACAGTGCTATAGCAAGTTATATTTTGGGACACAGTCAAACCAAGAATCGCCTACTTATGTAAATACACTCATTCCAGAAATGTCAACACATTTGGCACACCATGTAACTGGCAGCTTGATGATGCAAACTATGGATAAAAAACATTAGGAACATCTTTTACCCTGTACATCTCCAGTCATTTTGGTAACATTACATAGGCCACGGAAACAGGTTTCACTGTCAAACACCATTGAAACAAACAGTTATTTCGACGCACTAAACACAACAGTCGTTTAATCATCACACATAATAACACACACACACACACACACACACACACACACACACACACACACACACACACACACACACGGGTAAAACGACAAACATGTCAGTCATTAATAACCAGACAATATCAACATAACTTGTGACACACACCAGGCAGTGAGACAGATATTTGCAACATAATACATCAGTCTGTTTACACTGAAATCACTAAAATGCAAAGGCGCCGTTCAATAATCAAACTGTATATATGACATTAAAACCATTTTGTTCTAAAAAAGACACAGACAGCATGACACATGCTCGAGTAATGTACACAAGATGAATGACAATACCAGTGACTGGAAACTGTTACAAAATTGTTTTGTCTTCATAGTGTAGAACCTGTGCTAGTTGGTGCTATTTGTAGTGGTGTAATTAATCCTAATTTTACAAACGTAAGTGTTGTTAACACTGTCCTAATCTTACAGCCTTGCTTTTATGTAAACTTTTCAGCACATGCACTTTGTCAGTATACAAAATCTGTTGTATTATGGTTGCTAATAAAGTTGATTTATGTATAATGTGGACTTAATTGGTAAAGCTTATTGCACTGTGTGTAGTGGTGGTTGTGCAGCACCGCTTACTAATACCTTGTTCCACATTCTGTTCGTGCTTGAGGGTGGTTGTAATCAGCATACCTGTACTATATTTTTCCTGTTTTGAAAATCAAGCGGTTAGAAGTCTTCATGACAAAGAAAATGCTGCAATACATACAATTTTAGGTATAATGATCAGATGGGGAATGCGAACCTAAAGGCCTAGTTTGTCTTTTATTTCAGTAGTAGGCCTACGCGTCCCTCACATATGACTGGATAGATGCAAAAGCCCTTAATGGACCTAATATAGCTGTTTACGTCAGTGGAATATGAAAAAGCAATTTCATTTGTGTCCTGATGCTGAACGAAAGTGTTAATTAAGACTAGATATTGTAGGGATAAAGACAATGGACTGCACCAGAGGAGACTTTTGCACAGATGCAGATCACTGCGCCAGAGAACACCCTTTTGGACAGATGCAAATTACTGCCCCACAGACATACACAGGTGCAGATCACTGCACCAGAGATCATTTGCACATGTGCAAAAACTGCACCAGATACCTTCCGCCCTGGTGCAAATCACTGCACCGGAAACCTGCACAGGTGCAGATTACCGTACCAGATACCTTCTGCACAGGTGAAAATACTGCACCAGAGACCTGCACGGGTACAAGACTCTGCACAAGAGACCTTTTGGACAGGTGCAAAACAACTAAGTTTAAGTAGTCAATAGCTAGGAAGAATCATCTCCGTCCGGGAAAAAAAAAAAAAAAAAATCAGTTAAAATCGATATCTACCCAGGTACGAAATTGATGTGGTGACAGAATTGTCGTAAGTGAGAAAAAGGAATACACAGACAAAAATACATTGAGGAATAACAATGTTATATGCAGTGTAAAAGAAATGTGCCATTTTTAATTTATAAGGTGGATATAACAATAATTTAAGATTTGAATAGAACTTAGCTCAAGATCTTTCCTTGTGGAGCGAAAAAGAACGAAATTAGGAAGCTGAAAATGGGGAGCATAAACTTTAGACCAAAACTTGTCATTCCGTTGTTTGGATAATGTTTCATAGGGTGAAGAATGGACTCACATACTTTTAAAGCATATAAAATAATGCAGTTCAGTGACCTATATAATTTGGGTATTTTTAGGTTGTGAGTCAATTTGAGCTTTCAGTCCACAAAAAGGCAGTTTTTTTACAACGTAAATCGCATTTATTTCATTTGTTTTTTCAATACAATATTAATATTTCTCACCAGAAACCGACCCTGACTTATATGGCATAAGAAAACCAAGAGCAATGGTACGGGTACCATCTTAGCACCTTGAGCATACTGTTCTTACAGTGAGCATTAACTTCAGTGTCCAGAAGATCCATAGTTGCGATATAGATTTATATTTCCACATGTTCTCATTTGCAGTGTACGAGTACACGAAAAAAAAGAGGAGTACTTCACAGGTATACTAAAAGAAGTACAATTTACCTCATTTGACCAATATTATTTGGAGGTACCATGGAAATAAGGTACAAAGATGCCGTCGTACTGTTCGAGTGATACATAGCGTACAAAGGCGCCGTCATACTGTTCGAGTGATATATATATATATATATATATATATATATATATATATATATATATATATATATATATATATATATATGTCATCATTTTTCATCATCCAGTCTTATGTTGCCCCATAAGGAGCGTAGGAGCCCGGGGCTAGGCAAGTTGGTCATGACATTTAAGATAAGAATGACCAGCCTCATTCATCCCTTAGTGGCATTACGTGAGTAATAAACCCCAACCACCCCTTGGATATAAACCTTCACCGGCTCAATCCAATTTGAGCGCCGTAATTACCCACTAAACCACCAGGCGCCAAAATTTGGTCATATGGCTACCACACAGCGTAATAAATAGTTTCCTTGAGTTACAGGAAACCATTTGGCTTGTCACCTATATATATATATATATATATATATATATATATATATATATATATATATATATATATATATATATATATATATATATATATATATATACAGTATATATATATATATATATATATATATATATATATATATATATGTGTGTGTGTGTGTGTGTGTGTGTGTGTGTGTGTGTTGTGGTAGATGGGGGCGCTCACAATTCACTCATTCGATGTAGTGCTGCTCTCAGGTGTCTGCCCTTTCCTCTCCTCCATCCTTCTTTCCTTCCAGTCTCTTTTGTCTTTCTGTCCTTCATTCTTTCCTCGTCCTTCTGCCTACGGGTGACTTTATACTCTCTCTTCTGTCTTTCTTTCCTTCATTCTTTCCTCTTCCTTTTGTCTACGGGTGACTACAGTGAGTGACAAGCCAAATGGTTTCCTGTACACCAGGAAACCATTCACTACTCCTGATGGTAACCATATAACCAAATTTCGGCGCCAGGTGGTTTAGTGGGTAATAAAGGAGCTCCAATCGGATTGAGCCGGTGAAGGTTTATATCCAAGGGATAGTTGGGGATTATTGCTCATGTAATGCCACTCAGGGATGAGTGAGACTGGTCACTCAAATGTCAGGACCAACTTGCCTAGCCCAAGACTCCTAAGCTCCTCATGGGGCAACGTAGAATTGGAATATATATATATATATATATATATATATATATATATATATATATATATATATATATATATATATATATATATATATATATATATATATATATATATATATATATATATATATATATATATATATATATATATATATATATATATATATATATATATACAGTTTCCATAGAAGGCAAATAAGGATAGAGATAACACCCACCAGCATCTCCGTTTGATCTATTTCTCCGCATTTTCGGACACCTCACTAATTACTAAAGTTATGGATCTAAAGTTTATCATGTTTCATAGCTTTGTCCCAACCATCGTTAAGATCGTAAAAAAAACTTGAGATTAACATAAATCATAATAACCAAACCATTAGTCTTCTTACAATATAGATAAAGAAAAAAAATACTGAAACAAGAATGCTCAAATATGAAAATAATTCACACACACACACACACACACACACACACACACACACACACACACACACACACACACACACACACAAAATGCACAAAAATATAACTCACCAAATCCGGAGAAATATTTCAAACGAAAATGCTGGTGAGTGTCATCTCCATCCTTATTGCCTTATGTATTCCGTAATTATACGTGAAGACAGCGTTAACGTCAAAAACGATTTAAATTGTTATATATATATATATATATATATATATATATATATATATATATATATATATATATATATATATATATATATATATATACAGAGTGAACGCAGAGTTGGCGTACTAGGTTTCGGAGGAGATTTCTAGGCTAATTTTGAGTAAAAGAAGCTACAAGAATAGTATTGTTAACTGTTATGAAGCTCAAATACTGGTAACCTTATTGTGGAAAATTATCTCCCTCATATTTCATCCATTAGGATATCAGTACTAGTAGCCCCATAACGGTTAGGATTTGAACCCATGTTGATATAGATTATTTTGCTCAAAATTAGCCTAAAAAGCACCTCAGAATGTTTTAGCATATATATATATATATATATATATATATATATATATATATATATATATATATATATATATATATATATATATATATATATATATATATATATATATATATATATATATATATATATGTATATATCGGTATATTGTCGATTACAATGAACAGCTCCAGTTTCCCGAGATGATTTCTTAGTGTGAGCTTAATATGTACGGTCGTCAGCTATATAACGTAATAAGGCAATTAGTACATTATTCTAAATAATCACATTATGATTTATTTATTTATTTTATGTGCGTATTAGTCCCGTATCCGCGTACGAGCTGTGTAAGTTGTGAAATTACACCTTTTAATTTCTTATAAGCAGTTAAGTGTGTTTTGTAATTTTTATTTATTTATTTATTCATTTTCTGACGAAAGTACAGTTTATAATTTGTTCATTTAATGAGTTTTGGAGCTACGTCCCCAATCTCAAAAGGATCATCGTGTTTTTTTAGTACATTTCTATTCCTTTTCATGCACATTATATTGTGCTTATCCGAATCGCATTTTAAATAGGTAACAAAGATAGTTTGTTGAATAAATACACCGTATTCACTGTGCTCAGCTCATGTCTGTCTGAAACTAATGACACGTTAAGAGACTTCATTGAACTACGCCAGACTTTGGATACGATAATTTACGTACTTTACTTTCGTTAATATTTTTATACTCAAGGGAAAATGTTTGGTTTCTTCCCACACATCACCTAGAAATTTGGTGGATTCAAATGTTCAGTGAAGAACTTTTTCAATAGCGGATCACATTTTTTTTTTTTTTTTTAGATTTTTTCTTATATATTTGATACGCTGAGAGCTACCTAGAGATATTGATATACTGATGATTCGCGGAAAAGTGGCTTGCCACTTTTCCACTCCTCATTTCCATTATTATGGCTAACCGTGATCTTCAAGCCGGAATCAATCATAAAGTTGTTACACCATGGCTGAAGTAGCCTAAATTATGTTTATCTATTTAATATCACTGTAATATACAGTATATACTAAATCACACACTTTAATAAAATAACATTCATGCATTGTTCATACATAAATAATTTTAACTGTTAATTTGCATAAAGATATAAGAAAAGAAATCCTTTTTTTTTCTATCTAAAATTGTGTTTTATGCACCATTTAAGTTTACTTTCTTACTTGATATACTGTGCTTGTGCTTGATGATTGTATCATTGTACAGTAAATGTTGTGGATGGAAACTACTTCGGTAAGCTAAATTTATATCACGTAATTAAAGCACTTGGCTGAGGTAGAGTGACTGCATGAACGAGCTGTGGCACTTGCCAGTGGCTGGACGGTCAGTCACGTTGATCTCATTCGTCAGTGGCATGTTTCACTCACTCCCTCTTTGCATTTTCACGTTTTTTAACCAGTAGAATTGTTACATTTAATGAATCTTATAGAAGCACTTTTCAGAGGTATGCTGCCTCCACTTAAAATGCTTCGTGCTGTGAGTATCGCACACTTTTCTGACTGGTTATATTTCAGTGTTAACGAGCATATAACTGAGAACTAGTAATGTTATAATGTCACATCAGTGATCATCGTCATAATGACTTAAATCACTACAGGAGTAGCACTGCTGCCATACCAGTTGCTGCCTCAACCTCCATTATCAGTAGTAACACCTCTTCTTCTCTGACATATGCTAAAACTACAAACATTACTACCATCACTATAACAGTACCATTACATAAACGTCACCAATGACTCGTCACCATTACATTAGTATTATTACTACCACCATGGCCACTGCCAATCTCAATAAGGCTACCATGACCAACACAACTTTAAATGCCACTGGCACAACCACGGCCACCACATTTACTAACAGGACCACCTCTATCGCCACTCTTGATATCATGGCCAAAACCGCCTCACTACCACCACCATCACCACCCCATCTCCACTGCTACTGCTATGACGACCGCCACCAACTGTACTAACCTATTACAACCGTAACTACCATTACCTTCATTACCACTCTAGTGACCACCACCACTTCGACTTCCAGCATCATTATCAAATACCTCAACCATATCCACTACCACTACCATGACCATAACAATCTCTATTATTAGTACCATGACCCCCACCACCTCCACTACAAATATCATGACCCCCTCCACCTTCACTACAAATACCATGACCCCCACCACCTCCACTACAAATACCATGACCCCCACCACCTCCACTACAAATACCATGACCCCCTCCACCTCCACTACCAATACCATGACCACCACCACCTCCACTACCAATACCATGACCACCACCACCTCCACTACCAATACCATGACCCCCACTGCCTCCACTACCGAAACCATGACCACCACCTCCACATCCACTAACAATACCATGACCACCACCACCTCCACTACCAATACCATGACCACCACCACCTCCACTAACAATACCATGACCCCCACTGCCTCCACCACCAAAACCATGACCACCACCTCCACATCCACTATCAGGGCCACCACCACCTCCACTGCCAAGCTCATGACCATCGCCATGTCCGCTACCAGTCATGACCACCATATCCTCCATCATGAGAGTTAGTAGGCTTCGATTACCACCATGGATACAAGTGTCATAATCATCACCAGCGCTGTCACCATTGATAATTATAACACCCACGTCTACTATCACCATCACCATTATGCCACCTAACACTGCCATATCTCCCTCTACTGCTTTCATATCCACATCTAATACCTTTACTGCAATGACAGTCGCCACCACTGCTGACCCGAACACCCTTGCCGTGATCAGACCCACTAATACGACTACAGCCATCAATATCACCATCATTACCATGGCCACTCATACTACTTCCATGGTCGCTAGCACTTGCACCAACCGCTCACTATTAAGGCCACGACATCCATAACCGGACCAACGACTTGAGCAACATCACCCACCAGCAAAGCCAGGACTACCTCTACTACTAACCTACCACTACTACTATCACTACTACTGTCATCACCATCATTACTACTATTGTACTACCTTGAAGACCACCAAGACACCATGATCACCAAAATCTTCACCACAGTCATGACCATCACCTCCACCACAACCATATCATATTCATCATTCACCTCCACCACTACCAACTAAGCCTCCACCACTAACATGATCACCAACATATCGTACACATAGTCAACACAACCATCATCACCCCCATCACTAGAACATTCACCACCATCATTGCTAACACGACCACAACCTCCACTAACATTACTACAAGCGCCTCTGACTACCATGACCATCTTTTTTTATTTTTATGTGTTCGACTCCGGGCATAAGCTTCACAGCCTGCTCCCAAGGCCCAGTAGTCCTCCTACATACCATACACCTCCACATGTCACCACTTCGGCGTTAAGACCTACCGTCCTTATTGAATAAATGCTAGGGCTGTCTCATACAGGACTGGTGTACTGGTATTTGCGGGGGTATTTTTATGACATGTCGGTGGGTCTTAAGGTAGATTAGAAAAGCCTAATTTTGTGAAATTCAAATCCTTAAACTGTCCCTTGCCCCAGCGGGGATTCGAACCTGGGTCCATTAGGGCTGCTGGCCACCTCTCTAAACCTTCATCACTGTTACGGCCAGCACCACTACCACTATACCCTATTTACCTGACCTCTGCACCTGAGATGTATGGAGAGAATAGGTTGTGTTTGACTCGCGGCTGCTGATTGGGCACCGATGATATCACTGAACACTTTTTTTACTAAGGTTTTATGGCCATCGCCCACAATGTGGATTATTAGGCCAAATAGATTTTAAAAACAAAAGCAGGACAAAAAGGCTCGCAAATTGCACAATACGACCAGTCTATGGGGACAATCGTGGAGGCAGCATGAAATATAAAGCTCGAAGATCAGCTAGATGTATCTCTTTCCCTCTGACAATCAGGCAAGGCGAACTCCCCTCACCCAGGTCAGCTACTCGTAGAAGATCCTATAAGGTGCAGTAAGTGGAATCTCCTGGCTGTTACGACCAGGTGTGGGTGCCAAGTGTCAGGAGGCGATGGTAAAGTAGGAGGACACGTCTAGCCGATCTCTGAGCTCCACGATAGGAGGGCGAGATGGACAGCCCTCCCTTGCGTGAGGAGGGGAGGGCTCATCAATCTCCTCCCCAGCTGAGGAGCCGGCCGTCACATTCTTGGCAATGGATGTGGAGACAGAAGACTCCTGCTCCTCCTCGGTACTGACGGCTGTTGGTGCACATCGGCACCAGTCTTGATCGTGGCCATGTCTGGAGTCGGGTCGGTGATCGATTTACAGTTTTTCTATTAAGAGGAGCCTCGAGCTGTAGTCTTCCGTGGTGTTGTGCGGGGAGAGACAGGTCGCAACTACCGGGCCTGATGCTCCTGACGGTGAGGGGCAGAATAGATCTTTTCCACGTGACGTCACGAGTCATGTGACTTTTGTTTACGGCGCCATATTGGACGGCAAATTGTTGGATGTCTAGAGAGAGAGAATTGCAGATTCCACAATGGTATTCCACTGTTGTGCCTTCGGCTGTAAGGCAAGGCAGAAAACTGGAAGTGTGGTAAACTTCTTCCGGTTTCTAGCCAATGAGAAAAGGCGAGAGAAGTGGATAGCTGCCAAGAAGAGGGAGAATTGGCAGCCAACGGCCTACTCCCGGCTCTGTTGCATGCATTTCATATTAGGTGAGCCGATGATTTGTGTGTAGATACGGGCATATTTACCATTCTTAACAGTTGCAGGTGTCATGGGATATTCTAATTGTGTTAATGTCAGAGCACAAGACCCACACGGCCATGAGTGTGTGTGGGAAAAGTGGGGGAGGGTCCATGTCTGGCCTTGTTCTGATATTATTCCAGTTTCACCCAAACCAAATCTGACATAGCAGTGATGATCAAGAATGTTAGATGCATAAGTACAACCGATTAAATTACAGGTTAGATCATACTTGAAGTTAGGTTAGGTTAGGTAAGGAGGTTAGGTTACGTTTGGTTAGGTTTTTATTTTTTCAATGTTTTTCACTGATTCGTTTGAAACTGATATTTGTGTCATGGTGGATGATTTTAATAATATTGCAGTACTGAATATTGTCCAAGACTTCAATATAAAACTTATATATATACCACTGTGAGTCTGTGTGCTAAACAATGTTGCAATTAAAACTGAAGCAAAATTACTAGTACTACTATTTATAATTTTCTGTTTTATTTAGAAAAGAATGTTGTTCCACTGAAAGCAAAACTGTCAGTACATGCTCCAATTAAATGTACGTTTTCCGCTCAGGACAAAAATCCTTTCTTTACAAAAAAGAGAATAAGTAATATACTTACAGTATATCAACAGCCCCCTATAGTTTTCTTTTACCGGATATGTAGCTACTAAGATTTTTTTTTCGTTAATATAAAATGTAAAATCATAAAAAGTGTATTGTTGAATTCTTTTAGTTTTATGTTGTGGTACTCATCAGCATGAAATAAATGACCTTTATTTAAATTTGTGCCAGTGTTATGTTTCAGTTGTAATGTAAAAGTTAACTTCAAGAGTAGTTTTGACAGTTTTGGCCTACACTTGTAATTATGCATTTCATGTAAAACTACTTAAAACATCACTATATAGGCTGTGTGTATGTTTCTTGGTCTATAATTACTGAAATTTCCAAAATAAGTAAATTTTATGGTAAATTTCCGGGATTAGACCCAACTCACCGTGAAGCTTAAAATTTTAATTTTTAAATGTTTTATAGTGTGATTAATTTGAATCTGATATTCATTTCTGTCGGAAATTATTTTTTTTTTTTTAATTCCAAACCACGCTAACCCAACCAATTTAACTTAACCTGACCTAACTTAGGACCTAACTTAAAGATTAAGAAGAGAGGATAACTGCAGTAGACCAATAGCCCCATGCTAGACAGCTCCCACAAGAGTGTGACTGATTTACCCTGCCTACTATAGCCCATGCAGGCCCATACTAGGCAGCTGTCACAGGAGTGTGGCTACAAGAATGACACATTCTGTATGCAACCCATACCTGTCATACGCTAATCTAGCCTATGCTTGGAACTTTCTAAATAGGGGGCAGCAACTAGGGTACATCACTGGGAAACCAATTCCATTCATCAACTACTCAATTCCCAGTCAGTGTAATACAGTCCCTCCCACCTTGACCTTACGTCAATAATTTGCTGATTACCAAGTCGATTCACAAGTACCATATGTCAATTCCAGGTATCTACATTGCATATATACAATATGACATGTCTGTTTACCTTGAAGGATACCCCGGTGAACTTTGGTGGAGTGTTTACCAAATAGCAGTAGCGATCGCCATATCTGAGATCTGGTTTCGGTCCCCAATCCTTAAAACCGGTGAATTTCTCCCTAGATATGGTGTAAGGGTCTAGCTCCAAACAATTTATCTTGTTCCTGTACAGATCATGGTGGCGTTGATTCAGATTTCTGCATATATCTGACAGTTTCATCTCTGACAGCCCTGTCTGGACAGCCATTACTGCGAGGAGTTTGCCGTCCAATATGGAGTCGTAAACAAAATCACGTAATTTCCGTGACATCACTGGAAAAGGTCTACATACATCGCTGGTGAAGCACATTGGGATGACAAGGTGAGGCAGCCTGTTCTCCTCAAAGATCTTGGGGAGGAGAACGTGCAAAGACCTCTTATCACCCCCACTAAAAGCCCTCGCCGTCGCGATGTACATTTCCATGACCGTGATTATTTCCACAGGACTCCCTTGACCCCTGGCCTGGCATCCCTGGGCCATAAGACGTCGCCGTGCATCGGCAGAATCCTGCACGGCAACACCTTCTAGCCCAGTAATATCCCGAGCCTCAAGACCCTTAGGAGTCCCAAAGTGACTAAACTCCTTCTTCTCGCTATCCCCAAGGAAGCATTGGAGATGCCGTGAGTTTGGTTTAATGACAGGCTGGCGGTGCACGAAAACATCAACGCCAGTATCCTGTCACTTGATGAAGCCGTACCCCGCCCTGAAATTAAAGCAAACCACGGTCCCCCTGATCTTCGTCTGGGCCGCCGGAGACTGTGGTCTGCTGTTCGCCCCCCAGGTAAGAGATGTGGCCTCCGTCATAGGTCGATCCTCTCTGTCTCTCCTCTCTCCATTGAAGTAAATGCATGCATGTATTATAGTGCAACATGAGGACGTAGGTGTACACCGTGGGTGGATGTAATGCAACATGTGGACGTAGGTGTACATTATGGGTGGATGTAGTGCAACATGCGGACGTAGGTGTCCACCATCGGTATATAATTTAGTTCAAATGTCACTCGTCGTTTTGTAAAACTTTATAATCAACTTTAATTTCTTTGATAACGGTAAACTTTTAAAGCTATTTTTTTACCTCTTTATCTTCGGAAATTATTCCATATTTAAAGTGGCTCCTTATAGTGCAAGAAATTGACAATATTAATACCGTATACTTATTTTCAAATAAGAAGAGCTATAGATTTACATCATCGGTGGCCAATCAGCAGCTGCGAATCAAACTCACCCTACTCGCCCCATAGATCTTGGGTGCACAGGTCAATCAAATAGGATACAACACGACAGCATCACCATCATCATCACCACAACAATGAAACCAGCACCTTCACAGTCACCTTGAGGATCATTATCGTGACTTTACAATGACAACTTTCACTATGACGACCACCATAACCATTACTACCTTATCAGCATCACTACCACTGCCATCATTGTGATCATCACCAACATCCCTCCATCCAGTTCCTCACCACTTATGCCTTCACCTCAATCTTCCCCCAAACCCCCATCACTGATGCCAACTTTACCTTCACCACCGACCTCACCTACATCATCAATAACGGTAGCATCACCATCCTCTTCTCCCCTAACACTATTATTACCAGAATAACCACTTCCTCGACCACCACCATAACACACTACAACCACAACCTCCTGCTTCATATAACCACCATCATAACTACTATCACTGACCCCTCTATTACCACCACCATCACCACCGCTACATGCACTACCATAGCAACCACCATGATAAAGACCATAGACCCTCCTCCACCACCACCACCACCACCAACACCACCACCACAGTACCATCTCCACCACCGCCACCACCACCACCACCACCACCACTCCCCAGGGCGGCGTGGCGGGGCTGGGCACCTTGGAGAAGGGTGCCAGCAGAGGACGGGACCGAGGACGGGGGAAGACTCGAGGGGGCCGAACCAGGTGAGCAAACCTGTTTTATACCTGGGCACTTCCTTGCCTCTAGACGGCGTCTCACTTGCTTAGAGCATGTCGCCATACTCAGGTATAACTCCACAGTGCCTCAACACCTGCTTATTGCTTCACCTTCCCCACAGTGCACGATGGCCTCACACGCAACTACTTGTACACGTTCACACTTTGTAAATTGAAGAAATTTTTCATGTAGCATCGTTGTGGTGCTGAAAGTATTGCTTTGTAACTGTCTTCTATACTCTGCATATGTCTACTGTTATCTGTACATTTTTGCATAACATATGTCTTACTACAATCTCATTCTATGATAAAAAATGTTTTAAATAATTTGAGAAATAATTAAAATACGAGGCAGGGTCCAGGAAGAGATAGATAGATAGATAGATAGATAGATAGATAGAGAGAGAGAGAGAAGAAACGGAAAACATGATGCAGGGAAAACTAGTCAACAGCAAGAATAATGGAATGAGCCTTTACACATTCCTCACTGTTCAAGACTCCGAAATCCTGACTTCACACACACACACACACACACACACACACACACACACACACACACACACACACACACATATGCTCTTCATAGAACCGATTACATACAATCAATTCGATGACTATCAAGACAAAAAGGATTGCCAAACCGCTGTCACACGTTCCTCTGTACAAATATCGTCCATACAGTTTCATCTCCGGTAAGTTCCTAAACCTCAGTGTTAACAACTACATTTCATTATCATATCTATCCACCTTTTTAACCTTCCACTCCTCCCACCTTCAGACTCACATGTACGTTTTTCTATCTATCTGTCTATAGCCCGACGCCCTAATCCCGCAAAGGGTGGCCGCAGACAAAACGCCTCCAAGTCACTCTGTCACCCACCATTTGACTGCCCTCCCCCAACTCACTCCCCTTTCCCTCATATACCTTTCAACTCCATCCCTCCACCTCATTATCGGTCTTCCCCTCCCTCTCCCTCCCTCCACCTCACCTACATACACCCTCTTAGTCAGTCTTTCATTCTCCATTCTCTCCACATGTCCAAACCACCTCAGTGTATTTCTCCTAATCTTCTCAACCACATCTACATCCACCCCACAACGTTCCTTCATTTCTTCATTCGTCAACCTGTCCCTCCATGTCACACCACATGCTCCTCTTAAGTAACTCATTTCCACTGCTCTCACTCTTGACTTGTTCCCCTCTAGCAAAGTCAATGCCTCGCTTCCATACATCAAGGTAGGGATCACAATACTATCATGCAGTGACTTCTTAACTTCCATACTCACCTCCCTATTTCTCATCACTGCTTTCAGTGAACCCACACCCTTTCTTCCCTTCTGTACCCTTTCACGCACTTCATCCCCAAAAGTTCTATCCTTACTCATCACACAACCCAAGTACTTGAATGCACTCACATTCTCCATATCCTCACCATCCAACCTCACTGTGCATTCTGTGACTTCATGCCTCTCAAACACCATAACTTTACTCTTATTTACATTAACTTTCAGATTTCTCTTCCTACACACTGTACCAAATTCATTCACCAAACCTTGCAACTCTCATTCATCTTCACTCAACAATACTGTATCATCAGCAAACAGCAACATCGGAATCTTCCACATCTCATCCTCATTCATTAGAGCCACCCCCACATCCACTGCCCTACCTTGCACCTCCTTTACAACCGCATCGATGTATACATTAAACAGCCATGGAGACATCACACATCCCTGTTTCAGTCCCACATTTAGATCAAAGAACTCACTCAGCTCTCTATCCCACATTTAGATCAAAGAACTCACTCAGCTCTCTATCCACTCGCACCATAGCCCTAGCTCCTTCGTACATACTCTTCACAGCACTCAACAATTTCCCTTCCACTCCGTATATTCTTAATACCTTCCACATATCTTGCCTTATCTATTCTGTCATAAGCTTTCTCCAAGTCCATGAAGGCAGCATACACTTCCCTTCCCTTCTCTAGATACTTCTCCACTAAACCTCTTAGAACAAATATTTGATCTACACACCCTTTTCCCTTCCTAAATCCCCCTTGTTCTTCTCCAACTAGCTCCTCTGTTATATGCCTAACCCTATCAATGAGTATTCTACCATATATTTTTCCACTCACACTAAGAAGGCAAATACCCCTATGGTTACCACATACTTCTTTCTCCCCTTTTCCTTTTTACAAAGGAACAATAATACCTGATTTCAGTCCTCTGGAACCCTTCCCTCTTCCCAAGCCAATGAACACAACTTCCATATCCGCTCCACAACAGTCTTACCCCCATACTTGAGCATTTCACCACACACTCCATCAATTCCTGGGGCCTTTCCCATCTTGATCTTCTTAATTGCTTCCACTACTTCCGCCCTACTGATATCTTCCTCCCTCCTCTCATCTCTTCTTCTCCCAACCATTCCCCACCCACTCATACTCTCACTGCTCTCACTCTCTACATTCAACAAATCCTCAAAGTGCTCCTTCCATCTCCTCACTTCCTCTCTCTTCTTCACCAACAATCTATTATTCCCACCTTTCACTCCCCTACTATTTCCCCTTTCACACTGTCTTACTTTCTTTACCTCCTTCCAAAACTATTTCTTACTCTCCCTCCATTTTACACTCAGATTCCTCCCAAAATCTTCATCCACTTCCTTCTGACACTCCTTCACCAATCTCTTCACCTCCCTTCTCCTGTTCACATATACCTCTCTCTTCTCTCTCTCATCTTCTCCCCTACCTCTACTCACTAGCTATTCACCATACGCATTCTTCTTTTGTTCCACGCTCGTTTCACCTCATCATTCCACCATGCTGTCCCTTGCACACCACTGCTTCTCCTCCTCACTCCAAAGACCAACTCACATGCTGCGCCTGTCTCTTCCGTGAATATCTTACATACATCTTCCACCCCTTCCATCTGCTCTAACTCATACCTTCCCAATCTTTCTTCCACTATGCTCTTATACTCTGCCATTTTCTCACTATCTTGCAACTTCTCTACTCTTCTCACAGGAGCTGTTTCCTCCTGTCTTCCCCTTCGTCTCTTCACCCATTTTCTTTGCAGCCTTACCCTGGCCATCACGAAGTGATGGTCCGAGTCTCCATTCCCCCACCCTCTCCACGCTTTTGCATCCAACACTTGTCTTCTCATTCGCTCATCCACACACACGTAATCTATCATTGCCTTTCGTTCAATAAGTTCACGTCCATCCTCCTCATGACTCTCCATGTGTACCTGTGGATCGCCTTATGCCGAAAGGTGTTGGCTATTGCCAACCCGTTACCAGCACAGATGTCCACCAAAGCACTATCGTTCCCATCTACTTCAGCTGGCACACCCCACTGACCAACCACTCCATCCACCCGTACATTCCCAACTTTGCCATTCATGTCTCCAATCAAAAGCACTCTCTCGCTCCTCTCAAACTTGTCCACACATGCTTCTACACTTGCCCAAAACTCATCTTTCACTCTTGCCACTCAGTCCTCTGTCGGCGCATCCGCACATACAATCGCCAAGCTTGTTTACTTACTTTCATCCTCACCCACTGTTCCATACTCTCTTATATTCTCCTTCCAATTGCATATCGTCAGACATTCTCTCTCTTGCCCTCTCATTCTCATTAACTCCCGCACATATTCCTTAGCCGTATTCCCATTCTCTCACCCTTTCACCTTTCCATTTAGCTTCAGTCAATCCACATACGTCCACTCTTGCATCCTCAAGCACCTGAACAATCTCTCTCTCTTTTTCACTTCATCATTCACTCCTCTCACGTTTTTCGTTGCACTATTTATTTCCATTTTTCAAATAAGACCATACCATTTAAGCCAACTCTACCGATCACAAAGTGCTTAAGCCCAGTTCATATATTCACGATTTTCAGAGGCGATTGCATTATGCTTGGAAGTAATTAAATTCGCGAGGAATCCTGACAGTTTGCAGAGTTTAGACGCACTGACGTCACACGTTACGATACCACTGCGCTTACACTTCGTTAACACGCCACTGGGAAACACTTTTACTATGCTTACACATCGCTTGCAAGGCGATTGAACTGCAATCGCGCCGCTAGAGTGCGATAAAATACGATTGTGTCCCAGTCAAACTGTGCTCGTTGTACGCTCTACACCAGAGGTGGGGAACGTCCGGCCTCCGGGCCGTATAAGGCCCGCAAGACCATTTGATCAGGCCCGCAAGGCAATTCATGAATGCATTTTCATAAACTCATGAACAAATATATATATATTTGTTCATGAGTGCGGGTAAGGGGATGGGTCTATTATGATGTGGCAGGGGTAAACCAGTTCTGCTGTCGGGCCCTGCTGCGGATGTCACTGATTGCATTGCGCAGTTGACCCTTGTGCGGTGTGGTGCGGTGAGGATCTGTCCGTTCTCCCCTTTGGGGCTAAGATGCGAATGAATGTGTTTGAATGGATGAGTAAATGGAGAGTGAGTCGTCCTGTCTCGGCTACCTCCCTTTCCTTGGGGGAAGCAGCCCAGGTATATAATATATATATATATATATATATATATATATATATATATATATATGGAAAGAAATTGTGAATGAATAAGTGATGACGCAGCCCTGAGGGGATATTCTCCCGCATTTGGTCTGATCAGCTAGTCAGGTCAGGTGCGGGTAAGGGGATGGGTCTGTTATGATGTGGCAGGGGTAAACCAGTTCTGCTGTTGGGCCCTGCTGCGGATGTCACTGATTGCATTGCGCAGTTGACCCTTGTGTGGTGTGGTGCGGTGAGGATCTGTCCGTTCTCCCCTTTGGGGCTAAGATGCGAATGAATGTGTTTGAATGGATGAGTAAATGGGGAGTGTGTCGTCCTGTCTCGGCAACCTCCCTTTCCTTGGGGGAAGCAGCCTAGGTATATATATATATATATATATATATATATATATATATATATATATATATATATATATTGTACTGGATTACAGTTGATTTTAAGTTGATAATTTTGTATGGCCCTTAATAGGAGAAAGGTTCTCCACCCCTTCTCTACACGATAATACCCCGCTTACAATATGTTCACACTACGTCTGACGAAGATTTCAGGTGCTGGGGGTAAAAATATGAGGCAGGTGCCTCCATTTCTCATTAGTCTATCTTTGGTTCTTTGACAATGAAGACCTCATTATGGCACTCATGGACAATTGAAAGCCATTGGAACTTAGCCTTGCTACCATAGAAATGAACCTAGCTTTGGTGATATTAGTAATGAAAACTGGAGCGAGCGAGAGAGAGAGAGAGAGAGAGAAGTAATTCAAACAAAGATCTCATAGTGCCATACTTGACCCTCCATTTCGAATCAGTCATGGAAGCATTCACTTTCATTCCGTATACCTCTCCGGTTTCAGCTTTGCACATTTACCATTCTCTTTTATCACTGCACCAAACTACATAAACTTATTCTCCAGTTCAGTTTCTTTCCATTTGCCAGGTCAACAAAGTGAGAATACCTTCTTTTTTTGGACAATCAGTACTTTACTCCTGTTAGCATATACTCTCAAAGCTCGACAACAGTCATCAACAAAACTCTACACTAGTCTGCAGAGCCCTTGTTCAGTACTGGCAAGCAGCACAGCATCAACTACATACATTAGCTTTGAGGTACTCCACCCTACACCATTCACTATTATCTTCATTCTTATTTCCGCGACCCGAATTGTCACCTCTCAAAATCCTACCAACACACACACACACACACACACACACACACACACACACACACACACAAATTGGTAAACTTCGTACGAGATAAGTTAATCATAATCAGCCTGCTAAGTTCCTGCATTGTCTATGGAAGGGCCTGGCCGCAGGCGAAAATCATCTAAACTGCGCATGCGCCAGAGAGTCTCGTCGCTGATTGGCCCGTGTTTTCTCTTAGCTGGCATGCACATGTAAACAGAACGATGGCACAGCTAAAAAGTGCAAAGACAAAAATACGTGACTGTCCCTCAAGTACAACTGTTGACCCATAATTGAGGTGCAACATTTATAATATATTATTATCATTATTTTTAATATATTTGTTTTGTATGTTGTGATGCTTTTGGCTTCGATTTGGCGTATCTCAGCTCACATTTTCCCTGTTCTTCAAAGCCCTCTCATCATCCGGGGAAGGCAGCCTGAGGGTTGAATACACAAGTTAATATCATATTACAAAACAAACAAAAATATTCATATTTCCACTAATAACGAAATTTGTAAATGATGCCCATATCTTATGCCTTTACCCTTGCATCAAGGCCTGCCCACTTCGCCTGCTGCAAAGGCAAGTCGTTATAGTAGGTGTGAATATATCAGTGCAAAGGGTAAAACCTCATATTCCACAGATTAGACACTAAAACCAGAATAACAAAAACAAGTCACAGCTTCTGTAGAATAGGCTAAGAGAAACTCAAGTCCAAACCTGTCGTTTGCAACACGATTATCAAATTCGTTCATAAATCATCGAATACATAAAGGATAAATTTCCAGAACTACACCCAACTCACTTTGAAGCTTAACTTTATCTTTTTTTTAAATGTTTTATAATGTGATTAGCTCAAAGCTGACATTCATTTCTGTCAGAAATGATAAAAATTTTACTCTTATAATTAACCTAACCTAACCTTATGTGGCCTATTGTAGTGTAATGCTAGGATTTTTATCCCACCGTTGTTCATCAGTTGTAACGGTAGGATTTTTATCCCACCGTTGTTCATCAGTGTAATGATGGTAATTTTATCCCATCATTATTTATCAGGTTTGTTCTGCTTAACTTACTTGTTGATAATACAAAGGGTACTCAACTTAGTCTCCCATCAATGACTGATAAAGTATTCACCAAAGAAGAAACGAAGGATGGGGGGGGGAGTAACTTCGACTTTGAATGATAAAGGTTAATTGCATAAAGGATATTTTTTGGTAGCGTTTGTATTTTTAGCCGAGTCGAGAATAAGTTAGTACCACGTGTGTTAGTTTTTCTCAAAGCAGAGGAATCTTGAACTGGAAGGGGAGTGAGTCATGCGTGAGAGGACAAAATTCTCTTGGTTGGATATCAAAATTGCATATACTTTACTGTACTTTAATAAATCTATACTTGTTAAACAACAGACATTTTTTTTTTGAATTACATGACCTTTAATAATATGAAAAGAGTTGTAAATTAAGTACTAGTTTGGGCGATAGTAATACAGTGCTGTTACCAAGCGAAACAATTTGAATATTTAACAATGACTCCTGAGTTCATCACATTTCATTCTCGATTATCAGTTATTCTTGGGCTCGTCAATAGCCTCAAGACTGGGACATTCAATGGCATGGACTGTCTTTTCGGGCTGGCATAGCCTCGAACCAAAAATATTCATTCATGTACTATTACGTCGGGCCAGTCTAAACTCATCACACAATTCACTAATATTTCATAATCACTCGGGCTTGCTTAGCCTCGAGGAACAATTGGAAATTACATATCCTTACAACCACTAAATTCACTTCAACACTCCCAATATTTCTAACCTATTTATAAAAGAATAGAAAAAAGAAAACGGTTGATGACTTAAATTTGCTTTTCTGTTACTGATCACATTAACTTTCAAAATTCTGTACATTATCTACTATCAAAAAAAAAAAAAAAGGTTCACCTGATTGATTCATAATTCAATTGCTACTACATTCAGTTATAAATCTATCTGTGGGTAGTGTAAGTGTGTGTGTACAACAAGTCTATGGGCAATATCACATGATGGCCTCGTGCAACCCCAAAGTCACGGTGTCTGTGGACTGAAACAACGTCTGTTACTTGCAACGTCTGGTTAGCCAATGCCTACGTTAAGCTTTTAACAACATTACTTCATATTGTTCACGACAAGCAAGAATTAAAACAAGCAAGGGGGGGAGAAAGGAGGCATGTGTACAGCTTACCTGAAACAACTTCTGTTACTCGCAACGTCTGGTTAGCCAATGCGGCTTAGCTGGGCACATAGGGACGCTACTGCTAGTCAAATGAGACTGTGTTTTTGCGATATGGTGGGTTTTAATTCTCTTCACTATTTATATAGTAGAGTACACATGACGTTAGGACTTTTGATTGAATTGGGGAAAATTTGGGATTCATTCCTTACTACAGTTAAATACTGAATTTACCGCCATCCCGCCCTGAGTTTGGGGTAGCTTATGCCATCTAGTGACGGCTAAGGCAAGTGGAACTACTTGATCCTCACAAATTACATTATCTTTGCCTTTTCTGACTATTAATTTCACATATTTGGATTCTAGCAGCTTCATTAGTAAGCATTTCACAACAATGATACGGAAAGAATTGCATACCCATTATTATTCTGTTCAAGGTTTAAACTTGGCGCCCGGCAACGACGCACCACAAGCAAGGGGATGTTGCCCACATCTGTTATTCGTTACCTACCAGATGGGTGAACTCCCATAGCTCAACACTCCCAGTTACACTACCTATGCATAGGTACAGAGATATATACATATAAAAATAAAGTTGTCCCTATATCGATCATTAACACATGAACTACTACTTAGAACAGGAGCCTTATAGACTAGTATTCAGATTACACTCTAACTTAGAAATTACAGTACCTCTAAACATATACATGAATACTAAATTTGTGGCATTACAGTAGGAAACATCCAGATACACAATAAAATTTCATTAAATAACTTAAAAACATATCAGTATAGGCCTATAGGGTAAAACCTCATGTTCCGCAGATTAGACACTAAAACCAGAACAACAAAAACAAGCCCCAGCTCCTGTAGAATAAGCTAGGCTAACAGAAACGTGCATAAGGTATTTAGCCTAAGACAATTTTTGTTGCCAAGAAAAAATATATATTTACTTCTAAGCCAATCTGACAACTCAACTCCAAACTGCAACATGATTATCAAATTCGTTCATAAATCGTCGATTACAGCTTCCAAAGCTGTGTGTTAGTGACAGACAGTACAATAATATTATAATAGCCTACCCATCTAAAGCTGTGACAAGCAAAAGGTGCAAAATTTTGTCAGTTTCTACTATTGTATTTGCTTAAAATTCTGTTGTTTACATCTGCCAACTGAGAGAAAACATGGGCCAATCAGCGACGAGACTCTGACGCATGCGCAGTTTAGATGATTTTCGCCTACGGCCAGGCCCTTCCTTGTCTATAGTCTGTGTCAGCGAGTTTGACGCACTAATTTTGCCAGCTGAGGACAGGGGGAATTGGTTACACTGACCGATGCTCTCGGGCTGTGATTGGTCATTTCCCGTCGTGTCTGAACGTGCACCAAATTGACTTTGTACTCCAACAACAACTCATTTATCTGTAAAATACTGGATTATACAGATACAAATTGAAGCAATGATATCTAATGATAAATATGTTCGATTTGAATTATCAGAGGTAAACCTGAACGACATTGATAACAAAACTTAGTAAAGTCTCAACTGGACGCATACGGACACAGCGACTGTGGCGGGCATTCAGACGTTCATAGCAAGGTGGTCCCGAGGTCCTATGAAGGCTCCATTGTTTTTTCCACCACCATTTCACAGTGTCACAGTCAACGGTCTACACGATGTCCTTCATTACATCATCTACTAATAAACGAGTACAACCTTAACCTAGATAAGTTTAGCTTATTTTCTAATAATTATGATGTGTGTATGTAAGCACACACACACACACACACACACACACACACACACACACCTCACTGGGGCCAATACATGCTATTCTCCTATACTGTACATAGACATTTTCATTACCTTCATACGTAACAGTAGCTTTAAAATTCTGCGTTTATGTTTGTCTTCATAGTCAGATTCAGTAAAATTATTTCTTACAATAATAAGTTAGTTGTTTGATTTTCCTGAACATTTTCATATCATAAGAGAGACACACGGACAGACACTCCTGGTCACCATGCACCCTCTCCTCAAGCATGATATATCTCTGTCCCCTCGACCTAGAGAAGCCGGGAAAGTAATGTATTACATCAGCGTAGAATGACCGGAATTTTTGTTAATGGTGGAAATAAAAGGAATGTAAGATAAAAGCAAACCCCATGAGAAAACAATAGTTGAACTATGCTGCTATAATAAAACCGCGTGCAGTGTGAACGAAATCAAACATAATGAAATGACAATTTGAACAAATAAATCAGTCGCTGACTGTTGTCCGTATGCGTTCAGACGAGATTTTACTTAGTTTTGTTATCAATATCGTTCAGGCTTATCTCTAATCATTCAAAAGGCAAATATTTATAGTATCATTAAATATTTCGTTGTTTTAATTTGTATCTATATAATCCGGTATCTTACAAATAAATGAGTATTGGTTGGAATAGAAAGTCAATTTGGAACACGTTCAAACAAGACGGGAATTGACTAATCACCACCCGAGAGCATCGGGCAGTGTTACCAATTCCATCTGTCCTCATCTGGCAAAATCTGTGCATTAGTCTCGCTGAAACCGACCATAGTTGCCAATCCTGTGGGCCTAGAAATGTTGTTTCCACCGAAGTATTTTTACGGAAATATGATCATTAAGAAGTAGAGACTCAGAGTCACAGGGATGCTATCATGTACATGTGCGGCAAATTGTGTAATTAGCATAATTAGATCCTAATTGTCATATTCAAAAACTCATATCTTCCATATAAAGACACTTAGATAATTGGTCTTGGTGTCCATACCCATCTTTTCTACTCTAAGGAATTAACTGAACATTTTCAGCCTCGTATGTATGTTTCTAATAGGCATAATGTGTATAATAATCAGTCATTCATCAGTAATCGCCAATATCCAATGATTATCAAGTAATTTCTTGGATATAAATAATCTCATGGATAATGCTGTCTCTTTCAGATGGGATTATTCGTTTTAAGATATGTTTTAAGAAACTTACTACTTCATATAAGTTATATGCTAGATTTGATATCATGGTCACGCTTAATTAATGACGTGATGACTAGAGCATCACCATTACGTCGAAAATTCATGATAAACAGGTAAAATTGATTAAGTGCTTTATTAACAAATCCTTAATCCACAAAAAAATCAAACATTGAACTAGTCTTCTTTGTAAATTGCCTCTTTTCCCTCATCTTAACCATCATCTTCTTCATGAATAATCAGTGCTTTGCGACAGCCATCTCCACCCTCAAAGTGACAATAGTCCGTACGAGACAAGCCAGCTGATTTGCAGTTGCATTTATTTTGCCTACAAGCGATTGTTGCACTGCAGCTGCAGCTGATGACGTCAAGGAGTTGTGCTGGAGCAACTGGTTGATCTGCTATACATGGCATTATTCTTCACTGTGTGATTTCCCAGCCATAATCCGACATATCATGTGCATCATCTGGAGGGCCGACTTTATCGACAGCTTTCCACATTTGGAATTGCAAATGAGCTCTGACCGCGTGGGAGAAGAGATTCTTGTCCGTAGGGGGCAGCTTCTTGAGTGAAGGTGGCTTCTTTTTGCTTTTTATGATGTTATATCTTGCCTCATTCATGGAAGAGGCCTTCTTTTGTCCATAGAGTGCCAAGAAAAAAAAAACAGAGAGAAATTCTCTGAATGTCATCATAAGAGGCATCTTCTTCACCAAGAACCGTGTCCAAACCACGAATGTCACTGTTTAGTAACACTTTGAAGGCAAAAAGCATGCCTACACCCCAGGGAAAGGATACTGTGTCACAGTCAGACAGTGCACACATTCCGAAAAGATCTTGATATTTGGCTCCAAGCTATGCATTGGTAGCAATGATGTCAAGGACTGTTCCATCTCATTTTTCCATGTGTATGCAGCACTTGTTCGAGATCCTTTTTACACACCCAGTACACTGCCAAAACAAACACATCACTGACCTCGCATTACAGACGGATGATGCGAGCTCCTCCGGCAGCTACTTTGACCAGGTAGCTTACGTGGGTGACGTCAGCTTCATCATGTGTGAAGAGACAGTTGGTTCGGCCAGTAATATTAACTCTTTGGCCAAGGTTAAAGGTGCAAAGGAGTTGACTCAGCTGTCTCCTGTTGCTCTTGTTTTTCATGATGCTCTCAAACTAAAAGAGGAGAATAATTATGTGAAAGGATATACTGTACTCCGTTGCACCTTTACCATCTCTCCTCTGACGCTCATGATCCTTTGCCCGTATTCCACCGTACTGATCAAGGATCATAAACTTTTTAGCATATCCATACTTGTTATTTTCAAGCCTCATCTTCATTCTGTCAGCAATATCGGACAACGTGATACAACAGCTGACTCGCATCAACGAGAACATCTGGAGTCAGGGCATTCTCATGAGGGCAACTTATTCTCCTGGCCAAGGCAGACTTGTCCCCTTTCCTTAAACAGCCAAATTCGTCAACCAGTGCTACAAGAACTGTACTGAGCTCATATTGAAAAACGTCCTTTAGTTCGATGTCACGCTATTGGCCGACCACAAATGGTCATTTGAATATAGGTTCCACATCATACACAGCCTTCCCCTTCAGGCTGAAAGATTTCTTCATATGCTGCATTTCTTTCACTTGATTCTCAATCTTTTTGTGAAAGCTATCAGGAAGTGCTGCTGCAAAGTCTTTGCTCGTCATTTCTCCAATGGTGACAGAGTTGTGTACATTGACTACTGAGGGAGCCACCTGATCAGTGACGATGTTATACAGATGAGATGAGTTTGTTTCTAGGGGATGAGAGTGCTTCTTTGGTTCTTCGAATACCTTATTCCTGTCTTCTGCATCGAGTTGTCTCGCTTTGTCACCTTCTTCCTTATGTTTTGCCCCTGGCTTCTTGCAATCCTCCTCAGAGACTGCACAGTACATCTCATCGATAGTCACTGAGAGATGCGAGCAGAAGTTCAAAGGGGTGACCCAAACAGCTGCTTGCTCAGCATTCGTTGATATCCCTTCTAGGCCCCTGTATCTTTCTCCTGTTTGATGTAAGTCTGCTCGCTACATTGGTTTGCAGGCACTGCTGTGCTGCTAACTGAATGGCGACATACTTGTGCTCCAGCCAGAAACCCCTTCTTGGCGTCTTCTGGAATGTAGTTTTTATCACGGAGATTTCCTGTGATCCATCTGGCATAGTTATGATGCCCTGCTGCAAAGGTGTACTTCATTTCAGCGGGACAGTGCTGCTCTAGAAGGTAGACGCTTTCATGCCATGCCCTCATGAAACGGTTTGTGATCATGTTGGGGATGATGAAGTGATCCACCTACAACTTTCCAGTTGTATGTTTCCTTGCCTTCTCCATGTATACAGTGATTTCTTCATCTGTTTTTGGTCCATCTCTCAGGAAATTATGCAGTAGAGGTGCCACTACAAATCAACAGGGAAAGTGAAGGGTATCATCTTTCCCCTTGCTTCGAGAAATGACAGTTTTTATTCCAGGAAGCTTGCAATTGGGTCCAATTCCTTTTGCCATGACAGGAAACAAAGAAGCAGTGCTTCGCCATGATGAATCTGAAAGTAGACAAATTATCAGTTCATTATTCATGAGGCGACAGGTTTATTACACCACTATAATCTAATTATAGAAATTATGCATATTAGAAATACAGATACAAGATTGAAAAGAATTCCTTGGGGTTGAAAACATGGGTATAGGCACAAAGAGCATATCTGAAAGCGTATTTATATGGAAGATATGAGAGTTTTTAAATATGTAAGTACCATTTAATTATGCTGCTTACAAAAACTGACCAACATGTTCATGATACCATCCCTGTGATTCTGAGTCTCTAGACCCCAATGATCGTATTTCCATAACAATACTTAGGTGGAAATAATAATTCTGGGTATCACTTCATGTGGTATAGGGTCGACAGCTGATCTAGCAGTACGCTGCTATGCATAATAATTGATACATAATTTTGTTATACTGATATAATTATATGTGTGTGAAATCGCCGTAATACTGGTAAACTAGGCGTAAACTATGTTTCATTAAACACAACAGTGCACATATATCCAGTATAAACTACAACATCATTCAAGTTTAATATAATGAGTGTTGGCCTTGGTATAGTATTGATCACAAATGTTATTAAAAATTAAGAAGTATCATAATATTATCTGATATTCAGTCTATTTGATACAGAAGATACTGGTCTTATGTAATGTATTATTAATATTTGCCATATGATCAACCACTGCAGAGCTATAAGACAGCGGTGTATAATAAGTCTTTGTACCAACATGAAATACTGTGGTACCACTCTAATGATAGAATATTGAAGGTGGGATATATCATCAGTTAAAAACAAATATAGTGTGTAATGGGTTTCTCACAATAAAGATAAGCTATATCAGTAATAAAAATGTACCAAGTAATTTAGAGATGCAACCATATTGTCTGACACAATGAATATGATAAAGTGAGGATAAACAAATGTTCATTATACCTATCATCCACTATCTATAGAATAGATAGAGGATGATAGGTATAATGGACATTTGTTTATGTCACTGGGCTGTTCAGTGCCACTGTCTGTAGCAGTGTATGATATGTTCTACTATTAACATCAAACTGGACACTACCGAGTCCACTAATGTTTGATAATATTCTGCTCCCATCATTCCCAATCATCACTTTTAAAACATTTCTCTTTTTTCTGCTTTTTTCTATCATGTACATTTGTTAATATTCCTCTAAGTTCATGCTTCACAATTTCTCACTTTTTCCTACCCACATTTCTGTCCTTTTGCATCTATCTTCGAAAATTTTTCTTGTTTTAAGATCAGTGTACAGTCATGAGCAAATATTGTCAAAATTTTCTGTGACGGCTGTGGCAATGGAAGGTATTGAATGAAGTGATTCTATGTGACAGTAATATGAACCATACAAGAAAAGCTTGTGAGAAGGAAAAATACTCTCTCTCGTTCGGAGAACAATAAGAAACATGGGAAGTAGCACGGAGTACTAGTAAAGGTTTGTCGGTGAACTTTTGCTTATGGCTGTGCACTCATTTTCAGATGCGAGAGCATCTCTTAGGTCCTGGCTGTCCATCAGTCACTAAGGATATTCTGAAATAAGGTGCTCGTTTTCTGTAGAATTTAGTGAAATAATATTAGGAATCTAATTCTCATCTAGCTGGCGCATCGTGCATATTTCAAGATCATATACCTTTCTCCCTTTTTCTGTACTAGTCATTTCGTATGTTTATTACTTTCAGTATATTCCTTTACTCTTTCATATAAACCCTTTTTTTGTATGCAGTCTAGCTACTTCTTTTCCTTTTCCTCCCACCAAGCTGAACTATATTGTTTATTTTTGTAATTGCCTTTGTAATACCAGACACTCCTGTAGTGTTCCTAAACGGACACTGTCTATAGTATTTTCCAGGTTTTCCAGGACAATTTGCTCTAGTTCAGTGACTTGACTCCTCCACTACATTTATCTCGTAATTCATCTGCCACTGTCCTTTATCTCGGCTTCATCTTCAATCTTTCACTCTGTCATTCCTTTCTCTCACTTTAACCACTATGCTGCCCTTAATTATGCCTTGTATATCAGTTATATGATCAAATAAACCTGCCCTTGTCATCTCATCACCGTCGTATCAACAGCACTCTCAGGTAACTTTCCTCTAGAAGCATATACTCAGTCAGGCTTGTTTCAACATTCTCTCCAGTCAGTGTACCATGTATATTTGTGTGCCTCTTTGTGCTTAAAATATGAATTACTCATGTATACCCTCCTTTTGTGGAATAATGTTTCAAATGCCATCCATTATCGTTCCCCTTGATATTCTATAAAGTCCCAATACATGGTAGTAGTAGTAGTAGTTGTTCCCTAGGCAGTCTGGCCGAACAGCCCCGAGTCCCTTAGGAAGGCCAAGGCCGAGACCGGGCTTTCCCACAGCGCTCTCAATGAGTGTATATTGTGTTGTTGGCGTAGGTGATTGTGCACAATGCAGTCTTCCATAATGTGCTTAATAGTATGGGGTGCTGTGTTGCATCCTGGACAGGCATCAGCGACGGAATCATCCAGCCTCTTCTGGTAGCTTAAGAGGGCTGTATGGTGCCCTCATCTCAGCCTGGCCAGGTGGACCCTGTCCTCACGAGGAAGATAGGATTCAGAAGGGTGGATGTCAGGAGGCCGTGCATGCAACTGTGTGTTGTCTTTAAGTGACTGAATGGAGCGGCGAGTGATCTGAGTGTGGATATGCTTCTGGAAGCTGGTCTGAGGTGGGCGAGGGGGAAGAGATGACAGTATTTGTGTATGGTATCGTGTGCTGGGTGTTGTTTTGATGTTCCTTGGTGTGGGTGGATGTGCTGCCATGTACTGTAGTGGATGTTGTGGGTTTACGGAGGCTGCAACAAGAAACTGGGTCCCTCTCATGTCTAGGTGATCCTTGACTTTGAGGACTTTGGTTTCTTGATGTAGGTGGTCTGTGGGTGTAGTAGCTGTGCAGCCTGTGATTATTATTAGGGCCTTGTTCTGTATGGTCTGTAGAGTGTTGTAGTGTGTTTTGGTGAGGTTAGAAGCCCAGGCAGGGCTTGCATAATTCATCACTGAACGTATGTATTGTTTGTATACTGTGGTGGTGGTTTCTTTGTTGTGTCCGAATGTTGTATGGGCAAGTGACCTCAAAGCATTGAGTCTTGGTGTTATTTTATTTTTAATGTTTGTGATGTGTTGTTTAAATGACATTGATGTATTGTATGTTACATCAAGGATTTTGGGTGTGTGCATGTATGTGTGGCAGGGGAGTGTTGTTTATGGTGAGGTGTGGGATGTGACTGTTCTGCTGTCCAGTTTGTGAGAAGAGTCACTGTAGATTTGGCTGGGGCTATTTTGAGCCTGTTTGTGGTGAACCATTCGTGTAGTGTGTTGAGGTAAGGTTGAATGATGTGTGCAGCTGTGTTTGCGTTTTGGTGCGTACATGTAAGTGTTATATCATCTGGATAGGAAGCTATGTGTATCTGTGGTGTGTGGGGTGTGGGTATGTCGTGCATGTACTGTATAGGTTAAAGAGTGTAGGGGACAAAACAGATCCTTGGGGGACGCCGTTTGTGAAGTTTCTGATGTTAGAAGACTGACCGGCAAATGTTACGTGTGCACATCTGCCTGCTAAGTAGTTTGCCAGCCATCTTTTTGTGTTATTGTGCATGTTTATGTTGAGTATTTTGTTTGTGAGGTTGTGGCGGGGGATGGCATCAAAAGCTTTGCTAATGTCTAGTGTGATTAGGAGTGTTCTGTGTGGTGGCCTAGCTGAATTCGTGCCATCAAAAACTCTTTGTGTACGGTCTGTAAGAAGGGTGTTTGTGGAGTGTTGTGGCTTAAAACCATGTTGTGACTGGGCTAGGGGAATGTGAGGTGTGACTAGTTGTTGTACCAGTCGTTCAGTGACTTTAGAGGGGGTGCAGAGGAGTGTGATGAAGCGATGTGAGGAGCGTAACGTTGGGTCTTTGTTGGGTTTAGGGATATTGATGATATTGCCATGCTTCCAGATGTTGGGTATTATGTTGTGTGAGTAGCTGTAGTTTGATATGTTGGTGAGTGCTTGTATGCCTTGTGGTCCTAGGTGTTTAAGGTGAATGTGGCTTATGTTGTCTGGTCCACAGGCAGATGAGTGCTTGAGGTTGTTAATGATGTGCTTCGTCTGGTTGTAGGTGAAAGGTGCGTAGTCTGGGTCTGTGGGGAACTGTCTCTTACGTCGGATGATACGTCGGTCTTCGGGATGGGGGTTTAGATGGCTGACTTGTGAAAAGTGATTGATGAGAGTGTTTGCTTGTTGTTTGTTTGAGGGTATGGTGTCTGTTGTTGTGATGGCAGCGTGTGGTTGTGTGGTGTTGCTGTTGGAAAGTGTGATGCTGTGTAGTGTTTTGTAGAGTTTGCTGACGTTTGTTTTGTGGTCAAGTATTTGGAGGTAATTTTTCCAGTTTAGTGTTTGCTGTTCTGATATTTTACTGTTTATTTCAGTGTTGAGTTCTTGTATTTGTTGTATGGTGTCTTGTGAATGGGGTGTTGGGGAGTGTCGCAGTGTGTCCCGTTGTCTGATGAGGCCTTGAATTTCTGGTGTGAAGTTGGGGTTGTGTCTCTTTCTGTTGCCTCTAGGGATGTGTCTTTTGTCTGCGTTTTGTATAATTGTATTGAAAGTGTGCACAGCAGTGTTGATGTTTGTGATGGGTGTACTGTTTAGTGTTTCGAGATGCTGTTCTGTTTCAGTTACAAAGGCCTCCCAGTTGGCTCTCTTATAATTAGTGTGTGTGTATGAGGCCAGCTGGGGTGATTCTGGTTTTGGTAGTGATGATGATTGGGAGGTGATCAGAACCTAGGGTTTTGACCACTCTCCATGATGTAGTGGGGACGAGATTTGGGGAGCAGAAGGTGATGTCTGGAGATGATGGGAGGAAGAGGGCTTGGTGTGGGATATGGGTATGTTGGTCTAGACTGTTTAGTATGAAAACATGATCTGTCTGGGATTGTAGTACCAGCCCTCTGTCTGTGTCAGGGTTGTTGACATGCCAGGCCGACGACTTGGCGTTGAAATCACCACCCAGGATGATGTTGGGTATGTTAGTGATGTGGTGTATCTGTGGAGAGTAATTGTGTGGTTTCCTAGACCGCTTTTAACTTTCCCACTGATATTGCCCATTGATAATACTCTATAATTTCTGGACTTCTGGCTAATCACTGCATTTAGCCAGTCCCAAATCCTGTCATTTTCGT
This sequence comes from Coenobita brevimanus, assembly GCF_032717465.1. Lineage (NCBI taxonomy): Eukaryota > Metazoa > Arthropoda > Malacostraca > Decapoda > Coenobitidae > Coenobita > Coenobita brevimanus. Next base: position 17,391,769 of record NC_137032.1, read on the forward strand.
CTTCACCACAATGATTACAAGGACCATACTCAACAATCACAACCACTTTCACCATTTCAAGCTGAACTTGGCATCCATACACCTTTGCCTGACCCATTTATAATCTTTCATTCCTCTCTGCCATTCATCGTTTATAAATAAAGCAACACCTTCTTTACGTCGTCCACGAGCATTTGTAACTAACTTTACACCCTCCACACCCACCCTCTAACCCACTTCACATCTTTTCATCTTCGTTTCACATTATGTCATCATGGCGTCCCTTACACTCATCTACATGTTATATAATAACGGATTCCTCTGAACATAAACTCGTTTATTTATATATTCTTGCAACGTGAATAGGAAGTGATAACTTTATCAACAATACAATATATTCACAGTGTCTCAGGAGGACTGTACTCTTCACAGAGACTTTGATTTCACTGCCGGTATACTTAAAAGCTTTAGGAGTATAGCTTTTAACAGTACACTGTTAAATCAGACTGCTTTGGTGCTGACATTGTTACATCCGAATACTTTCATGTAGCCGAAATTCAATAACATACTTGAGTTTTCACTACTGTAGAGTCAGGTTCCTTGAAAATGCAGCTAAAGCAGGTTATAACTGCCACCTAAGGCTAAATGTGACCATCTAAGGCAAGTATGGCGTCAGGAAGAGTATCCGGCGAACTGGCAAAAAAAAAAAAAAAAAAAAAAAAAAAGCTGATCAGACCTCTTCTGAGAAAGGGTGGTGGTGGCCTTTCGAGAGCTGGGACAAGGAAAGCGTGGAGAGGGTCGACTAGGCCACTTCAGTCTCCACTTATCTTGAGACCCTCTTAAATCCCAGTCCCAGCCGGAAAGGCTGGTAATGGCTCTTCATGGGTGGACATGAGCCTGCCTGTGAAGTGCTTCCTTGTAGTAGTGAGCTGCCTGAGTACTGCTTCGACTAGGCTGGGCCCTACTAAACCGGCCTATTAGCAGCGGCCAGACTAAAGGCACTCTCCTCAGCCAGTGAGGGGCCATGGCAATCCAACTCAATGTCGGTCCGAAGCCCGAATAAATGGGGTGGATTGGCTTCGGGAATGGCATCCGGCCATAACAACCGGCCAAAACGAAAACCAAAAACATCGACTTCGTATAAAAATGGGAAAAGACGAAAGAAAAAGAAGCTGACTTTTGACTGTATATACGTGTGGTTTGCAGGGGGGGTGAGGAGAGCGAGGAGGCCAGCCGCGGCACCAAAGGCAAGATGATCAACAGATTCATGGTGACGGAGTTACGCCAGAAGAGGAAGCTAATGGGCCACCTGGGGGTACCAGGCAGGGAGGAGATATACTGCGACAAAGACAGAGCTGCCGCCGTGGCCATGGGCGACCAGGACATCAAAACATCTCTCAAGGTACTCATTCAATACCCTTCCTACTTCTTCAGTAATTATTAATCAAGCTGATCATATACAACTAATGGAATATTTGTGTACTTGATATTTTGATACCAAATGTACGTTAGTATACGTTAAACTATAGTGAATGTGCTATGTAATATAGCTGGAGATCCATAAAATTCCCAATTGCACAAGAAACTCACCAGCACGTAATGTGTCTGTACCACTTCTGCCTTTCAGCACTCAAAATGTGTGGTTGATGATGGCCGGTAAGGTCCCGTTGAATCGGGAGATAAAAATACTATAACATTTAAGAAACCTTCATCAGGATTACAGGTTGATAAGCTCTGTAAACGACCGAGTCATTCACTTGTGCTTCTGTAGTCGATGATTCGTAACTCAACTGTTGCGAATCGTCGTTTGTAATTTTGACTTGTATATTGGTGTAATATTAAATTTTTCCATAGCGTAGAGGGAACTGTATACACTGAAATATTTCTCGTGTATGAAATGTTTATATAAATGGATATATGTATGTATGTATATGATTCTAAAATTTGTTTATATATATATATATATATATATATATATATATATATATATATATATATATATATATATATATATATATATATATATATATATATATATATATATATATTCGATCTGTTGGTGCTGTATAGTAATATCAGGAAGTGACTAAGATATGATATTACGAACTCCCAGTGACGGGCAACCAAACATAATCAGAAAAAGTAAATCTTTAAAGTACAAGAGCCTTAGGTATAAATCTTCCTTTTACCTTTCATTGTTCCAGTGGAACTATTATAAAACCTTCATATCAGACTTACTGTACTTACTAATTTGTTACATAAACGAGTATAATTGTAGCTTAGATATAAATAATTTTTGACTTCTGTCAGCCTGTTAGTATGCAGCATTTGATTTATTTGTATAATACACACTACACCTAAATGTAAATCCTCACCAAGACATTTTTATATTAATAAAAGATTCCTGATATGTTATTTTCACTCATCATGAGTCTCCGCTGTTTCTTCCAACAAATAAACGTTACAATGCTTTAAAAATCAGCAAAAGACCTGAATATATCAGTTCTCCTTACCTGTGTCAAAACGACCAAACATTGCGCTCGCATTTGAAATCAGCTCTTTCTCTCCTCTAACTGTTCACCTTCATCACTATGCTATTGATTGCTGCATTCTTCTGTCATGATTGCTCCATTACCGCAGCAGTGCAGACAGTACAACACAGGTAGCACGTCCGAATTCTTTGCTCCTTTATCACTCTGCCAGCATACTGCCATCCTTATCACCCTATTCCTAGCATGCTGAACCATCTCTCCCTCTCTCTCTCTCTCTCTCTTTCTCACTGACACCGTGTACTCTCACCAAGTTTACGTTTTATCACCATAACCTCGTATTGTGTCCTCACCTACCACGTCCCTCACTGATCTACCACAATTGCTGATTTCTTACTCATATGTTCTTGGCAATCTGTCCTTCAGTACCCACAGCTCATACTATCTTTCCTACCACTAATAAATTTATGGTTATCATTATGATCATCATCACCATCACTGTAGTACATGTAAGAAAGAAGTGTGGAGAAATGTCATTGGTAATGAGGGACTGACAGGGGACACAATATTACTCCTGGCTGCACCAGAAACTATCTGCAATGCAGCTGGGATACACTTGCTCTATGAGACTGATTTCTAATGGTACTCTACATCAAGAACTCCAAGGTAACCAATTCGTTAACTGAAGTAACAGAGAGCCGCCGAATCGAGGGGAAGAAACCCCATGACAGGGTTCTTAGAACGTTAAACACGTACTTATAATGTCACTATGATGGTCTTCACTAACCCCCTGATGCCCTTCTGAGTATATATGGATAATTTTTTTTCTAAGTACCGTCGGTACAACGGTATAAGACAGAAGGTAGCAGGTTATATCCCATGCCAGTAGACACTGACTGAAGCTGAGTATAATTCTGCCGAAGACCAGGTGGACTGCCATGCCATGGGAGAAAAGGACATAAAAGAAAAGCAAGTAAGAAGAAATAATGTCCTTTCTCGACTTCTTGTTACAATGAACTGATTAAGAAATCATCTCTGCGTCGGATATAGGGATGGAAATGCAAGAAGGTTCGCACCACCCACCTATCACTTCAGTCGAAGTCGGCAGGAAAGAGCGAATGTCCTCTATGCAACTTAAGAAAACCATAGTTAAAATGTAAGAGTAAAGGATGCATAAAAATATATATTCTGCAGTATCATAATAATGAATAACTGAGACATTGCAGTATAAAATAACGATGTTGTGCGTGTGTTGTCCACGATTTCAGTGAGGAAGCACTTTTCATATATTTCCATTTTCCAGCCGTGAACGTGTTTGTCTGCCGATTAGAAACAAGATAATCACTGATTTTCAGCTCCACCTTCCTGGCTGTAAGTGCAGCATTATAAATGGCCCCTCTTCACTGAAGTGGTTTCAAACACCCACTCAACCAACTTCCTACTAGTACGTGGGAAAGATACCCCATGGTAGAAGTAAACTGCACACGAGCGCGGCGAACTGCATATGAACAAGACTAGAAAGAAGCAGCTGCCTCCATTCTCCTTGGCGCCGACTCCTCCACCAACCTCGCGATCCAGTAGATAGTTACTCCCAAACCAACACAACCACGTGCCAAGACGACCACATGAGTATTCTGCCAAGCCTTTGAGTTCACGCATTGATCAAATCAACAGCAAGTTTCTACGCGGCAGACACCTATCCTTCAGTTTCAGTTCCACCACAAGCTGCTGAATTATCAGCTAAGCCATTAACCATGCCATGCCTCCTCTCAGAGACATCACCGCCTGTATGATACATAGGACGTCTTGTAATCCTTGTGCCAGCACAACTCTTCAAGGCCGACCATTGCAGGCTACTGCAGCCCTGCCACCACGTTAAAACTGTTATCCAGGAATTCTAGTTGGCCACTCTCTTTCACCACCAAAACCTCAACATTTCTTGCTTTAGCTGTGTGTGGACAATCTGACTGGAGCCATTGGTGAAGTGCATAGAAGGAAGGTGCTCTGAGAGAGAGAGAGAGAGAGAGAGAGAGAGAGAGAGAGAGAGAGAGAGAGAGAGAGAGAGAGAGAGAGAGAGAAATAACCCAATGTCAAGTCTGGCCACCCCAGAGGCTTCGACCGCACCTACTATTGTTTCGTAAGGAGCTGGGACATACCTTCACTAAATGCTGCCTCTTGATCGTACTTCTTTACGTGGAAGCACCTGCGCAAGACAGTAATGGAAATCGACACCTTCCCAGCACCAGGAAAACAGGACAGAAAGGAACCATAAGAGACTAACAAGTAGGCCTGCCAACCCTCCTTTAAGACTCCTCACCGCTGCCACAGTAACAAGAAAGACTCTACTCCCACCACCTGGTGATATCACCAGATAAAAATGTCACTCCAGGCTCGTCCTTGGTATCACCCTCATACCTTCTGAAGAAGATTGAAGAAAGAAAATGTTTGGTTGCCAGTGACAACTCCATTGCATTTCCCATCGCCTGGAACACCCACATCAGTTTCTCTAGAGCTCATCCCCAGTAACCTCACGTTATCTGTAGTAGGCACTAAGGAGTGCCTGCTCCAGGCTGAGAGCCCGGCTGTAGTGTCATCAAATCAAACAACCAGCCAGACTCCTCCTAACCCACGAACTCATACACTACTACTTGGAGGACCGTCAAGCTCCCGAACACTCCTTTATAAACAGATGTTATCGCAATACTGATGCCGTGGAATAATGGATTTAATGACTTGAAACCTAACTATAATTGTGGAAGATGTTTGCCAAGATCAAAACACTGCACTCCACCGCCACCTTCCTTTGTCAAAAGAAGCTCTAAATGGCCTTTATCATTTAGATTTGTATCTTATTCATTGTGGAGTTTTTGTCTGTGTAAGCTTTAGTTTTAAAAAGTGTACATTGAGTTGCATTAATAAATTAACTTTATAAAATCATTATGTATTTCCTGTCAGCCCTTTCGCAAGGACTTTTAACGATTATTAGCATGGTCATCATGTTTACCACAATCATTCTCATCATCATTACTTATAGGTGAGCCCTCTTTTGCTGTTAGAATTAAGGACATTATCGTAACCTTCATACCATTCCTTTAGTTACCAAAACTGCCAACTTTTCCTTCTTCTGGCTGTCTTCTTTCAACAGTTAACAACATTGCTATTACCTATAGTTTCACTACCATACACGAGAAATTCCAGATCCTGTCTCAACAGCGGTTTCTTTCTTTCACCGTTACATTAACGATACCACCAACACTGGCACCATCGTCAACATCGACACCACTGTCAACAAAAGGACTATTGTCATGTGTCATGTCTGGACATGATATACTGAACTGTTATTAGTGTTCAGTGGCACGAACATAAATGTCATCTGATTCCATTTTATCCTATCACAAGCGTTTGGCCTGGGATTAAGCAACTCAGACCTAATATTTAATGAGAGGTTACCAGTTACTTGTCCCTTAATTACTTAGTTGAGCAACAAATCCTAACCACCACTCCGATGTAATCTTAGAGATTGGAACACCTTAACCCTGTAGACGAATAGGCGTCTATTTTATTATATGGTTCCCATCCAACATAGTGAATGGGCTGGAGTGTCTTATCTCTCAAGAAAATCAACCATCCATTCATTACATGTCTGCCACGCAAAGTAGTAAATGGTTTCCTTAGTTACAGTTCAGCTTGTCACTTAGTTACATGGTCACCTGTAATGGTTGATGACCGACCCCATTTACCATATACTGTTCAGCCTGCGATCTGAAGTATATTGTCACAAATTATTGGTTGTGTGAAATAGCTGACATCGAGTCAGTGAATGGTGGGCAACCCCACCTATCACATACTGTTTAGTAAACGACAGATATCGCACTCTCACTGATTAGTTTGTGTGTGTGATGAATAAAGCGAGAGGAAAGCGGTTACATGATAAAATCTCCCACCTCCCTCCCTCCCTTCTCGTTCTTCTTCCGTCTCTCAGTGATGTGAGCAGTAGCTGCGGTGGAGAGGTGAGGGGGAGGAGTGGGGGGATGCGTGAAATAACCATTTTCTCTCCCTTCCTCCGTCACACACACACACACACACACACACACACACACACACACACACACACACACACACACACACACACAAATCGTGACGATTTTTTCTTCTACTATGCCATGAACAAAAATAACAATTTTGTATACTCATATATTGTCCTGAATTCACTCGTGACAACTATTAGCGGCAATACTCTCACCATTAACAACACCAGCCTTACCAACAGTGGTACCACTAGCACTGCCACCATCACTAACACAGAATCCAGCATCAGCATCAGTGACACTACTAGCTTCACCAACTTTGTCATCATTATGAACACTGACGCCATACCAGCATCACCACTGTCAGTAACGCTGATAGTACCACTGTCATCAACAGAGCCAGCACCAACAGTCACCATCAGTAATGCTGATCTTACCACCACCATCGCCACCAACACTGTGACCATCAGCAACACTGACAGTGCCATCACTAGTAACTTTGACACCACCATCGAGCTCTGTAACTACCAACAACATTGACATCACAAACACTAAAACTACCACAAACAACTCCGACGTCACAGTCAGGAACACTGCCATGGTTGTCACAATCATTGGCATCACCATTAATATGCGCCATCAATATCATTGACATCATTGACGCAGCAAGCACACTCTGTAACACCACCAACAGCAGTGGCACCATTACCACCACGAACATGCCACTAGCACACATTATGATAATAATACATTTCAGCAACCACCCTGCCTTGGCTTCCACTGCCTCAGTATTGTACGGCTGCCTCAGTCATCATCAGCGTCCAAACTTACTGCTTATGCTGTCACCCTCTGTCATTGTCTAACTCACTAGTATTCTTACACGACGGGCAAAATCAATGCTGTGTTACAAACGATGTTCTCTTTAATTGGCACATGACTACGGGTGATCGACACATAAATAATGCACACTACTGTTACATGAAGTTGGTATAGAGTCAGCTCCATAACTGTACTGCATGTATGTTCCTGAATGCGATGGACGGTTTTTACATCCAATGCTAGTGAGTGGCAGGTATAACGGAAACTTGGCAAGGCTACGGAATAATATTTTCTTATAGTATTTATAACACTGGTAGTAGAGAGTTTCTTAGGTTACATTACGTTAAACAAATATTTCAGAAGCAGTGAAGCAAAATGATTTTCCTTAGTAACTTTAACGACTGAGAAGTATATACGGGCTTATCCATGGATCAGGCATAATAGTAATCCACTAGAAAAAGAGCTGACATTCTATGATTTCATTGTCAGATACACACACACACACACACACACACACACACACACACACACACACACACACACACACACACACACACACACACACACACACACACACACACACACACACACACACACACACACACACACACACAAACATATATATATATATATATATATATATATATATATATATAGATATATAGATGTGTGTATGTGTGTGTGTGTGTGTGTGTGTGTGTGTGAGTGTGTGTGTGTGTGTGTGTGTGTGTGTATTTATTCGGTACATTAACCTTACCACTGGAAGCATGTAGTTTGGTAATTATGAGAGTGACAGTGACCAAACATTCATTTGTTAAAAGAATAATAATTGACCCTGCTGGTGCAAGAAAAGCTCATTTAACCCTGTACACTACAGTGACCCTACCCTCGTGTGTATCACAGTGACCTCATCCTCCTGTGTATCACCGTGACCCCATCCCCGTGTGTACCACACAGCGACCCCACCCTTGTGTGTACCACAGTGACCCCACACTTGTGTGTACCACAGTGGCTTACCTGTCGTGTGTAATTACTTCGGTGATCATCTTCGATAATGAACTGTTTATAGACAAATTGGAGCATGAAACACCGATGCGGGACTGCTATTATTGACGTTGCGCCTCACGACTTCTTATATTCTAAACAAGGACCTTGATTCTGAGGAGCAACGAGGCTAAACGTCAGTATACAGCAGTCTCGTATTGATGTTTCACATAAACTTCGAACTGATCTATGCCTCAGGTGCAGTCCCTCCGCTATATTACCTTTGGTTACGCTAATAATCAAGTCTTGATATTACAGTGTCATTTTAGGGTCAACATAAAAGAAGTTAATTGCTCACTTTTGACAATACATTGTGTCTTGTGCAATGTAAAATATAACAGATGAATTATCATGGAGATACTTTGGCCAATTGGTTAACATTTCCGCCTACTGTTCTGTCATTTTTAGAGTTCTGGCTCCAACCCAGCCGAAGCAGACGTATAAAATGTGAGTCGATATGCGCTTTTAGTGCCAGGAAAAAATTACTCCCTGTTGGTTCATACAGATGACATAAACAAATACAATGTGTTCTGCTCTCACTAGACACCACTTCCTGGCTCATACTTAACAAGCATTATAAAGGATAATCTTAACTACCATTCTTCCTCAGAAGAGACACGGGAAGCATCATTCCGTCTTCATATGCTTCCGGAACTCATAAAAGCCATATTAAAATTGTTATAAAATATGGTAGAGCGACAAGAATAATTCATACGCCAAAGCTAAAAATTACATTGCAGCTCTTTATTACGTGTTTAAGTTTTGCATCGAGATTTCAGTCTTGCTTTTATATAAAAATTATATACCGTATATTGTATGGCTAAGAAGAATAGTTTTTTTTTTTTTTTTTTTGCGTTTCCCAAATATTCATATCACTCTCTCTGAAGTGTTTGTCCTTTTTTCATACATTGCATGTCTTTTACCTCTTATTACATCTTAGTAGATCTCATTGCAGGTCAAAGTTTTGCATGTTCACTTGTTTTCGTTCATTTTACATATTTTTCATTGGTGTGTCTATAGGTACCATCTGTGATGAGGAATTTTACTTACTGAAGGTATCAAGTCTCTTTTTTAAAGTTAAGGAATGAGATGAAATTATTACGTTACCCATTTGGCTACTGAGGCATCACTAACCCCTCTAATTATACTGAATACTTGAAATAATGCAATGGAGTAAAACCCGATATTTATCCAGCGCGGAAGGGTGAAACCTGGAACAAGTTGTCAGATGTTTTTGAACCTAATTTTGTGCGGTGCGATAATCAACAAGAGATTCTGTGGACACAGATATTGTCCAGGCACGGACTGGGGGGGAGGGGGAGTCTGGGCTTACGTTCGGGCCCCCCTCATTTTCAGCTAAAAATTTGCAATTTGACAAATTCTATAACGTATTTTAGTCACTGCCTCTGTGCCATTAGTCAAATAGAACATATAATTTTACTTCTTTAGATACTGCATTGCAAACATATTTGCATTTCACAGTTATCTTGTAATTTCCAAATTGCTTATGGACGATAACTTTTCTTTGACTTTACTCTAAGACGAGAGGGAAAATATCGTCGTGCTATAAGTAAGTTTGAGTTTGAATATGGTAAACTTTTAAGTTTCTGAGCGGAGCACCAACTAATAAGTCAATCTAATTTTGCATCACAAAGATAACTTCACATTCACTGGACAAAGGAACACGAAACTGGAACTAGCCAGCTATATACGACTCTACAGTATACTGATTTTTCTGGGTCGAAAAATCAATGAATCGGTAATTTTCGTGTCATTAATAGAATTACTTAATAATCACCTGTTGCCTGATAGCTTCATGTGCACCTACAAAGTCTTTAAACTGGGACAAGCCCACTAGGGGGCGGACATATAGCAATGTACCGTGGTATGCCCTTTCATGCGATTTTACATGTTTGCAATCTGACGAAGTTCCATTATGAGTACAGACTCTCTCTCACCAACACAGACACCACAACTCAGTTTCCTCATGCACTTACTCAGCCTAAACTCTAAAAGACATTCATACCAATAGGCCTACCTTTTTTTTTCTTTTTTTTTTCTTATGTGTCCGACTCTGGGCATAGGCTTCGCAGCCTGCTATCAAGGCCCAGCAGTCCTCCTACATACCATACACCTCTACATGTCACCACTTCGGCGCTAACACCCACCGTCCATATTGAATACATGCTAGGGCTGTCTCATACAGGACTGGTGTATTGGTATTAGCGGGGGTATTTTTACGACATGTCGGCGGGTCTTCTGGTAGATCAGTAAAGCCTGATTTAATGAAAATTCAAATCCTTAAACTGTTCCCTGCCCCAGCCGGGATTCGAACCGGGGTCCGTTAGGACTACAGGCCATCTCTCTACCGATTGAGCCACCTATGCTTGATGCACTGAGTTTTCGCTGGTCTCTTCACCAATAGATGAAAGTGGCGTTCCTTGGCGATGCAGATCAATTACCTATCAGGATCCTACAAACACAGACTGAATGTATGCAGCAAGACTGCCAGCCAATATCAGGCGTGTGTAAGCCTGCTATTATAGTACATGCAATGATTTTTCACACTGGAAAAGCAGTGAATCATCAGTGAATGCAAGTCACTTAAATTCGATGACTGAATATGCGATTGATGTCTTATAATGAAAATAACAGAAGGAAGGTTTTACTAAAAAGTTGAGGTTTCCCTGACACGTACACTAAGTGCTAGTGAAAGTAAAATTCTTGTCGCGGCAAAGTACTGACTGCATTACTACACACGTTCCAAATTACATCTCTCTCACCAAACTGCAGAAGTGTTGGTGCATAAAGAATGAAGCCTGGTGATGACTGCAGAATATCCTTAATACAAATCAGCCTGGGACCGCTGGTACCGATCGTAAAGCTGCTCAACAAGACTTCTGTCTTGATGGGTGATCAGAATGACAGTTTGCCTTTACAATTTAAATACAAGGCTTTATAATAACCAGGACGCGCAAGTTCCACTAGACCTCGCCCCCTTTCCTGCGGCTAAGGAAGAGGCAGAGGGAAAAGGGAGTAGGAGGGAAGAGGTGTTGGTCTCCCAGTTCCATTTGGTCATTCATCCCTCGCTCACTGGTCACGGAGTTTGGGGAAAATTGAGTGGGGAGGAAGTGAGGCTGACTCCCCCCCCCCCTCCCCACTAGTATGCGAACATGTGGAGGGTCTCATCCTTTCCTGACGAGTTGTGGACAGAAAATTCATTGAGGGCTGATTGACCAAGATATTTCAAATTTATGGATGATTTTTCATGTTTTATCAGAATTATAAATAATTACTGTGACATGACACCAGCATACGTTAACATAAGTCTACCTCGAATGTGGAAAATTATTGTGCGGCAGTTAGGAAAAAATATTACATCCTGCTTTAGAAAGGAGTACTCGAGACAGTTTTATAATCCTTTGTTCAATAAAAGCTTTCTACAAGTAAATGAAATCTCATGATGGTAACCTGAACACAACCAAGTCATCTTACACAAGTTATCAATACCGCCAATCCACAAAGCTTTTCGTTTTATAACAAAACTTTAGAGTTTGTTTTTCATGGACTTATTTTTCTCTTACTCTCATCAGGTACACTGTTTTGCACGTTCATGTTCACCTTTCATTTGTCTTGCACCCCATATGCCTAAACTTATTATTTTTCTCTTGGGCATTGCACATGCAACTTTCCTACCTTGCTGTAGCCTTTTCTTGCATCCTGAGCGATCTTAACAACCTGGCTAAATACATTTCACACACATTTATCCCATTTACGTCACTGGAATGTTCCCATGAATAAGCAGTTTTTGTTACTGATCAGTTATAATCCCATACGGAATTATGTTTGTAGCTCTAATTCACTCTGCCGAAAAATCATTGTGCTTTGAAGAACAAATTCTTTGATACAGTGATACGAATCTTTTCCCATCAGAAAATTCATAAGAGAGTGTTTTTTCTATATTCCGTTCCGCTCATTAGTACCAAACTATATTTGCAGCTTATGCAGAATCCAACAGATTCGTAAAACTGATTCCGCATAACAACTGATGGTCACACCTCACACTTTTTGTCACAGAACCACAGTATTAATACTACCTAATTTTTCCGATAAACACACCCATTTGCATCTGTATTACAACCACCACCATCGACATCAGCAATAGTATTACCGCTACACTATGTCCTACCACAATCATCACCATTGATATCACTTATGCTACTAACGCAGGCCATTGTCACCATCACCGGATTTAGTAGAACCATTGTTTCTCATCATTAACACCACTACAGATCTCAAAATAACACCAGTTCTTTCGTCTCTACCATCTCCATCACTTCCATTACTAAAATCAATGTCTTCCATCATTATCACCGCTATTATAATTATCAACTAGAGGGGCACTCAATGGAGCGCATCTCACCGACAAGGACATCGTAATTTTCTAACCACTCTTCATAAGGGATTAGGTTTCCTAAGCACTGATAATAGTTTCACAAAAAATGTTTTTCGGATCAAGAATCTGTAATACGATTCGGATCGGTCCCCAAAGTTAATCCATTGTTCCCTGGGACATGGGCTATCTACCCACCAAATTTGGTCCATATCTCTCTTTTAGTTTTGAGTACTCCTGCTAGCAGACAAACAAAAACAAACAAACAGGGGTGAAAACCTACTCTCCTTGCCGGAAAGACTAAGATCCAAATCTGCGCCATTATCACCACCACAAACGTTTTCAAAACCACTGTCGCAGGGCATTATTACTATCACAGTGTTCCCGATATGGCTACTTAACATACCATGAGTAGTATCACTACCATAATATCTGTTGAATATCCTCACCATATACACCACTACAAGGCAGTGACACGCATACTATCTGTAAATGACTGCAAAACGTCCGTAATTGTACATTGCAGTGCATCTTGTCCGTTAGCGACTGGAATACATCTCTGATTGCCCGCTTTGCCCTTGTGAATATTCGGCGGTGTCGTGTCCCAATGAGCACATTTCAGCCAGTGTTCCTTTCCGTTGCTTGATCAGTGAAATGTAACTCTGCAACCATGAGGCTCCATACATGTATTAAATGACAAAACATACCAAGTATACAACAGGCTTCGAATTGTATGGATGACATAAAACACTTCATATATATATATATATATATATATATATATATATATATATATATATATATATATATATATATATATATATATATATATATATATATATATATGTCTGTACCATGGTGCCGGCAACTCTCCAGCTGTTGCTTACTGTCAGACATAAATATTTATCATCATTATAGCTGCATATGGTTTTTTTTTTTTTTTTTATACAGAGAATGAATTTATGAGAAGCATTCTAAATGCAAATTACTAATTTTGTATAGTTTTGTCCCAAAACAATCAGCTAATCACTGATTGAAAAACAGCATTTAGAAGACCCAAGGAAATCCTTCACTCTATAGTAATGACCGTTGGAAACTATATTTATAATGCAGTGTTAAGAAAATGCGTTTAAGTACCAGTATTTTGAACTGCTCCTACACAGGAAGATGAACATGCATTAATCACAAGCCCCAGTATGTTGTAAAAATACTTCAGTGAGTGATCTGTGTGTGCTTTTTCACCGTTGTCCTGTGCTGTGATGATGTCAGTGTGTACGTTGGTGTGTTCCATGTCTGTCTGCATGGTCTACAGTGTGTCATGTGCGTCCTGCTACCTACATCTTTCTTCCCTCTCCAGTTGTTTTTATTTTTCCTTTTTATTATTTTACTTTCTCCTGCTGGAACTTCAGAACAATCATACTAAACATGCTTGCTAAATAAGAACTGTCAGTCACCCAATAGATATTTTAGTCCGTTCTGAAATTTCAGCAGTATCAATTTCATCTCTGTCCACATCCCCGTTTATTCAAATAGCCTTTGAATTAACCATAAATGTACCTTTGCTTAATGCTGCTTTAAAGTGAGAAATACTAAGCTAAAATAAAGCTAATCACTAAATATTAAAGTTCCAACATTAAACAGCTGATAGATTGCCTAACTACATAGTGATGCATAATAAACATTAAAGCAGAAAAAAAAAAGTTTTGAATTATAATCATCCCCTTGCGGCCCCATGACCGCTCTGCCGTGGTAGTGATGAGGGGGGGAAAAGGTGTCTCACTCTCCTTCTCAGGGAACCTCAGAGCCACGAGGCCAAAGAAGAGCGTGGGCTCACCTCCCTCTACTGAACTGGCCCGCCAGAGCAGCCATCCACTATTATCAACATTAACTAGTGTTTGTTACCAGGTCAAGAGGAAGAAAGAGCGAAGACATGTTCAACCTGAAGACACAAATTCTTCTGCCCATCTGACTGAGGCCCAGAGAGCCATCACGCTTGGCAAGACAGAGATTGCACTCTCCTGCGCTCAGAAGGTAACGCTAAAAGTGTACAATGACCTCTGTTTCCTCTAAGCAAGCAAGTTGTAACCTAATGGTCGTATTAAGGGTATTGTGGAACTTGTGTAAGAAAGATCAGTATCTTCTAGAAAGGATGGGAATGGATGAAGGCACCGTGGTAACGATTATACTGCTGTTGTTGTTTGTGTGTCCAGAGGCCCATATGACCGTGAAGTCAGTGCATTGCAGGCTAAAGGTACCCTCATTCTGCAGTCCACCAACCTCTTTGAGGTTAAGTACAATTGGCAGCAGAACAGCCTGATAATAATAGGGCAAGCGAATGAAAGTGTGGATCTTAAATGCCAAGTGACTGGAATATTACGCTTATTTCTGTGTCCTACGCTTAACGTAGATTACACAGTCGATTCCCTGAGGCCCGGCTTTTGTCCTACCCTCACATGTCACCATTTTGTCATTGATACCCACTGTCCATTCCATACGGTGTGCGGGCTTAGGCTGAATCATTCCGAAAATGCTACAGTGGATGAGAAATGTCTCTTTTACTGAAATTTAGTTTGTAGTTTGTACTCTCCCCAGGTGTGACTCCGGATTCATCTGAACATGGAGGCTAGTTCTAGTCCTAAAAGGGCTTATGAAGGCCTTATTTTACTCCTGTTCGTAAAGTTTTCTGAAGCGGAATAAAATGGATCAAGATATTATTATTATTATTATTATTATTATTATTATTATTATTATTATACCCACCATTATTTCATATGGTGGGGATATAGGAATCGCCCCTGTCTGTCCGTCTCTCTGTCCGGGCCTGTATCTCGGAAACAACCAGGTGGAATGGCTTCATGTCACACAGAAAGATAGAGTATGTGTCGTAGTTGATGCCCGTATATATAAAATTGCCATATTGTCTGTACTTTACAAGTTATGACCATATAAATAAAAATCTGTCTTGTCCTCTCCGCGTGTCTGTCTGTCTGTCTGGGCCTGTATCTTGGAAATCATTAGGTGGATTGGTTTCATATCACACGTAAAGATAGAGCCTGTGTCGTAGTTGTTGCCCGTATATGTAAAATTGCCATATTGTCTGTACTTTACGAGTTATGCCCATATAAGGAAAAATCCGTCTTGTGTTATCCATCTCTGTCTTTCCGTCCTGCCCCCTTTCCCAGAAACTACCAAGTGGATTGGCTTCGTATCGCACAGGAAGATAGAGTATGTCATAGTTGATGCCCATATGTGTAAAATTTCCCAATTGTCTATTTTACGAGCTATGACCATACAAGAAAAAATATGCCTTGATGAGTTGTTGTGTCTACTGAAGATTTAATTCCTACCTGCACAAGTAATCTGAGATGAAACTTGGCGGACTGATTCCTAAGAGTTTGTTATTATTATGATCCTCGCCATTAGTGTACGAGCCGTAGTTTATACCCCTATACTGTATATGAAATTGCCATATTCATTAGTGCATATCTATATATTTTTTGCCGCATGGTTGGAATACGTCTTTGATAAAGGCTTGTTATTATTATTATTACTATTATTATTATTACTAGTAGTAGTAGTAGTAGTAGCAACAACAGAAGTAGCAGCAGCAGCAGGAGTAGCAACACAGCAGCAGCAGCAGCAGCAGCAGCAGTAGTAGTAGTAGTAGTAGTAGTAGTAGCAGTAGTAATAGTATCTGAAACCCCAGGCTCATCTGATCGTGAACCCAGCTGATTTCAAGCCACCTTAATCCTTTAAGGGAATAGGGAATGAAATGAGAAAAATTTAAATAATCAAGCAACTGCACCGCTAAATGACATTGGTGCGCCTACATGAAGGCATCCCTCTTCATCCCCGTTCAACACACACACACACACACACACAGATATATATATATATATATATATATATATATATATATATATATATATATATATATATATATATATGTATATATATACACACACACACACAGTATATGGAAGCGTGCATGGAAGAGTTTGAAAGGAATGAGACAGTGTTTTTGATTGGAGATATGAAAGGAAAAGTAGGGAATGGGAAGGTGGATAGAGTAGTTGGTGAGTGGGGTGTGCCTACTGTACAGAGGTGGATGAGAATGGTAGTGCTTTAGTGGACATTTGTGCCGGAAGGGGGTTGGTGATAGCTAATACCCTCTTCAGGCACAAATTGATCCACAGGTATACATGGCGAATGATGAGATGGGTGGGTGGTGAACTGAATGAACGGAAGGCAATGACTGATTATGTGTGTGTGGATGAAAGGATGAGAAGGTGTGTTATGGATGCAAGAGTATATAGAGGTTGGAGGAGTGGACTTTCGGACCACCGCTTGGTGGAGGTCAGAATTAATGTTCAAATAAAATGGAGAAATAGAAGAAGGGAAGGACAGGAGGAAGTACTGCATACAATGAAAGTGGAAAAGTTACAAGAGGATGGAAAAAAGGCAGAATATAAGAGGGAAGTGGAGGAGCGATTGGATAAACATAGAATGGAGCAGATGGGGGACGTGGAGGGTGGTGTTCAAGATATTCGCAAAAGAAATCTGTGCATCATGTGAGGTGGTGTGTGGGGTGAAGAGAAGACAAAAGGGGGTGCGGGGAACAGTATGGTGGACTGAAGAGGTGAGAGAGGCTGTGGCACAAAAGAAGAAAGCATAGAGTGAGTGGATGAGAAACAGAGGCGTGGAAGAAACTGAGAGACGGAAGAGAGAGTTATATGCAGAGAGGAAGAGAGAGGTTAAAAGATTAGTAAGAGAGAGTAAGAAGAGAGTGAATGAGGAATTTGGAAAGAGTTTGAGTGTAAAATGTAAGAACATATTCTGGAAAGAGGTAAAGAAAGTTAGACAGCGTGCCAAAGAAGTTAGTTGGGGAATGAAAGATAAAAATTGTAGATTACTAGTGGAGAAGGGAGAAAAGGTGAGCAGATGGAGAGAACATTTTAAGGAATTGTTGATCATAGAGAATGAAAGTAATGCAAGTATAAGTGGCTGGAGAATGGCTGGGAGAAGGAGGATGTGAGAAGAGAGAAAGAAATCAGTAGGATGTAGAAGCAATGAGTTGAAGTTGAAATGGGGAAAGCCCCAGGAATTGATGGGGTGTGTGGTGAAATGCTGAAGCATGGGGGAGAGATAGCAGTAGAATGGATGAGGAAGATGTGCAGATTGACCCGGAAAGAAGGTAGAGTCCCGGAGGATTGGAAGTCAGGTATAATTATTCCCCTGTACAAAGGAAAAGGTTGGAAAAATAAGTGTGTGGAAATCATAGGGGTATTTGTCTTGTTAGTGTAATAGGAAAAGTATATGTTAGGGTACTTATTGACAGAGTTAAGGAAATAACAGAGGAATTAGTTGGATAAGAACAGAGAGGGTTTAGGAAGGGAAGAGGTTGTGTAAATCAGATATTCATTCTTAGATCTTTAATGGAAAAGTTTCTAGAGAAGGGAAAGAAGTTGTATGTGGCCTTCATGGATTTGGAGAAAGCGTATGACAGGGTGGATAGACAAGGATTGTGGAAAGTATTAAGAATATATGGAGTAGATGGGAAGTTACTGAAGGCCGTAAAGAGTATGTATGCGGGTGCTAAGGCTGCAGTGCGTGTGGATAGTGAACTGAGTGAATTTTTCTATTTGAATATATATATATATATATATATATATATATATATATATATATATATATATATATATATATATATATATATTCAAAGGATGCATCTTTTTTAAAGTACTTTACATAAATTCCTGGATAAATTATTCAGTTGCACAAAGGCTGTGTCTTTAGTTCCCAAACAAGTACTTCATATTAGTCTCCCTTATTATGGGCACAGCAGTTTTCACATCAGAAAGTAATTAAATAAACTGCTTAATGCAGTTTATCCACAGGTTTCATTTAGGTTCATCTTTAAACATTCATATACTATTGGATCCTTTTTTAGGAATAAGGATAGAATCCCCAAAGCTTTATGCTCAAACATTGTGTACAAGTTTAATTGTTCCTACTGTAATCCAGGATATATTGGGAGTTCTAATCGAAACCTGAAGATTAGGATGTTCGAACACAAAGGCCTGTTATATAGAACCACTTTACCACTCTCAAACCCTCCCTTCTCGGAAATTGGGGAACATTCATTTGTTTCGGGTCATACATTTGATCTGGATGATTTTGAGATTTTAATGACAAATACTGATAAAACTAGTCTTAGAATAGCGGAATCATTGTTTATACGTGACTTAAAGCCTTCACTGAATACAAATGATTCTTCCATTAAATTATTTACCCACTGATTCACTGATTCCATTCAGCAGTCTCATACAGCTTATCCAAGTTTACTTTTCCACAGACTATCGTCTACTGATCAGTTGCTTTGTGTAGTTGCCACGGTGTAGACTTGTATAGGTTAGATTTTTAGTAATTTTGTGAATGATTTTGCTCTTTTTTTTTTTACTACTTCATTTTTAAAATTAATTTTTGTATATATTTTATTGTTTTTTTTAATCTGTGAATGAGGTTTTGGTTAAACTTCATTTTCTAATTCATGTTACGTATTTTAGTTTTGTCTGATAATGAGGGTGGATTTCCTCGAAACGTCACAGAAAAAATTCTTGAACATGGCCCCAGTCCCTCGTCTTCTTGTCCTGGTCTTCAGTTTTATATATATATATATATATATATATATATATATATATATATATATATATATATATATATATATATATATGAAGTCGATTTCACTTTTTGTTTCTCTATTTGGGCTTCTCCAGGTCCACTTTCTTCCTGTTCTTTTGTGGAAGTATGTGTTCATTATTCTCATGTTAAACATTTCAGCAATATTTACCAGCATTTCTCTTCTTTCATTCCTTTCTCCCACTCAGAATTTTCCCATACATGCTTCTCCATTTTTCGACTTCCCAACTTTTGCATTGAAGTCTCCCATGAGTATAGTATATGTTGTCTTTTCTTCTTCCATAATCTGGGAGATGTCATCATAGAATGTTTCTATTTCTTCATCTGGGCTTTGAGAAGTTGGTGCATATACTTGTATGACTTTCATGGTATATTTTTTGCATAGTCTAATGACAACAAATGCTGCTCTGTCAGATACACTCCTGAATTTAACAATGTTGTCTGCAAGATTTCTGTTAATTAGAAATCCTACACCACTAACTCTTCCATTTACCTTTCCTCTGTAGTAAAATAGGTGTTTGCCGTCTTCGAGCTGAATAACTTTTTCTTCTTTTCTGCGGATTTCACTCAAACCTACAATATCCCAACTAATGTTTTCCAGTTCAGTCATCAGGTTATCAAGTTTGTAATCATCTGCGAGGCTTCTTAGATTGTATGCATAGATCTTCATCGATTTCATTTTCTTTAACATCCAAGATTCTAATTTTCCAACACATTGCCTACTCACTTTTGGTGGCACACTGCCCGTAAGCACAGGAGGCAGTGCAGTTGGACCTTTAGTAGACAATGACCCAACAGGAATGCCCGTCAAATTATTTCCAACAGAACTCATGTTTGGTTGAGAGGATTGTCGCAAATAATCTCACCTCCTTGCCACATAGTTTCTGGTGAGATGTAATTTTTTGCCGCCTTATTCGTTATATTCGGTGGAGCCCTATATATCTATAGGGGGTCCCATGGTCCGCGCCGTCTAAGACAGTACCTCATATATCTACAAGGCCTTCCCCTATCCGCCACCCGGGGATGCGCCAGGTAGCAGTGGATATATATATATATATATATATATATATATATATATATATATATCACTCGCCAAGTATATCTGTGGATCATTTTGTGTTTAAAGGGGACATTGGCACCAACCCCCTCTCCGCAAAAATATCCACTAAAGCACGGCCATTCATTCTCATCCACCTCTGCAGGCACACCCCACTCTCCAAGTACTCCATCCACTTTCACATTTCCTACTTTTTCCGTTTATATATATATATATATATATATATATATATATATATATATATATATATATATATATATATATATATATATATATATATATATATATATTGGTGTGACAGTTTTCAGATAATGGAGGTCAGAATATCCATGATGGTGAGGTGTGGATATGGAGATACAGATCCTTTTGTGTGAAAACTGAAAAAGTGCAATTGAGTGGGATGAGGTTGTCTCTTCCTGCTTTCAAAGGTCATCCCGGTAAAATGGGTAACAATGGAAAATTATGGGAATATCACACACCTTTATATCACTCTGATCGTAAAACGTCGGTATAGTACTCAAGTTTAGCTTCCGTACCACGTATCCATAACATCTTTTTTATTTCTTATCTTTTGTTCCAGTGAAATAATCTTTTACATACATCCACACATCATCTAATCCTGTGTTGCCACATGAGGAGCGTAGGAGCCCGGGGCTAAGCAAGTCGGACCTGAACAGATGAGAAGGACCAGCCTCACTTATCCCTGAGTGGCATTAAGTGAGCAATAAACCCCAACCATCCCTTGGACATAAACCTACACAGGCCCAATCCGATTGGAGCGTCCTAATTACCCACTAAACCACCAGGCGCCATAAGTTGGTTGTATGGTTACCACCCAGCGTAGTAAATGGTTTCCTGGTGTACAGAAATTATTTGACATGTCACTCTGTGTAGTCACCCGTATACAGAAGGAAGAGGAAAGAAAGAATGAAAGAAAGAAAGAAAGAAAGAAGAGGAAGGAAAGAAAGAAAGAAGGAAGGAAGAGGGGAAAGGGCAGTCACCCGAGAGTAGTACTACATCGAGTGAGTGGTTGGTGAGCGCCCCCACCTACTACCAAAATACTGTTGTATTAATCACATACATATCGTGTTTGCATCCCATATATTTACTGTGCTTATTTGTTTACTGGAATTATTTGACACATCCTGTAATACTCCTAGACGTGCTGTTCCTCACTCATTCGAATTTCTCAGAGCTGTCCTAACTTTCAGTATTATTCAGCATTTGCATTCCAGTAATCTTTCTTAAGCACTGAAAAGCTTAATCCATGATTTCATGCGATCAGCCCTTTCACTGTTACGTTTGCACAGATTTGTAATCCTGCTAAGAGCTGGTGAAATGATGTAAGGTTCCAGTGAATCGTTGTAACGATGTGTTACTGACATGACCACAGTGATGGCAGAGAAGATGATCAAGAACAGGACACACACTTGAATGCGGAACACGTGCAACAGTTTGTCACATGGTAATTGCTGTGCATGGCTCGGCAGGCCTCCACTGCACCAAGAATACATGTAACCGAAGAAGCAGTGGAAGGTGGACAGTGCTCACCACACCAAGTCAGAAGCTCCTAGTTTCTGGCTTCTACTGAAGGGAAGCATCTCCATGAGATGAGTTCTCCAATTAAGACAGTCTCATGGACAGTCCCTCTAAGCGGTTCATTGCAAAGACTAAGCACCTCTTAGATATGGTAAACTCCTCGTCCATGACGAGAGACCCATTATTTTCTCAAGTGGTGGGAAAGCTGAGCAGAGCCCTTCTGACCCCACCTTAGTCCGTTGTTAGTATCTTCATCTCATTTCCTAACTGAGGAACTAAAAGAAGAAGATGCCCGCACCCCTGAGCTCTCCTTAACTGGGAGCATCCAACACAGTCAATTCGGCTCCACCAAGTTTCTTCCTAAGTGACCCGTACAGGCCTATGCCTCCTAAGGGAGGTAAAGAAGTAAAAGAACATTTTTTTGTCTTCAAGAGCCCTTCTAAAATCTTCACTGCTGGGAACAATCAACCAGATTTCTTCAAGGTCATCTATGCCGTTCACTGATGCATGGCGGGCCCCGTCAGGCCTTCAGATTCCCTTCGTCAGTAGCTATCCTTGTTGTCATACTGTAATTCTGGGATGATTGGACCGAGGGATGTTAAGTTTAGTAAGATATACATCGGGGTTCACTCGGAAATATGTCTTAACTAATGGTAAGCAGAGGGTGGGCCACCATCCATCACTGTCCTACATCTTACAAAGATACACACTCAATGCAGTCAATCTTGTCCCCTGTCATTAAATCCTATTTTACATTCTGAAAGGCATTTATTAGGATGGATATTTGTGTACAAATAAATGGAACGGAATTTCAGAAAAAAAACAGTAACATTCTAACCTTTTTACCGGCGTGCACTGCTACATGGCAAATTAGCTACGTCACTCGTGGGAAGAAGATCGATTTCAGTGGTAGGCAGGGTGCACTGTTGCTTGGTAAATTAGCTACGCCACTGACGGGAAGAAGGTCGATTTCAGTGGTAGGTAGGGTGCACTGCTGCATGGTAAATTAGCTACGACACTGGTGGGAAGCAGGACAATTTCAGTGGTAGGCTGTGTATTAGGGAGCGTTAAAATACTGGTGAAGTAAGGTGATCTGAAGTAGGGTCCAAACTGTAAACTCTATCCGTGTGTCATAACACGAATGAGGTGAGGTGAGGTGATGTAGAGTCAGAGTGACAACCTGTGATTGTGAGTTACAGTGCCGGGTAGGTGAAACTGGGTGTCTGTTACATTGTTGGTGAGGTGAAGTATAGTATCTTTGGTAAGCTGTGTTTATGTGTTATATTTCAGGAAAGTTCAGGTAGCAAGATAGGGTCCTTGAGGTCAGCCGTGTTTGCGAGTGACAATACAGGTAAGGTGAGGTGAGATGAGGTAGGTTCCCACTGGTAAGCTGCGTTAATGTGTTACAATAATGGTGAAGTGAGTTGAGGTGCAGCAGGGTCCCAGTGCTAAGTCATGCTGGCGCTACCTCCCTCAGGCAGTGGAGTCCGGCGGCGGGCCAGCATGTTTGGTGGTGCGGGGCCGTTGCCATCTGCTGCTGGGTCACCTGCAGGAGGCGCTCGAGGACGCCAGGGAGGCTCTCAGCAGGGACTCTTCGCTCGTCAAAGGTTCACACCCCAAATGCATCACTACTATCTCTTAATAGTGGAACACTATTAATTATTCCCTTCCTGACTGGTCCAGAATGATAAATGAAATTAATACCTTAGTAGTGTTAGCTTGATAATCGAGAGAAAAAGTGGTCGCACTGGGCAAATCTTGCAATCCGCTTTCATTTAAACTTCTCCTGCACTAATTAAATATTTCTTTCACAGTTAAAAGGATGTTGAAAAATAATGTTTAGCTCATTTGAGTCCTTATCACAGCAATAAACATCCTAGCAAGCTGAATACCACTGACTGTTGGTCATTTGGCTAGCAAAAACAGCTAACATATTAGCCGTTTTCTGCCCAGTGTGACGCTGGCTTAAGCCCTGAAAGAATTGTAAATCTCATTATCAAAGTTTAGGAAATTATAAGTAGAAGCCTTCCAACATTGATTTTTTTAGTATCATTAATGATATTACAATGCTTCCCACCGCCGAATGTCCTGCGACGTTTGCTACTGCCAGACAGCTTTACTTAGCTTAGAAGTATCTCCATTGTTGTGAAGAGGTTAATGAAGGTGAAACAAACTTCTTCAATTTGAAAAATCGTTCCTAAATTGATTACTGTCATCATTTTTTAAAAACAGCCAAGTAGAACAAGACATCATCGCAGTGAAGTGGTTATTAATGGCCCATATGTCAGTCTGAGGGAAGTGTATGTGTGAAAGGAAGAGTGATGTGTACTGTGCTGTCCGCAGCGGTGCTGGTGCAGGCTGAAGCCCTCTACGGAATGGGGGAGTTCGAGAGGTCACTGGTGTTGTTCCACCGAGGGGCTCGGAAGAGGCCAGACCTCGTCACCTTCACTCGTGGTATCCACAAGGCGCGTGAGGCCATCGTTAATGCAATTGGGGGTGAGTTGGCATTAATAATAAATCAGACTCCACCGGTGCTTATGAATCAATGTACTAGCATGACTATCATGTAACAGTTAATATTGTGTTTTAACACTGTTAATCTTTTTGTGGTATGATTGTAATAGTGGTTCTTAGCCTTTCATCTCATTGCCATTTGTTCAATTAATCAAGTTTTTTTTGCCCATGTCTGTCAAGGTTGTTCATGTGTTATCTGATTAATAATAATACAGCTATTTTTTCTTATAACTCAATAAGGTTTTTAAAAAAATGGCTTCTTGAGCACTGTCATATTTCTCATTTATAATACTGTTATAAATGGAATTTTGTAAGAACCTTTGCAAGACAATGATAAACCAATATCACTGGTAGCAAAATTATTTGATATAGTCATGTACTGCACATAACTTTTCAGGAGAATGATAAACCATATGAATGGCAGTAAAATGATTTGATATAGATATGTACTGCACATACTTACGTTTCTTATCTATTGGGAAAGTCTGGCCACCTTTTGGAGGGCTGGAAACTAAAAACGGAGATAATAATTATAAACACATATGACTTACTATCAGCAATTCAAGAAACGGAATATTCTGAGAAGTAATGTTCCTAAGAAATGGATTACTGTATGAAAGTTCTCACTTTTAAAATCTGATGTCTAAAGCTACAAGCAAAGAAATTTAATTAGTGTTGTCAGAAATGTCATAATAACTGTAAATCAGAACTTAAATCACTCATCCACTACCCATAACAAAATACCCAAATCGCTGAGTCTGGGTAATTACCCTTAGGGTGAGAACCACTACCGTAGAAAATAATACAGATATGCACCTGATTTTAGCTAGACACAAATACTAGTATGAGGTTTTCGTGTCAAACATCTTTAATATGTTGAAACTGTGTCTCTTTGGTGTGTACTATATAGAGCATAAAGTGCTGAGTAAGTCAAATTCTTGTAAGTATTATCAGTGCTATATATGAATATAATCTGCATACTAATCCCTAACATACACGCTTTCCAACTTCATAAACAAATTTTACTGGCTACATAGGTGCGTCTACAACTGTTTCTGCATCGTTCTGTCTATTACAGCTATGAATCGGCCGAGCAGCGGGTCCGGGAGAAAAGGTTGACTTCTGTTCACGTGTATCATTGTCTTTCATTTTGTTCAGTCCACAGGTGTCATGCCAGACTCGACCTACCATTATTTCATGGAAGTATTATGCATAAATATGCAGTGTATATGAGATATCTTTTGGTTCAGCACGTCCCAGATTATTATATTTATTAACTTGAATCAAGTATATAAAATATTACTGTTGTACAGCGTGAATCAATAGCTTCACAAGTTGAGTATCTGGTATGATGGCTGTGACTACAGTAGTGCCAGCAACTTACACAAATTTTACAATTGTTCTTCCACAGCGCTAGAGGACCCGCGAATTATTTATTTCACTGTAATGTAGATGTTCCAGTATATAGTTCAGATTCGACACTGTTTTCAGATAATTCTCGATAGTTGCTTAAAGAGGCAGTAACTCTTGCCTCTCTTACTGTGGGTACATTTTTATTCGTACTGTAGACTTCATCGAGCACTGGTATTGGTGCTTCCTTCCTACACGTATAGTTGGTACTATCTTATGTAGATCTGACAATTTCGCAATGTGTATTTTTCAGGTAGTTGTGCACGGTCTCATTAGTAGGCTGTTTTTGCAAACATTTTGTACCTTTGTGATCGTAGGCTTTCTTTCTTCGCCATTCCTTAAGTGGTTATATTTTAATGAAAGTCATATGCTTCTTACATGATTTCTGTATCTAAAAGCAGTGCGTCTCTGTGTACTTTTTGTCGATATCTATGGTTATCAATGCATCAGACGCCATATTTTTGTGTACAGTCGTGTAAATATTAAGGAGCTCATATGCTGTGTAGGTGAGCAGTGCACAACTTTCTGGTTGTCGCGGCGTCCAGCAGGAGTGGTCTGGATCCCAGCTCTACCAAGTCTGGCTGCAACCTAGCAACCTGATACTGTAGTACTGTGTCTAATGTCGCTACTGCCCCTCACTCATACATTTCGTTAACCTTCATTTTCATACACAGAAAACCTGATTTTACAGAACATTGCTCGGATTGTATTGCTGTCTCATTACTCTTCAGTCATGTATAACATTATGAACTGCATATTATACCGACATGCCTGAATATTAATATACAAATTATTAAGAGTGCGTCCTTTGCTCTTTACATGTATATTACAGTTCTCTTTGTTTCACAGTGAAACAGAGGTAGGTCTGAATGCATACATACAGTAATATTACATGCTCATAAATCATGCGCTGCAATACTTATCACATTCATACAGAGAGAGGCCTGGTTACAAAATGTACATAACAGACCCATACAAACCAACAGACACCAGTTGATCACAACAGTAGGGGTAGGCAGCCCCGCCCAGGGAAGTACTCCCGCCAGGGTAATGGGAGACTAAAGGAATAGCCTGGATTCCATTTTCTCTCCTAGAACTTGGTAGCTGGTTACACATCTTTCTGCATCACACATCAGAGGGCATCAGGCTGCCCTCCTTACACAACACACATATCCACATTATATCACATTGCCTTAAACCAGCTATCCTCTCTCCATAAAACACCGATCTTGTCATTACATATCATACACATTCCACAACACATCCCTGCTCCCCCCCCCCATAAAAAGAGCCATGGCTGCTGCTATACTGGGAATTAGTGAGATGGTTTCTCGGATGACCACCACCGGTGGGGCTGGGTTGTCTGTACAGGGACCTCCCGGTGGTCATCAGGCGACTGTGCCACCTTCAATGTTGCAGCGCCCCCCAAAACTGCTCGTTAGTGCAGTAAAATTTTCTTCTGCAATATTAGGGGACTTCACTCCAACATCAACCCTGTTCACAGTTTCCTCCAGTTTGAATCCTCAGATCTGCTGTTTTTGACAGTGACTCAAGTAAGCTCCACCTCTAATTTAGCTAGATTTAATTTTCTTGGTTGTATCGTGATTCAAACTTTCAGACCCAAAGGAGGCGTATGTTGCCTTGCTAAGTCAGAAATTGCCCTGGAGGAGCTTACTAAATTTAATTGTCCTTATTTCGACTATTCCATATATAAATTAAATTCTTTTGGTAAAATTAAGTATTTCTGTTGTGTTTATCGTTCCCCTAATGCCCCTCCAGAGCCGAGTTTATTTGACTCACTGTCTTTACAAATAAATGTCCTCAATATTAATAATGCATCAGAAATGACTCTCCTGGGTGATTTTAATGTCCATAATATTGAATGGCTCACTTATTCAGCCAAAAGTGATGACTCTGGTCTTGAATGTGAGCTATTTGTAGACTCATTTAATCTCAACCAGTTAGTCAGTCAACCTACCTGTGTACTAGACAACCCCAATCAAAATCCCCACCTATTGGACTTGTTTCTAACAACTAATTCAGATAATTATAATGTTGAAGTGAAGTACCCCCTCGGATCCTCAGATCATTGTCTGATAGAAGCCACCAGTTCAACACCTGCCATACACTCCTGCTCTGAACTTGTCGTGGTGACTAAATGGAACTACGACAGGGCAGACTGGGAGGGTCTGGTCTCCAAAAATTTTTCATGGATGTTCCTTGGACCTCCTTTTTCTCTCAAGATGCAAACTCCACATTGGGCCACATACAGGATTTCATTAAAGTCGGCATGGAAACATTCATTCCCCATCATAGTTACAGAAAAAACTTGTAATTCACCTAAATGGTTTGACCACAATTGTGCAAGAGTAACAGAACGTAAAACAATTGCCTATAACACTTATACAGGGACCAAGACTATAGAAGTCTTTAACTATAATAGAAATATCAGAAACCGTGCCAAAACTATTATCAATCTTTCTAAATCAAACTTTCTTCATAAACATGCTAACAAACTACTAAACAACCCCAATGATAACAAAATATTCTGGTCTACCCTTAATCCATTCAAAGCTAACTTCATTACCGCCTCTTCCATTCCACTTTTACAGTCCCTAATGGAAAAGTAGTAAGTGACCCACGTGGAAAAGCCAACCTTCTTGTTGATTTTTTTTTTTTTTCAATAAACTCATCCCTTAATACAGAAAATCACAATATTCCTGTACTTGATTCCCCTGAAATACCCACTTTCAAGATCCACACAAGATACGTACAAGCTTAAATACAGAATCTCTCAGTAGACAAAGCTACTGGTTCAGATGAAATTCCTTCAGTAGTACTTAAAACCTGCACCCCCAGTATTGGCTCCTGTATTGGCAAAATGTTTACGCTTATGCATCTACACCTAAAGTTTTCCAGCCTCTTGGAAAGAAGCAAATATCCATCCTGTTCCTAAAAAAGGGCCACTTCTGATCCATCAAACTGTTAAGAAGCGAGATTTGCCAGTTAGGTAATCAAGGAGTTTCTCGATGTTTCCCGAAGTTTACCGTAGGTTCCGGTAGGAGTCAGAGTTGCCAGTTTTCCTGCTGTTAGTCAGCGTAGTTATTTCGTAAATTGTGCATTAATTTTTGTGCTCTTTTTCTCTGTGATGTTTTATTTATGTGATTGTTAAATTGCGTAATTCAGTTAAAATCTGCATGCTATATAAAATACAGTGTTATGTAATGTATGAAAACTCTGGCATGTTTTGATGGCTCCTAGTTGGTAACTGTTAACTGTTGCCCCGTCGAGTTTGTACTTGAAGTTTCTAGAACAATGCAAGCTTATATAAGGATAGGGCGGAGCCTAGAGCAAGTTCAGTCGGTTTTCAGTTCAGTTTGGGTGTAGTGCAGTGTCAGTGCAGTGAAATTTGAATATTTTTGGTACCTGTGAAAATAGTGAAGTGCTGGCAAACAATGAAGTATTATTGAAGTTCGTATGTCATTGGTACTCGAGAAAATAGTGAAGTGTTGTCAGGCATTAAGTGTAATTGCAGTTAGTAAAGTTTGTATAGCCCTAGTGCTTGTGAGAACAGTGAAGTGAAGTTGGAATGCATTAAGTGTAATTATTTGGAGAGTAAAGACAATGAACTTAAGAAGCCAGTGTTTATTCACCACGCCTGACCTGATCTTGTGTACTGTACACCTAAAGGCTGACCATAGGAAGAACAACTCACTGGGCAACGTACTTCCTTTACTGTACTACTGCTGTTGGAGCCTGTGGCAGTGTGGGACGGGGACGTAACACTGGTGTCAGGAAGGGGATAATTTAAGTGCAGCAGTGTGCCTAACCTTCGACATGAGGCAGAAGGTGTACAGACACGAGGATAAGCAAGGCAAGAGGAGGCATCTCTGGCTGCAATTATGAAGCTATTACAGGCCCAAAGTGGACAGTCACAGACACAAAAGAAAGAACTTAAAGAACAGTTACAAGCACAATGTGTACAACTACAGGAACAGAATGAAGGACAGAAACAACTCAAAGAACAATTACAGACACAGAATGAAGAACAGAAAGAACGATATGAACAGCTTCAGGAAGCATTAGAAATGCAACAGAGGGAATTACAGTTGAGGATGCAAGGATAGTTGGATGCTGTCATGGGGGAAATGAAGGAAGAGCAGTAGCAGTTGAAGGAGGAAGTAAATCCTGAGCTACAGCAGCAGAAGTGTGAACTAAGCAGTAACGTGATGGAGTTCAGACAGCATTTAGACGACCAGTTGAACTTAATTAGTGAGGAAATAGTGACGAAGTGCAAACAGCATGTGGACAATTAGCTGAGGATTAGTGAGAGAATAGTGATGAAGTGCAGACAGCATGTAGATAACTAGTTGAAGCATGTAGCTGACCATGTGCAAATAATTAGTGAGAAAATTGAGGCTTTAGAGAAATATTGCAATGCTGAACCTGAGGTTAGTGAACAGGGGGCATATGAAAGGAGTGGACAGTGTATGGTGAGTCTTGACGGATCCCAAGCATCTAAAGATAACATTACAGGGCTGAATAATCAGAATGTAGGAGATTTAAGTCCTGGACTTCATTATGATGCCCCAGTTTTTAGGCCCAAACTAGTGAAGTGCATGGCTATAATGGGGGTCCAATTAAAAAGAAACCTTAGAAATTTGATGGTAGAGTATCTTGGGATGCTTACCGTGCACAGTTTGAGTTACTTGCAGATCAGAGTGGTTGGGATGATAGGCAGAGGGGAGTGCAGATTGCTACTAGCCTTAAGGGTGCTGCAATGGAAATTCTGGGCCAGATGTCAGTGATGAAGAGGAACAGTTATCAGTCCCTAGTAGAAGTACTGGAGCACAGATATGGAACCATGTACCAGACTGAGGTTTATTGAGCAAGATTCTGGAGCCATGTACGGGCTCGAGGAGAATCCCTACAGCAGCTTGCTCATGACCTGGATAGCATGGCATTCAAGGCATACCCTGGAGCTACACCTAACCTGTTAGCTATTCTACTGAGAGACTAGTTCATCGATGCTCTTGATAGTGCAGAGTTGAAAGTGCAAGTGATGCAGGCACAACCAAGAAGCATGCAAGAAGCACTAGCCAGGGCTCTAGAATCTGAGTCCTTCGTCAGGTCCAGTACATCCACCTTTCAGGCAGGTCGTAGTGCAGGATTCAAGGCAAGAAAGGGGCAGGTATCTGAAACGGAAAAATTTAAGGGAAGTTGCTGGTACTGTGAAAAGCCAGGACACAGGAAACTGGATTGCAAGAAGTGGAAGAGAGAACAGAAGAAGATCAGAGGAGGTTGCTGG
The DNA here is from genome assembly GCF_032717465.1 of Coenobita brevimanus. NCBI lineage: Eukaryota > Metazoa > Arthropoda > Malacostraca > Decapoda > Coenobitidae > Coenobita > Coenobita brevimanus. The sequence goes on from NC_137032.1 coordinate 17,423,048, forward strand.
TTCTGCAGGAAGCCAGGACATAACAAGGTGAATTATACAAATGGAAGAAGGAGCAAGGATGGAACAGTGAAAGGAAATCCCTGATTGCAACAAACTGGTGTTGGACATGTGGTGAGGTGGGACACTTCAGCTATGAGTGCCCAAATGAGAAGGATGAGGGTGCATGAGTGAAGGCTGGTGATGAGAGGCAACAGCCAGCCAGTTTTTCACAAGAAGACCCACCACGAGGAAATGCAGGAGAACCTAGATGAACAGTGTGTGAGAAGACAGAAGAACAGACGGCACAGAATGCTGGAGTGCAGTAGGGAATGAGAATCTTGGCAAGAAATGCCGCTGTATGGTTGTGACAGGTCCAGCGTCAGATGCAGAAGACCTGAAGAAGATGCAGGATGCAGATTTGCAACCAGTGGGAAGAAGTTTCCAGGTTTAGCCCTGCGACCAAGAGCTACTAGAGTCAGTGAGACCTTCACTGTTTGAACAACGGACAACTGTAGCATCAGTGGGAGACAGCAAGTACTGGCAACTGGTGGTTCCGAAGAAGATAAGGTACGAGATCTTGGATGAGTCCCATAACCAGATCACCAGTGGGCAGCTGGGAGTGAAGAAAACTCTAAGCCGGCTGAGACAGAGATTCTACGGGACTGGCATGCGTCAGGATGTTGAAGAGTGGTGTCGGGCCTGTGATGTGTGTTGTGCCATGAAAGGACCCAAGAAACATGGTTGTGCCCCTCTCCAGCTGTACCAAGTGGGTGCACCGATGGAAAGAGTCACGGTGGACATTGCTGGACCTTTGCCACTCAATGAAAGAGGAAACCAGAATAATGTCTCCATGGACTGCTTCACAAAGTGGCCAGAAGCCTATGCCATCCCCGATCAAGAGGCTGCGACTGTTGCTCAGGTGTTGGTTAAACAGTTTTTCTGTCGCTTTGGGAATGCACAAGAGCTACATTCAGACCAGGGTAGAAACTTCGAGTCTGCTGTGTTCCGTGAGTGCTGCAAGTTATTGGGGATCAAGAAGACCAGGACGACCCCACTTAGGCCACAGTCAAATGGGATGGTGAGAAATTCAGCTGGACTCTAAGACAAGAACTGGCCAAGTACTGCATAAAGGGACAATCGGAATGGGGCCAGAAATTGCCTGTGTTGCTGATGGCATATCGATCTGCATCCCATGAATCTACCGGCTACACCTCTTCAAAACTGATATTGGGCCACGAGTTATGCTTACCTGTTGACTTGTTAATGGGAAGACCACCTGGTGAAGAGCTGCCTACAGACACCACCAGCTATACAAAGCACCTTCAGGAAAGGCCGGCTGAGGTACATCATCAAGTGAGTGGAGCCCTTAAGTTTTCATGAATGGTGATGAAGTGCAAGTATGATGTCAAGGCAAGTGAGGTGAGCTTCCAGGATGGTGATCAAGTTTGGTTATACAATCCTCGGCGAAAGAAGGGACAGTCACTGAAGCAGCAGAGCCCATGGGGCGGGCCTTACCCTGTGTTGGACCGCCTATCAGACGTAACATATCAGATTAGGGGAGGCAGGAAGTCTCACCCAAAGGTGGTACATGTGAATCGTCTGTGGCAGTATCATGGGCCAGGACAGTACAGCTGGGACGTCTCCAAGGAATCGTGCTCTCCCGCAGCTGAGGATGTTGAGGAGGACCAAGGAGCTGAAGTGCAAGAGGATGGTGACAGTTGCCCAAGAGAAGAAATGAATCACGAAGAGGACCAAGACCTTCCTGGAGAAGTGGACTGTGTGGAGGAGCAAGGATGCTGTCGGAAGCAGAATAGAAGATGACCCGATGAGTTGAAGGCTTATTTTGCGTATATTTTAATGTTTCATTAGGATTAAGGTTTACGTTTGTATATATTGTGTAGTTTTGTCGGGACGGCAAAGAACTAGGGAGGGGGTAGTGTTAAGAAGCGAGATTTGCCAGTTGGGTAGTTGAGGAGCTTCTCAATGTTTCCCGAAGTTTACCGTAGGTTCGGTATGAATCAGAGTTGCCACTTTCCCTGCTGTTAGTGAGCGTAGCTATTTCGTAAGTTGTGCATTATTTTTTTCTTTTCTATGATGTTTTATTTACGTGATTGTTTGTTAAATTGTGTAATTCAGTTTAAGTTTGTATGCTATATAATTTACAGTGTTATGTAAATTAAGAAAATTCTGACATGTTTTGATGGCTCCTAATTGGTAACTGTTAACTGTTGCCCTGTCGAGTTTGTACTAGAAGTTTCTAGAACAATGCAAAATTATATAAGGATAGGGAAGAGACTAGAGCAAGTTCATTCGGTTTTCAGTTCAGTTTGGGTGTAGTGCGGTGTCAGTGCAGTGAAGTTTGTATATTTTCGATATTTGTGAAAACAGTGAAGTGTTGGCAAACAATGAAGTGTTATTGAAGTTTGTATATCATTGGTACTCGTGAAAATAGTGAAGTGTTGTCAAGCATGAAGTATAATTGCAGTTAGTAAAGTTTGTGTAGCTCCACTGCTTGTGAGAACAGTGAAATGAAGTTAGAAAGCATTAAGTGTATTTGGAGAATAAAGACAGTGAACTTAAGAAGCCAGTACTTATTCACCATGCCTGAGCTGATCTTGTGTACTGTACTGTACACCTAAAGGCTGACCATAGGAAGAACAGCTCACTGGGCAACGTCCTTCCTCTACTGTACTATTGCTGTTGGAGCCTGTGGCAGTGTGGGACGGGGACTTAACAAAACTATAGATATCATTTGCAATAACTTTCGTTCTCGGTAGTTTCTGAGACAAACACATAGTCAAGCACTTAGAAATCAATAAATTAATCAATGATCGGCAGCATGGTTTTAGAGAAGAACGTTCAACTGTAGACATTCTTTGCCTTCTTACCCGATCAGATTAACAAAATAATAGACCAACATGGTGAAACACACACAGTAGCACTTGATATTTCAAAAGCATTTGACAGAGTATGGCACCGGACCATATTGACTAAGATGTCACACTATGGCTTTGCATCACTGGATCTGATTTCTTCTTCCCTTCATAATAGAAAAGTACGGGTTATGATAGATAGAATTTATTCCCATTTTCATTCCATAAATGCTGACGTACTTCAGGGATCAGTTTTAGCCCCAACCCTCTTTCTCATTCATGTAAATGACCTCCTATCTGTCACTCACAACCCAATACACTCTTATGCTAATGACTCTACACTTCATAGTACTTTCACATTTAGTACATCCTTTACACAATCTGATATAAATTCACAATTAATTACAGCAATTTCCCTGAACCAGGACCTTTCTAAAATTAATCAATGGGGACAAACAAATCTGGTCTCATTTAATGCTCAGAAAACTAAATACATTAATTTATCCAACAGAAAGAATCCCTCAGACTCCCACATAATGTTAATGATGTCAGTATTCCCATATCCACTACAACTGATATCCTAGGTGTTACTCTGAACCCCAACCTAAGCTGGACAGCTTATGTTAAATCCCTTGCTAAAAATGCTTCTAAAAAATTGGGATTTCTGTACAGAGTTCGTGAATTCGTCACTGACGAGCAGTTGGCCACAGTATGCAAAAGTCATGTGCGTTCTCAGATCTAAAACTGTTCGCCACTGGGGAGTGGATGTGGAGTGGTTGCATTGGGGCAGTTGGACAAAATTCAAATTAAAGCCATTAGATTAATCAATAATCCTGGCATTAAGCAGGACCTTCCTCCATTATCAGTACATAGAGATGTTTCATCTTTAGCTTTATTTTACCGATACTTTTTCCATAAGTGCTCTGACGAACTTGCTCCAATTGTACCTCCCCTTCACATTTTCTCCCGAAATACTCGGACAGCTGGGAGCACCCATGAACTTACACTCTCTCCTCCGCAGTGCAGAACCTCTGCTTATCAAAATTCATTTATCCACAGAGCCACTACTCTTCGGCATTCACTTCCTGGGAGTTGCTTCCCACAAACATTTAATCCATTTTTATTTAAATACAGTTGTTATAAATATTATATGAATGGAGGATCCCTTAAGGCACATAACTTTTTTTATTTCCTTTGGTTTTCCTTCCTCTATTCATTGTCTCAAAAAAAAAAAAAATGTGTTGGAAGAAAGAATTTCAATACAGCTAATTTTGGAGAATTTTGGAGTTCATTTCCATCTTGGGTTACATTAAATTATCTTTACATTTTTCAGGACTTAGTAATAACATTTTCTAAGTCTGTTCAGTGTTGGGAACAAAAATAATTTCTATTAAGTTTTGGCATCGTTCAGCGTCTTGGACCAGTAAAGAATTTCATTTTCATGGTACATTACAGTATACTGGCAGGCATCTGAAAAAATAACTGGAATCTTTTTTTATTTTTAAACTGCAGTATTTACTTGTATATTATTTTCTCAATTGTCTTTCCAAAGAGAGATATGTGTGTTCATTATAATAACACTCATTTGTTCTGTGAGTGTTCCTCCAGATGAGTTGTGCTTTGGCTAATGATATTGTGCTGTGTTCTTCTTTCACTACAGTACCCACAGTCCAACGTTATGTATATTTCACTCATTCATTCACATACTCTTTTCATAGGTCTTCTCTTTTCTGCTTACTTATATATCGGGATCGTTAAAAAATCGACTAATATTCCATGCTAGGGCACCCAAATGAACCTTGTAATTGGATATCCTTATGCGTGCAGTTCACACAGAAAATCTTATACTATAGTAATGAAGTATTTCATTATCTACTAGTGCTTAAAAATAATATTTTTCTTATCACTTACACTGTTCGAAAGGAACGGCAGCGACGGGCAGGTGACTAGGCCATATTATTTTTATAGTTCATATAATCTGCCTTATAAAATACGATTGTTGAAATATCAGTCAGCTGGGCCACATTTGGCCTGTAGGCGTTACGTTCAACGCCAAAGGCTTATGATATTTTGACCTACTCATGAAGATATTCAGAGCCTTTCTTTTCACTCTTCGTGACCTCTTATCAGGAGCATAGGTGTTATTCATATTGCATATCTTGTATTAAGAACCCTGATTCTCAGTATTTTCTTTTCTTTCCTTCGTCACGGTGATGGTTTCATATTGCTTTGTATTTAACACACAAACATATTAAAAATTTACTGAAGGCCACATTTCTGTGTGCCTGTAACTCGCAGTTTGTGAGTGCGGGACAGTAGCGGTACGGCGGATGTAGTGTAGTACTGTTTATTGTGTAGTGTGATGTAGTGTAGTCTTATAGTGTCGTAGTCTCTGGTAACGTGCTATGGACGCACACGGCTGGCCTTTTCACCGGGTCCTTCAGTCATAGAGGTAATACTGTCACATTATATCCAATACAATTCTCATACTCTTACAACTTCATTTCATTTTATTAACGCTATTAATACAGTAGCTGATTTTGTCCTTGGTATCCTAATAAAATTTTGATTACCTACACTTTAAATGAGATGTTTCGATCAAAAAGGGATCTAAGTAGCATCCATTAAGTATTTTGCTACAGGTCCCTCCTGAGGTAAATAGAATCTTCCGGAGTTAACAACAATAAAGTACCTAAGACGACCCCTTCTTATACGGATTAGTGGAAAATAATTTGTATGAGAGATATCCGACATTGCAATTAAATTTGGAGGAAAATTCGGTAAATGGACACCGACTTTTTCGAGCACCTAGCAGTTATGAGTCCTGATTTAACTTTTTTTTTTTTTTTTTTTTTTTTTATGCGAGGAAGAAGGAACCAAAGGCCATGAGCCCGCAGTAACAGTTCCCTCCAAGAGAAAAACAAAATACAATAGAGAGCCAAATTCAAGATCCGATCATTTTGAGATGCCTGGACACACTGCGTTTGAAAGACTGGAGATCATAGGCAGGAGGAAATACAGACAGAGGGAGACAGTTCCAGAGCTGACCTGTTGCATGAATGAAAGACTGGGAGTAACGGTTAACTCTTGCATTAGAGAGTTGGACAGAAAAGGGATGAGAGTTTGCTGCCAGACGGGTGCTACGCGCCCGTCGTAGAGGTGGAGGAATGCAAGCAGACAGTTCAGAGGAGCAGTGACCATTAAAGTAGCGATAGAAAAGAGATAAAGATGCAACAGTGCGGCGAAGAGACAGAGGTTGAAGGGGAGTCAGTAAGAGGAGGAGAGTTAATGAGACGAAAAGCCTTTGACTCCACCCTATTGAGAAGAGCTGTATGTGGGGAGCCTCCCCACACATGAGAGTTGTACTCCACACAGGGGCGGATAAAACCCCTGTATAGAGTCAACAATTGTGCAGGGGTAAAGAAAGAGCGGAGTCGGCTTAGCACACCCAATCTCTTGGAAGCAGATTTTACAAGAGATGTAATATGATCTTTCCAAGATAAGTCCCGAGTAAATGAAACCCCCAGCATGTTCAAGGATGATGCAGGATTAATCTGAATATTATTAAACATTAGTGGGTATACCTGTGGAAGATTTTGTCGGGTTGATAGGTGTAAGAACTGAGTCTTAGAAGCATTAAAGACAACCATATTATTTTTACCCCAGTCAGAGATATGAGCCAAGTCAGACATTAGGTGTGCCATAGCCTTATCCCTTGTTTCTTGAAGTAACTGTTGAGATGGGCGTTGCGGGAACCGAATGGAAAGGTGAAGGGTGGAGTCATCAGCGTATGAGTGGATAGGGTTAGATGTACAGCTTAGAAGATCATTGATGAATAAAAGGAAGAGAGTTGGTGATAGGACAGAGCCCTGAGGAACACCACTGTTGATAGATCTAGGAGAAGAACGATGGCCGTCTACGACAGCAGCTATAGAACGACCAGAAAGGAAGCTAGCGATGAAGGTACAGATAGAAGGATAGAAACCGTAGGAGGGCAGTTTGGAAATTAAAGATTTATGCCAGACTCGATCGAAAGCCTTTGAGATGTCAAGTGCAATGGCAAAGCTTTGCCAAAGTCCCGAAAGGAGGATGACCAGGAGTCTGAAAGGTAGGTGAGAAGATCGCCAGTGGAGCGTCCCTGACGGAACCCATACTGACGATCGGAAAGAAGGTTGTGATAGGAAAGATGCCTTAAAATTTTTTTATTAAGAATTGACTCGAAAACTTTTGAAATACAGGACGTTAAAGCAATTGGACGATAGTTGGAGGGTTGGGAGTGGTCACCCTTCTTTGGGACTGGCTGAATGAGAGCAAACTTCCAGCAAGAAGGAAAGGTACAAGTTGACAGACAAAGGCGAAATAGTTTCCTAGGCAGGGTGTAAGCACAGAAGCACAGTTTTTGAGAACAACAGGAGGGACCCCATCAGGCCCATATGCCTTGTTAGTACTGAGGCCAGTAATGGCAGAAAATACATCAACTGAAGAAATTTTAATGTCAGCCATGAGGAAGTCAGAGGGGGGAAGTGATGGAGGAACAGCACCGGAATCGTCTAATGTGGAATTGGAGGAGAAAGTCTGCGAAGAGATCTGCTTTATCAGTAGAAGAAATAGCTACAGAACCATCAGAGTAGAAAAGAGGAGGGAAGGATGATGAGGTAAAGTTGTTAGAAAGATTTTGGCAAGGTGCCAGAAGGAGCGGGAAGAATTCGAGTTGAAGAGTTGAGAGCATTTAGTATGGATGAAATTATTTTTAGTAGAGCGAAGAACAGACTTAGCACGATTCCGGGCAGAAACGTAAAGATTATGTGATTCAGGGGTGGGTTGGCTCTGGTACCTTTTGTAGGCCTTCTCCTTGTTGCGGACAGCATTAGAACAAGCGTGATTAAACCAAGGCTTTCTTGCGTTAGTCAAAGGATATGAGAAAGGAATGTATGCTTCCATGCCCGAGAGAATAACCTCCGTAATGCGCAAGGCACACTCAGATGGCTCACGGCCATGGAAGCAATAATCATTCCAGGGAAAATCAAAGAAGTACTGCCTGAGGGCCTCCCAGTTCGCAGCTCCAAAATGCCAGAGACGACGTTTCCCTGGAGGGTCCGCAGGCCGTACTGGAGCGATAGGACAGGTTAAGGTAATAAGGTTGTGATCGGAGGAGCCCAACGGAGAGAAAAGATTAACAGAGTAAGCAGAAGGATTAGTTGTGAGGAAGAGGTCAAGTATGTTGGAGCTCTCTCCAAGGCGGTCAGGATATGGGTAGGGTGCTGTACAAGCTGCTCTAGGTCATTAAGGATAGAAAAGATGTAGGCTTGTTCACCAGGTGGATCCGTGAAAGGAGAGGAGAGCCAAAGGTGGTGGTGAACATTGAAATCTCCAAGAATGGAGATTTCAGAGAAAGGAGAAATGGACAGAATGTGTTCCATCGTAGAAGTAAGATAGTCGAAGAATTTTTGATAGTCAGTAGAATTAGGGGATAAGTAAACAGCACAGATATATTTAGTCAGAGAATGACAGGAAAGCCGAAGCCAGAGAGTGGAGAATTCAGAAGAATCAAGTTCAGGAACACGAGAGCAAGATAAGTCGTTGCGTATGTATACACAACAGCCACCTTTGGCTTTGAAATGAGTATAGAGAAAGTAGGAGGATACAGAAAAGGGTTTGCTGTCAGTTGCCTCAGACAGCTGAGTCTCCGTTAGAAAAAGAAAGTGAGGTTTAGAGGAGGAGAGGTGGTGCTCTACAGAGTGAAAGTTAGATGAAAGGCCGCGAATGTTGCAGAAATGAAGAAGAAGAGAGTCAGACAGTGGTTCCAGGCACCTCGAGTCGTCACCGGGAGAGGGGCAGATGGCGGGGGCATTTATGGTCCCCCCCCCCCCTGGGGACTCCGAGGCTGGGTGAATTGACGCCATTTTGGTAAATTTTGAATAGGAAGTGTAGTGTGTACTGTGCATGTAGTTTGGTGAAGATAGATAGAGAAATTTGTACTGGAGAGCATGCTGGCCTACTCTCTGTGTAACTGAGACACTGAAAAAGTTCAGCAAAGGGGGATGGTCAGGAACTAGTCCTGAGGGCTGATGGACATGTAACTGTTCTTTATGAAAATTATGTATCTAGACACGTTTAACAATAATTTTGTGGTCAAGTGTAAGCCATGCTGTTTAGAAAAGAATACTTTTAAATCTAAATTGTGTATTTCAATACGAACCGTGATATTTTGTAGAGAAGATGTTTATAAAGAAATATGAAATACTGTGGATAAAATCGCCAGTAGAAGTACCGTAACAAATGAGTAAGATGATGTATAAAAAAAAAAAGAGTCTCATATTGGCACTAATGTTAGAAAGTCAGTTCTGGATCAGATTATGCAAATAAGTATTAGTGAGCCCAATACAGTCCTTGAAAAATATTCCTGGCTCATAAGTAAATAAAGCGGATGTGCAGTTTCTTCCTTTGCATTTAGAGAAACCTGGAAAATACATATCCAATCCTGTCATATGTGTGCCGATTTCTCTGAAGCCCATGTATTAATAATCCCTTACGTCAGATCATTGTTATTCTTTGGAGGGGGACTCACCATCACAAAGAATCAATGAGGGGGCCCACGTTCCCTAAATATCGCATTACGGATGAGATTCTATTGTACAACTTGTACAACAAAGATATCTAATGTAAATCTGCCCCACTTTAGCTATTTCTGGAAATTTTAAATTTGGTGAGGGATTTGCCCCTTAAAAATCATGGATGGAAAATTGTATATTGTGGAAGAGCTTCAGAGTAACCAGACAAACTCATTTGGGCAGTTTCATTTAAGTGTTTCTCCTGTTTCTAATATATATATATATATTTTTTTTTTGAGGGGGGAGAGGACTGACCCCCTATGAATCACTAGGGAGTCACGCTCTCCAAATATGGCATTACGGAATATAATCCATTGTACAACTTGTACTAAGACACCAAAGCCATATGTGCCTTTCATGCACTACTTCGGAGAATGTTTAATTTGGTGAGAATGGTTGACCCCCGAAAAATAATGGAAAACTTAATTCGGCGGAAGACATTACCAAAGGACCAGACGAACTGACCTGAGGAGTTTCGTTGAAATTCATGTGGTCACTTTCCTCTGTCTCTGGTCATTTTTATATCTGAAAGCGTGACTGACCTCCCAAGAATCATTTGGGGGTCACGCACCCCAAATATCGCATTACGGATGAAAGTCCATTGTACTGTACATAATGTACTAAAATAACAGTGCCATATGTGCTCTCCTTTAATTTTTTTCTAAGAATTTTTAATTTTGTAAGAAGGTTGATCCACCTTAAAAATCATGATTGCATAATTGTATGTTGTAGAAAGCCTCTCAGTAACTGGACGAACTAACCTGGGAAGTTTCATTCAGATCCATCAAGTAGCCTACTAGTAGTTAAAGCGCACACACACACACACACACACACACACACACACACACACACACACACACACACGCACGCACGCACGCACGCACGCACGCACACACACACACACACACACACACACACACACACACACACACACACACACACACACACACACACACACACACACACACACACGCACGCACGCGCGCGCGCGCGCATCCTGAATCTCGCACCACGGTATAGGACGCATTGCCTAAAAGGATACCATAATGCTGCATAGGATTGATATACAGTTTTAGCGTATAAGATGGTAAGAATTTCACCAGGAGTTAAGTTTTTACACTTGTTCGAGAAGTACTTTTCAGGAAAACATATAGCGAGCAGAGTCTGCCCATAACCCTCTAGAGCTTAGGGTTGCAACATGTCGGATCTGGTGGGTCTTAGTGTCCCGCTCTTCGCCTATCAGCTTGTAGTTGCGAAGCATGTCGGTCTCTAGCTTTGGGTTCCCTTCTTATTGATGATACGAAAATGACCCAACCCGTCACCTATTGGTGAAACTGGGATTTAAAGCATTACGTAAGGTAGCAATCACGTTTGAGGATATGCATTCCATTGGAAGTCTTGACTGTTGATTCATAAGATCTTAAAAAAAAAAAAAAATCTCTAAATACCACAACAGCCCTGAATGAGACACCCCTATCATGTTCAAAGTACAAATCTGTCGATACCATTACCAAAGTGATGGCATGAGAGGTCATGTGGCCCCGTCTGGCTGAATTGTGCGCCTCCAGTGGTGGCACCGATATACTGTACAGTACATGGATGGAGGACCTACCCACATAAACAAGCGTCCTTGATATCCTCACACTACCCAAAAAAATGATATTGGGTTGCATTACAGGAGCAACACCACACTCCTGGAGACACACGCATTCTTTTTTTCAATAGAAGTCATACAGCTATTATGGCCAGCCAGTCCCATATACTCCTTCTAGCTGGAGACATTAATTCCAACTCTGGCCCCCACGCATGTGTACACGACATAATGTACATGTTGCAAAAGCATTACATGAAGATACTGGTCAGTCAGCTGCAAGGGCTGGGAAAATTGTTGCATCAGTAGGGTAACACACACACACACACACACACACACACACACACACACACACACACACCAGTATATATATATATATATATATATATATATAGTATTATTATTTTATAAAAAAAGACGATGATATTGTTGACGCTTCTCTTATCCCTCTCAATTGCTTTTCGCAACACTGTCTTCCCACCCTTATTTCTTAAGACAAAGATGATGATGACTCGCTTACATTTCACAATACGTGTTTGGTACACTTTCTCCCTCGCCTCGATTTCCCTTTTCTCTGTACTCTCGTGACCCACCAACCAAGCGTGCCAGTTTGCCTCCCCATCGCTCCGTGACTGTATGACCTCTCCCCTTCCCTCTTACTCTTCCTCTCCCACTACCCTCCCCTTCTCTGCTCTATCCTCCCTTTCTTACCTTCTCCCTGTTCACATTCCAACCCTCTCACTTAACCCTATATTTATCTTCTATTTCCTTCCCTTTTTCTTTCCACACCCATTCCTCTACCTCTGCTTTGTTTTCATTACTTCTGTTTCTCTGTTTTACCTGCCCCTCCTTCTCCCTTTCCCCTTCTTTCTCTCTTCTGCTCCCGTCTCTCTTTCTTCCCTTTCCACATTCTTTTCTCAAACTCTCTCTCTCTCTCTCTCTCTCCTTCACATCCTCTGCCTTTCCTTCCCTTTTTCTGCCTCTCCATCTTCCCTTCCTTTCTCCTCTTTCCGTCTTTCCACTGCCTTTCCCTCTACCTGCATCTCTGTCTCCCCATCCTTTCTCTGCTCCACTTCTTCTCCCTCCCTCTTTCCTTCCTCCTCGGATCCTGTCTCTCCCTCTCTCTGCTCGTCCGTCCCATTCTCTCTCTCTCTCTCTCCTGCATACTCTTCAGTCACCATCCTCTACTTACCATGTCCCTCTTTCTTTTTTACCTTCTATTCCGTCTCTCACCCTCTCTCTAATCCTGTATGGGTTAAGTTATATGGGGGTTAGGATAAGGCCATGGCAAAGTCACGGCACAGGCAGGGAAACAGAGGATAGCTGAAGTAGACGGGGATATGGTGCAGGCTTGGTTATTTAACTGATGCGGGCAGGCGTTGGTTTGTGAGTGTCCACCCAGCACTCAACGACAGTCAGTGGAACTCAAACCCAGCCACTCTACAGCGTCCTCTGAGCGTGAGTCCAGCACGAAACCGACCATATATATATATATATATATATATATATATATATATATATATATATATATATATATATAATATATATACATATATATATATTGCCAGACGCCTCAATCCCGTTCGGGGTGGCCACAAACAAATCGCCTCCACGTCGCCCTGTCCCTCGCCATTTCACTGCCCTGCTCCCAAATCACACTCCCCTCTCTCATTTATCTCTCCACCCCATCCCTCCATCTCATCCTCTGCCTCCCCCTCCCTCTCCCCCCCTCCACCTCACTCACATACACAATTTTCGTCAGTCTTTCACCCTCCACCCTCTCCACATGGCCAAACCACCACAGTGTATTCCTCCTAACGCTTTCTATCACATCCACATCCACACCACAACGCTCCTTTAAATCTTCATTCGTCAGCCTGTCTCTCCATGTGACTCCACAGGCTCCTCTTAAATAACTCATTTCCACTGCTCTCACTCTTGACTTGTGTCCTTCCAGCAACATCCAAGCTTCACTTCCATACTTTAGAGTTGGTATCACAATACCGTCATGTAGTAGCTTTTTCACTTCCATGCTCACTTCCCTGTTTCTTATCACTGCTTTCAAGGAACCAGCAACCTTTCTTCCCTGCTGTACCGTTTCAAGCACTTCACCCTCCAAACCTCCATCCTTACTCATCACACTACCCAAGTACTTAAACGTACTCACATTTTCCATTTCCTCACCATCCAACCTCGCTGTACATTCACTGACTTCACCTCTCTCATAGACCATCACTTTACTCTTCCCTACATTCACCTTTAGATTTCGTTTCTTACACACTCTCCCAGACTCATCCACCAAGCCTTGCAGCTCTCCTTCGTCTTCACCCAACAACACAGTATCATCTGCAAACAACAGTACAGGGAGTTTCCTAACACTACCCTCTCTCACCAGGACCACTCCAGAATCCACTACCCTACCTTGTACCTCTTTTATTACCCCATCCATGTACAGATTGAACAACCATGGAGACATGACATCCTTGTTTCAGCCCAACCTTCAAAGAGAAAAATTCACTCAGTTCACCATCCACACGCACTGCAGCCTTAGCACCATTATACATACTTTTCACCGTATTCAACAACTTCCTATCTACTCCATTTATTCTTAATACTTTCCACAATCCTTGTCTATCCACCTTGTCATATGCTTTCTCCAAATCCATGAAAGCCGCATACAACTTTTTTCTCTTCTCTAGAAACTTTTCCACTAAAGATCTAAGAATGAATATCATATCTACACAACTTCTTCCCTTCTTATATATATATATATATATATATATATATATAGATAGATAGATAGATAGATAGATATATTATATATATAGATAGATAGATATATTATATATATATATATATATATATATATATATATATATATATATATATATATATATATATATATATATATATATATATATATATATATATATATATATATATATATATATATATATATATATATATATATATATATATATATATAAGACAAATAAGCATCGATATGAAACCCTCCAGCATTTTCATTTGTTATATTTCTCCGAATTTTCGGGTACCTCACGTGGCCATCATCAGAGTACACTCGGAAGCACTAATTTCTCCCCCCCCTAGTAGCCGGAGTCGCGGCCAGTGAGAGACCAGGCGTTCGAACACCCCACACCCACATCCCCTCCCCCAACCCCAGTGGCAAATGTTGTTGGACAAATGTGGAATGGCCAAAGCTGGTGATCTTACAATGTCATAATTGTTTTTGTAGAGAATCAGAACCAGTAGGGGTAAGTATATAAAGGTATTTAATGTGTATTACTGTGCTGTTATCCGCAACATATGAAAAAGGAACGAAAATGAAAGATCTACATTGTATTATGTGTTATTGTCTGTAACAGTTACGTCCTATATTATAATGTTACAAATAAGTATAGTATAATGAACAGCATCTGTTGAAAGATATGATGTCTTATCTCACACATTCTCATTCCCACCACCACCACCACCACCCTTCTCTCTGGGTTTATATCAACCAAACGCCTCTCTTATCCTCCCGTCCCCCACTCCCACGCTTAGTTAACCAACATAAAGATATTGATGAAATGATCCGTCAGGTATTGATCATATTAATATTAGCATACACCTCAGTATTAAGCACCAACAAATCAGTAACATACAATACTTCGATAAACCTGCCAACTATTTCATCTTGTAAGCTGTTACGTGACATATGCACTGCAAGTTTGACCTTGTGTTACAGGGACATACTGCTGTTTATTGCTAACACAGGTTATGGGTGTTTTTGGACGTCCATCAATTCATATTAACGTGGCAATTTAAGCCTCACATTATAAACATGTAAGGTTTATATTCCTGTCACTACCGTATTAACCAAACGAATCAGGGATCGGTTCTGATGAACCACAAACTCTCTGCTTCAACGAAAATATTTCGACCTCTTGTCACAACAGTGACAAAATGTCACAATGTATAAGACTGAATGTGGGTCAGTCGTCTACATAATGACATTGTGTCACTGTTGTCACAGGAGGTCGGAATATTTTCGTAAAAGCAGAGAGTTTGTGGTTCGTCAGAACCGATCCCTGATTCGTTTCGTCCATCCATTAATGACAGGAACATAAATCTTAAGTGTTTATAATGTAAGGCTTAAATTGCCACGTTCATATGAATTCATGGGCGTCCAAAACCACACACAACCTGTGTTAAAGTAAAAACAACCGTATGTCCTTGTATCACAAGGTCCAACTTGCGGTGAGTATGTCATGTAACAGCTTACAACAAGATGAGATAGTCGGCAGGTATACCGAACCATTGTATGTTATTGATTTCTTGGTGCTTAATACAGAAGTGTATTATAGTAATAATATGATCAATACCTGACAGATCATTTCATCACTATCTTTGTTTACGTTGGTTAATAATGGGTGTGACTGGTGGACGAGAGGATAAGAGAGGCGTTTGGTGGAGACAGGAATCGAGAGAGATGGGTGGTGGTGGCGGGAGTGAGAATGTATGAGAAAAGACATCATATATTTCAACAGATGCTGTTCACAACACTATACTTATTTGTAACATTATAAAATAGGACATAAGTATTATAGACAATAACACATGGCACACTGTAGGTCTTCTTTCATTTTCGTGCCTTTCCTCTATGTTATGGATAACAGCACAGTAATAAACATTAAGTACCTTTATATACTTACCCTTGCTGGTTCTGATTGTCTATAAAAACAATCATGACACACTGTAACATCACCAGCTTTGGCCGTTCCACGTCTACCCAACAATATTTACACTGGGGTTGGGAAAGGGGAGGTGGGTGTGGGGTGTTCGTACGCCTGGTCGCTCACTGGCCGCGACTCTGGCTGCATGGGGGGAGAAATTAGTGCTTTCGGGTGTACATATGTGGGATCTTCTCTCTCTCTCTCTCTCTCTCTCTCTCTCTCTCTCTCTCTCTCTCTCTCATATATATATATATTATATCTATCTATGTGTGTATATATATATATGTGTGATGGGAAGAAGTTGTGTAGATAAGATATTTATTTTTAGATCTTTAGTGGAAAAGTTTCTAGAGAAGAGAAAGAAGTTGTATTCGGCTTTCATGGATTTGGAGAAAGCACATGACAGGGTGGATAGACAAGGATTGTGGAAAGTATTAAGAATATATAGAGTAGATGGGAAGTTGTTGAATGCTGTGAAGAGTATGTATGATGGTGCTAAGGCTGCAGTGCGTGTGGATGGTGAACTAAGTGAATTTTTCTCATTGAAGGTTGGGTTGAAACAGTGATGTGTCATGTCTCCATGGTTGTTCAATCTGTACATGGATGGGGTAATAAAAGAGGTACAAGGTAGGGTGGTGGATGTTGGAGTGGCCCTGGTGAGAGAGGATAGTGTTTGGAAACTCCCTGTACTGTTGTTTGCAGATGATACTGTGTTGTTGGGTGAAGACGAAGGAGAGCATGCAAGGCTTGGTGGATGAGTTTGGGAGTGTGTGTAAGAAACGGAATCAAAAGGTGAATGTAGGGAAGAGTAAAGTGATGGTCTTTGAGAGAGGTGAAGTCAGTGAATGTACAGCGAGGTTGGATGGTGAGGAATTGGAAAATGTGAGTACGTTTAAGTACTTGGGTAGTGTGATGAGTAAGGATGGAGGTTTGGAGGGTGAAGTGCTTGAAAGGGTACAGGAGGGAAGAAAGATTGCTGGTTCTTTGAAAGCAGTGATAAGAAACAGGGAAGTGAGCATGGAAGTGAAAAAGTTACTACATGACAGTATTGTGATACCAACTCTAACGTATGGAAGTGAAGCTTGGACGTCGTTGGAAGGATACAAGTCAAGAGTGAGAGCAGTGGAAATGAGTTATTTGAGAGGAACCTGTGGAGTCACATGGAGAGTCAGGCTGACGAATGAGGATATAAAGGAGCGTTGTGGTATGGATGTGGATGTGATAGGAAGCGTTAGGAGGAACACACTGAGGTAGTTTGGCCATTTGTAGAGAATGGAGGATGAAAGACTGAGGAAGATTGTGTATGTGAGTGAGATGGAGGGGGGGAAGAGGGAGCGGGAGGCCGAGGATGAGATGGAGGGATGGGGTGGAGAGGTATGTGAGAGAGGGGAGTGTGAGTTGGGAGCAGGGCAGTGAAATAGCTAGGGACAGGGCGACGTGGAGGCGATTTGTTTGTGGCCACCCCAAACGGGATTGAGGCGTCTGGCAATAGATAGATAGATAGATAGACCCTACTCCAACCATGATATATCCCATCCTTAACCCTACTCCAACCATGATATATCCCATCCTTGACCCTACTCCAACCATGATATATCCAGTCCCTGACCCTACTCCAATCATGATATATCCCATCCTTGACCCTACTCCAATCATGATATATCCAGTCCCTGACCCTACTCCAACCATGATATATCCCATCCTTGACCCTACTCCAACCATGATACAGTATATCCAGTCCCTGACCCTACTCCAATCATGATATATCCCATCCTTGACCCTACTCCAATCATGATATATCCAGTCCCTGACCCTACTCCAACCATGATATATCCAGTCCCTGACCCTACTCCAATCATGATATATCCAGTCCCTGACCCTACTCCAATCATGATATATCCAGTCCCTGACCCTACTCCAACCATGATATATCCCATCCTTGGCCCTGCTTCAACCATGATATATCCCATCCCTGACCCTACTCCAACCATTATATATCCCATCCCTGACCCTACTCCAACAGATCCCCAACACAACAATACCCAATGACCAAAATGAAAAAACAAAAAAAATCTATCAGGGCCAAACTGAGAAAGGGGTCGTTGTTCAAGAATAATATTTTGAACAAGTCACCACACCCAAATGACCTTCACATAGAGTTACTTTAGCATCCTTATCCCCAAGCCTCATTTCATGTACCCATACGCATGCAATTCAGAGCATTGGGAATATAGTCCATGAGCATTCAACTGACTACCTGCCCATTATCATATCGCACACAATCAAAGGAAACTCCCCCCCCAAAAAAAAAAAAAAAGGAAAACCTTCACAAACTACAAGTAGGGTAGCAGGGCACGATCGCACAATACAGAGAAAAGGCATTAAAAACTTTTAACCCGAATTCTTTCTCCGACCCTAACAAAAGAAATGCCAAATTCAGTATTACCATTAGTACAGTCGGTAAATCCAACATCTCTACTGGTAACACGAAAAACTTCAGTCCAGTTTTCTCTCCTTAGATAAATTGGCTCAACAGGGAGACAATATGGGAGCGCTGAGAGTACGAGTATGCAAAACTCGCTACCTACTGCACAGTCGGTCTAAAGGAAGAATATTTCACGTTGCCCTTTGACTTTGACCTTCGACTGGTTGATTCTTTAATCGAATAATATAATCTTTCCACGATCGTCACCTATTGATTAAGTTTGATTCAAATGGGATCAATAGCATTTAAGTAGATATTGCCCTGTAACTTTGAACTATGACTTACTGTTCTCAAATTCACATCATCAAAGGCCGCCCTGCATCCCTTCCACCAAGTTTGGTCCAAAACCTAGCCCTGTGACCTTTACTTTTGGCCGATTCTTCTCAAAACTGAACTGCTTCATCTTTTCAAGACCCTTAACCCTTCAACCAAGTGTGATCTAAATCAAATAGAAATGTCTTGAGTTGACTTGTCGCTATTGCCTTGACCTATGGCATTTTTTTTAATAAGAATTTAAGCACGGGTTCCCCTGATGGCCCTCAATCATGCAAATTTTGATTTAGTTCCGTCTGTTATTATTTCTATAACCAGACTGAAAGACTAGCAAACAGTACCAAATATTACGCGCACAATTAAACAAAAAAATCCGCTATCAACAAAACTAGAATCAATAAACCACAAATCGTGGGCATTAGTGAACTACTTCGAACACGCAAGCCAAGCGAGTGGAAAAAAATAACTGTGGTCAGAAATTATCATAGAACAAATATCAGCCAATACTGGAAAAGAATAAAAAAAAGTTTACACATTCAAAAACTCATGACCTTTAACTCATGAACCAATTAATGAACAGTGATGGAATCATTCCCGAAGTGAAGGAACAATGAAACAACCTAATAAGGTATTATGAATCATAAACTACAAAAATAGCATCCTCAAAAAAGTTATTTAAAAACTCAGGAAAAAACTGGAAACACATCAACACCTCGTCCTTTCACCAAATGATCAAATTAAAAAAAAAAGAAAGAAAAAAAAAAAAAAAAGCAGCTGGACCAGACTAATTCTCAAAAATCAAGTTAAAGTTCCTCGGCCCCGTGCAGATATACTGAATTGTTCAACTCCTACCGCATACATAACCGAATCCCTGGCATCTGAAAGAACACATTCATCATCCTTGTGCCCAAGCCAGAGTAACTACCAAAAAGACGTTCATCGTGTAAACCAATGTCGTTTCTTTGCACACGATCCAAAGCCAAAGAAATATTAATACTAAAGAACATAACCCACACATCTCACCCCCTACCTCCCAGTATGGAATCCGTCCTAGGAATTCAACCATCACACACATTTCTAAATTGACCCACCTCAGCTTAATGGTTTTAGCAAGAAACAAAACCTACGATGAACGACACTAGAAGCAATAGACACAAACAAACTATTGTCATGGTACCAAATTATAATCCCGATAAGAAAAATCCTAAAAAAAAATGACAACGACAAGAAATAGCTGGCCAACAGAGTTTCGAACAGACAGATTCGGGTACTCTACTAAAACTACTCAGAGTATTGTTTGATGCTCTCCTACAGGACCTACATCTCTCACGATTACTTTTTAACTTTTCCTTCACGAATTATCATCCCTTTTCCTTCAGTAACAATACAGGTCTTTACTGACAACCTAACATTTTCTTCACGGTACTCCAGAACTTTACAAACGGGAGACCAGCTCCAGCTGAAGGCTACAGTACATACTTGTACTTTATATGCATTTGAACATTGGCTTAAACAAGACTCAATGTCTGTTCACTCACGAAATTAGCCATCATTCTTATCACTACAGACAGACACCAACCTTAAGTCTCCCTGTTTAACTAATCGTTCCTATGGGAGAAACACTCCAATATTCTTGGACTTAAATTCGGATACACACATGACCTACATAGCCGCAGGACTAAGTGTGAAGATATCTTGTAAAATCAGTGCCCTGAAAACACTCACAGACAAAATCGTCGGACAGCAGAAGGATTTTCGGAAAACATTCTACAAGCACTTCATTCGATGACAGTGAATTACGCGAACATAAGCTAGACCCCCACATAAATTTCCATGCATTTGGAAAGCTTCAGAAAGACACATAACAAGGCATTAAGAATAATAACAGGATGCTTGCGTTTAGAGATCGTTCACCATGTTAGCAAGTGTAGGTGTTTTCAGCTGATGATAACTCTTCAAGGTACCACCATCAAGCATTATTATAGACACGGCAGTTATGGAAACATGTGTCAGTGCCGACGGCTGCTCAGGAAAGTCAACAACCCTGACATATTACTTGGTTTCCTTGACTACAACAACCACTCAACATCTCAGTCAGTTTTGAATTATCTGAAAGTAGCACTATATTGAGTGAGTAGATGATGGGCGCCTAAACTCTCACAGACACAAAAACTACAAATACAGACCACCTGCACAAAGATATTTTCACTGCAGCCCAGGATCATTCCATCCATGTAAATTAACGTTGCACCACCACTCATCACAAGAAACAAAAAACGAACAACCTCCCAGCGATACACAGGACGCGTTAATAACAGCCATATCCGCCACCCAGCCATCCACATCAAACACACAGCACGACCGCAAACCAAAATGACAAGACAAGCGGCATTATTCATGAACCACCACCTGACAATCAACCCTCAGAAATTACCCATCCCAGAGAGTCAGTAGTGCACCTAACCAGACTGGGATTCACCCATAACCCTACCATGGTTCAGCACCAACACAAAACAGGCTACAACTCACACCACACCACAGCTTACTTCGTGAATCACGTTATAACTTCAACAACTTTAAAAAAGGATCTCATACAGCGCCCAGTTGAAGTTTTTTTTTTTTTTCCTGCAGCATAACAGGTTCACGTCCAGGTGAACCTCAGACAATAACAACAACAACAACGATATCTAAAGCACACCCAAAGCTACCACATCATTATCAGATTGCTACAACTACTATTGCAACCAACATTACCAAAGAACTACACCCATCACAACCGCATCACCACTACTACACTACCACAGCCAAAGTCATCATTAACACAGCCATTATTATCACACAACAACAACTGCACTACCACTAGGAAATTATACCACCAATACCATACAACCACTACCGCACAACTACTACCACATTACCACGTGCACACTACCACACCACTAATACCACAGTTCCACTACCACACTACCACAACTAGTATTTCCTCACTCTTTGAGTTCCACACTTCCTCAGTCCACACTTGAACACTGTGATCAAGCTACTGTACTACAGTAACAAAGACAACAATGCCTTTCTACAACACCTAACACTGCCACGGCAACACTGCTGCATTACCACAACCCCACTACCACACTACCACTGCCTGCACTCCTGGTCCCTCTGACAGGCGATCAATTCCCCGAACTGGAGGAGCTGGTACCCGGTCTGAGTCTGAGTGACAGCTTGGCGGGGTCTGGTCAGCAGCACACCACTACCACCACCACTACCACCGCCACAGTCCCCACCATTACGCTCACCAACCCCACCACATCTAAGTCTGCTTCAAAGGTCAGAGCATGCCACGCTCGCACCCGCTCATGGTTTTAGGAGGCTAAATTTTTCTTTACATTACTGACACACTGGTGTCATGTTCATTTAGCATTTCCCATTACAAAGAAAAAAAAAATCTTTGTATGATCTGTACGCACATTCACATTCAGATTTCTAGTTTATTTGCCTTGACTCGCCTAATTTCCTTTGTTCATATTAATTTGCCTATACATTACTTTTAAGATTTTCGGCTTATACTGATGCACACACGTTTCTCACCCCCCTTTTTCTGATACCTTCACAGTCTGTTTCTGATAGAAGAATAACATATTTTTCTTTCATTAGTACAATAGTCTATTTAGTTGCTTATTGAGACACTTATAGATATCATTTGAATAATATATTTTTAGTGGATTTTGTGTTTTATGAAATACTGGTCTTCTCTGCTGGAGCAATAACCGCATGAATTATTGTCTCTGTTAAATGGAGGATAGCATTCTGTATTTGTATCGTTATTTCCTTCTTCCTGTCTTTTTTTCTTCGAAAAAACTTTCCTCTTTGGTGTCATTCCTTCATTTCATCAACCATTCATTTAAGACATGATACAATTGTTCCTCTGTCAAATACTCCTGGACGACTTACTCATATTTAGAAGTAGGCCTTTTAGATAATTTTATGATGACCATGATCACGCCTTTGACTCCATAAGCTGGTAAATTGTACAACCCCACAGAGTTTGCCAACCTCGGCGAAGAGAGATGGTGACAGTCACCGCTTTGAATGCTAGGGATTTAGTTGTGTTAAAACAATCCATCATTTCCTTGGCAATGTTAGTAACCTTTGATTCCTTAAATCTTTGTGAGAGCAGTATTATAAAAAAATAATGTCATATAATTCTAAACGGATGATATGCTCAGAAGAAATAACTTACAATGTTACCTTGCAAGCAGGGTTAAGAAGCTGGACAATTATGAAATATTACATGAGTGTAGGAATTGTTGATATTACTCCTGCGGCAGCGACTGCTGGGCGGGCTCAGCAAAGATAAGGAGTTCCTGGCCTCGTTGGTGGGACGCGAGAGCCTGAGGAGGCAGTTGGTGTCTGACGACGCTCCCACCTCGGGCGCCATGGTCGAGTCCGTCGCCAAGGAGGCTCTCACATCCCTTCAGGTCAGTCCGACCAGTCAGTACCTCCAGGTCAGTCAGATCAGTCAGTGTATCCAGGTCAGTCAGTCCAGTTAGCCTAATGTATCCAGGTCAGTCCAACCAGTCAATGCATCAATATCAGTGAAGTAAGTGCATTCTTGTATTCCAGTCAGTACCTCCAGGTCAGTCCAGTCATTGCATCCCCGTGATTACAGTACGACTAGGTCAGTCCAGTCGCTGCATAGAGGAACGTCCAGTCAGGTAGGTCCTCCAGGTTATTCCGGTCTTCCTACCATGTGAATCCAGTCATACAAATGAGTTCAGTGGTCGTTCCAGGGGAATTCAGTCTAGTTCCTATGGGAGAGTACAGTCCCTCCATATCACTGGCTCCAGGTGGTTCCAGTCCTTCCAAGCGATTCCAATTCATCCTAACGAGTCCAGTACATGAAAATGAGTCTAGTTCATCCAGACTAGTCCAGTCGATCCTGGTGATCCAGTACATATAGGAATGTCCGATCCATCCTGGTGATCCAGTACATCTAAGTGAGTCCAGTCCCTGTTGTCGAGTCCAGTACATCTGAGTCAGTCCAGTCCATCCTGATGAGTTCATTACATCTAGGTAAATCAGCCCATCCTGGTAGTGCAGCATATCTAAATGAGTCCAATCCATCCTAGTGAATCCGGTACATGTAGGGGGATCTGGCCCTTCCTGGCGAGTCCAGGACATCCAGGCGAGTCCAGTATATCCAGGGGAGTCCTGTACATTTAGGCGAGTCCAGTGCGTCTAGATGAGTCTAGTCTTTCCAAGTGAGTCCAGTACATCCAAGTAGGCAGAAATATTTTGTTTCAATAATTTTTTTCCTTTTCAAGTGAGTACAGATGATATTGTAGTTGAAACATTTTGCGTTAGTACTGTGGAATGATAAACTTTTGAAATTTAACATGAGCACATAAGACATCAGAAAGAATAGTGCTACTTCTGTGATGCAGATTTGTTCATCTAACATCTGATCAATGGAGATACTCAGTCTGGTATAAATTGTTTAATGTCTATAGCAATGTTCAGATAGATAGACAAATGAACGGATAGACAGGTAGACTGGTAGATTAGCTGGTGCCAGTGTTCTGAAGGTGGTTGAGAGGAGGAAAGGAAAGTGAATGTGAGAAAAATGAAGGTGATGAGATATAGCAGGGGGACATTACAATGGCAGGACAGTACCCTAAACCCCGACCATACTAGGAGTCATGCTGCACTCTCTGCGCGTCATGTTGCCCAGTTCGAGTTATCCTGCCGTGGAGGGCCTGTGCCACGCGCTTCTGGCAAATCTGGCCCAGGGGTATATTGTGGTGACGGCGCGCGCCATGATGCCCGCAGTAGCCGTCAGGCTTCCCTATGAAAATAGGTCGAGACAGACACTGCTTGCACCACATCTTCCTCTTCCTATTCTTTTTCGTTTCGGCGCAATATGGTGCCACAATACTCCAATCGCAGTCTCTTGAACTGCTGTAGTGTTGGTATCCATCCTCCTCCTCATGCAGGTCAAGAGTAGCTGGCTCACGCTGCCCATTGCACTAGTTTGGACATCAACAGCACCCAGCAACAAGAGTTGGGTAACATGACGCGCAACAGAGCCCGCATCATGATCTCTAGTGGGGACGGGGATTAAGCCTATTTGAGGATGATCTTGAGAGGATTGAGTGTTTCAAATATTTCTGGTGAACTGTTTAGCAGGGAGATTTCAGAGAGCTAAACTATTTCTATAGAATGGTGTGCAGTGAGGTTTCAGTACCTTAAATTAAGCTATGTGTTGCAAGGAGAGGAAAAAGTGTCGGGTGCATGGAGAAGCGTGTGTAAAGAGGGCTGTGGATCACTTCTGGTGAAGATGGGTATACATGACAGTATAGAGTAGCAGAATGTGCTGTATGATTTTGAGGTATGGACCTGAAATGTCTGTTGAAAATGGTTGGAACAGTTGTAAGTGAAGTGATTTAGTTCTACAGCAGATATGTGACGAGATGGTTTAAGAAACTTAGAAATGATAGAGCGAGAGGAAGGTGCGGATATAGATGCAGAATAATGATAAGCGCTAGTGAACTGCTATACAGAGAGAATCTGTGGCGAAAGATTGATAAAAGAATGGAGTACCCAAAAGGAGGTGGAATTAACGATACCATAATGCTTCTCACAAAACATTCTAAATGTGTAATATTAATATAATACTATTTACTGTGTGTGTGTGTGTGTGTGTGTGTGTGTGTGTGTGTGTGTGTGTGTGTGATCTGAGTGAATGATCTCTCGTGTTGGCAGCACCTGGAGTCGTTCATGTGGCAACGGGACCCCGGGGGCGACGGGGCCGGGCCGGGACAGGCGGGGCACGGGGGCAAGACGGTCCTACAGAAAGAGAAGGAGAAGAAGGAACTGGCCAAGCAAAGAGCCAGTCTCAGGAGGCGCGTGACTACTGTCCTGGAACAGCTGCAACAGGAGTATGATGGTAAGAGGGTGAGGCATTGAGGCATGAATGGTGAGACAGTGAGGCCTAGAGGGTTTAGCAGTGATGGCGTGGAGGTCTAGAGGGCATGGCAGTGAGGCCGTGGGGGCCTAGAGAGAGAGGCTAGGAGGATGAGGCAGTGGTGTGGTAGAGGGCTAGTGAGTGCGAGAGAGGCTTAAAGAGTGAGGCTCTGGTGACTTAAATATCAAGGATGAGAGAGTGAGGCGCCGAGGTTGAGGCAGTGAGGCATAGACTCTGAGGCTGAGATGCCGTGAAAGTCTGGAACGCGAGGGAACAAGGTGTAGACAGTAAGACAATATGGGTTAGAGGGTATGGAAGTGAGGTCTAAAGGATGAAGTAGTTAGGAACTGAAGTCAGGGGTGTGGCCTAGAGGATGAGGCAATGAGGTTTAGAGGGTGAGGCAGTGAGTGGTAGGACTAGACGGTGCGGTCTATAAAGAGAAGCAGTGAGACTGGCAGGTGTCAGAGAGGTGATAGTCGTGGGGAGATGATGGTCAGGTGGTTAATAACGCGATCTGCTATACGAAAGAATTGGAGTTCGATCCGATGAAGAGAAAGGGAATAGGTCAATTATTTGAGTTTATTAAACGCAAACCTTGCTTATTGTCCAGTATACGCACCAACACTTCATAATAACATCCCAAGTAATACCGTCATACAAGTCCTACATGGGGTAGATTTTGCGAAGTATCTAATATGGACGTTAGGGATGATCATTGAAGTGGCGACATACAAAAGTGTGTGGTACCTATGAGGAGAGCTTGTGCCTCAGGAAAATGACTAAAAAAATTTAGCTCAAAATCAGGCACTGTACTTGGAAAAGTCTGGCCTTCTGTTCTTTCTTATACACTGGGAAATATTCACAATTGATTAGCAAGAGATTATGCCTTTATCAGATCCGTATACTTATCATTACATCTGCCATTACATTAAAAGTGAGGGTTACATGGTGCAGCTAGTCCACTATAATTAAGTTATATAGTTGTATCCTTGTAATGGATCGTTATGAAGTACCGTGGGGAGGATAATGGAAGGCGACTGAAGGGCATATGTAAGGAAAGGGCATTGTGTTTTTTAAACATAAAGATGCACACAAATATCAGTGGCTTAGAGGGAACGGGGACAGTGCTGAATAAAGTCTGATTGATTACGAGTTTGAAGGTAAAGCGATGCTTGGGAGTGTCATGACTATAAGAGCGGTAAGGGGATGATACAGAGGTCTATCCCTTCATATTGTTTCTGTATGCAGTGTTAAGGTGAGAGGACTGAGATGAATAAAGAGGGAAAGGGGCAGTCAAGACGAGAGACTTTAAGTGGAGAAGAAGCGAAACAAAAAAGGGGTAGATAAACACCAGGCTAAAGTAGTGAACGACTAGGAAGCAATAAACTAGGTAAATAGATCTAAACTACTTGTGGAAAACATAGAGTACATATTTAGAATGCCAGAAGGGCGTGCGGTGTCGGGAGGTTAGCAGAAAATAAAAAAGGTACATTCTGGTGGAATCTAGAAATCAAGCTATATATATATATATATATATATATATATATATATATATATATATATATTCTATCTATCTATCTATTGCCAGAGGCCTCAATCCCGTTTGGGGTAGCCACAAACAAATCGCCTCCACGTCGCCCTGTCCCCCGCCATTTCACTCCCCTGCTCTCAGCTCACACCCCCCTCTCTCATATACCTCTCCACCCCATCCCTCCATCTCATCCTCGGCCTCCCCCTCCTTCTTTCCCCCTCCACCTCATTCACATACACTCTCTTCGTCAGTCTTTCACCCTCCATCCTCTCCACATGGCCAAACCACCTCAGTGTGTTCCTCATAACGCTTCCTATCACATCCACATCAACACCACAACGCTTCTTTATATCCTCATTCGTCAGCCTGTCTCTCCATGTGACTCCACAGGCTCCTCTCAAATAACTCATTTCCACTGCTCTCACTCTTGACTTGTGTCCTTCCAACAACGTCCAAGCTTCACTTCCGTACGTTAGAGTTGGTATCACAATACTGTCATGTAGTAACTTTTTCACTTCCATGCTCACTTCCCTGTTTCTTATCACTGCTTTCAAGGAACCAGCAACCTTTCTTCCCTGCTGTACCCTTTCAAGCACTTCACCCTCCAAACCTCCATCCTTACTCATCACACTACCCAAGTACTTAAACGTACTCACACTTTCCATTTCCTCACCATCCAACCTCGCTGTACATTCACTGACTTCACCTCTTTCAAAGACCATCACTTTACTCTTCCCTACATTCACCTTTAGATTCCGTTTCTTACACACTCTCCCAAACTCATCCACCAAGCCTTGCAGCTCTCCTTCGTCTTCACTCAACAACACAGTATCATCTGCAAACAACAGTACAGGGAGTTTCCAAACACTATCCTCTCTCACCATGGCCACTCCAACATCCACTACCCTACCTTGTACCTCTGTTATTACCCCATCCATGTACAGATTGAACAACCATGGAGACATGACACATCCCTGTTTCAACCCAACCTTCAAAGAGAAAAATTCACTTAGATCACCATCGACACGCACTGCAGCCTTCGCACCATCGTACATACTCTTCACAGCATTCAACAACTTTCCATCTACTCCATATATTCCTAACACTTTCCACAATCCTTGTCTATCCGCCCTGTCATATGCTTTCTCCAAATCCATGAATGCCGCATACAACTTCTTTCCCTTCTCTAGAAACTTTTCCACTAAAGATCTGAGAATGAATATCTGATCTACACAACCTCTTCCCTTCCTAAAGCCTCCCTGTTCTTCTCCAACTAATTTCTCTGTTCTTTCTCTAACTCTGTCAATAAGTATCCTACCATACACTTTTCCTATTATACTAAGAAGACAAATGCCCCTATGGTTACCACACACTTCTTTTTCCCCTTTTCCTTTGTACAAGGGAATAATTATACCTGACTTCCAATCCTCCGGGACTCTACCTTCCTCCCAGGCCAATCTGCACATCTTCCACATCCATTCTACTACTATCTCTCCCCCATGCTTCAGCATTTCACTACACACTCCATCAATTCCTGGGGCTTTCCCTGATTTAACTTTCTTCATTGCTTCCACAACTTCTATCCTACTGATTTCTTCCTGTCTTCTCACCTCCCTCCTTCTCCCAGCCATTCCCCAGCCACTTATACTCGCATTACTTCCATCCTCTACGTTCAACAGTTCCTTAAAGTGTTCTCTCCATCTGCTCACTTTTTCTCCCCTCTCCACTAATAATCTACCATTTTTATCTTTCACTCCCCTGCTAACTTCACTTCCACCCTGTCTTACTCTTTTCACCTCTCTCCAGAACATTTTCTTACAGTCCCTCCACTTTACACTCAAATTTCTTCCAAATTCCTCATCCACTCTCTTCTTACTCTCCCTTACTAATCTTTTCACCTCTCTCTTCCTTTCTACATATAACTCTCTCTTCCGCCTCTCAACCTCTTCCACGCCCCTATTTCTCATCCATTCATTGTATGCTTTCTTCTTTTATATATATATATATATATATATATATATATATATATATATATATATATATATATGTATATATATATGTATATTTATATTTATATATTTTTAGATTTATTTGTATATATATATATATTTATTTATATATATTTTTTTATATATATATGTATGTTTATATATATGTATGTTTGTATATATATATATATATTATATATTTATATTTACATATACTTACAGTATATATATATATTTATATATTTATTTATATATTTATATATATTTATATCTATTTATATAAATTTATATATATATATATATATATATATATATATATATATATATATATATATATATATATATATATATATATATATATAAATCCCATTGGATCCCAGAGTTGCTGGGCAAGTGCATTGTACTGGGAGGGTACTAAGCGTACCGCCCTACGGCTATTGGCTTATAGTCTTGAAGCTCATTGGTCCTTGTCCGGGGGTTCCCTATTTTATTAAGAATTGAAAATTTCTAGTTCTGTCCAATACTGGGGACACTGGGCTCCAATGGCTTAGAGAGAGAGAGAGAGAGAGAGAGAGAGAGAGAGAATATATATATATATATATATATATATATATATATATATATATATATATATATATATATAAATTCATATATACTATACATACATACACTATATATATATATATATATATATATATATATATATATATATATATATATATATATATATATATATATATATACATATATATATATATATATATATATATATATATATATATATATATATATATATATATATAGTTTAATAATGAATTTTTACCGAAGGGACTGTATATTAAACATTCCCAGATATGCTTGAAAGGACAACTATTCGACGTATGCTACACTATATTCTGCCTCTCTCTCTCTCTCTCTCTCTCTCTCTCTCACACACACACACACACACACACACACACACACCTTCAAGAAAATTTACGTGTACCCTTATGAGCCGTCTCCTCCACCGATCATCTCTATCATATTTTCTCGTCTCACAGTGCTCTAACATGGTCATGATCCCTGCCCATTCTACCCACTCTTATTCTGATTCAACGAACATTTCATTTCGATATTATTGCTGTTTAGGTACCAATGAATTTTACTTAGTTTCCGAATGTGTAAAGATGTTATGATCCAGTACAATGACTCTCCTTTATTGTATTTTCTTTGCAAGTGAGAATTTTCTCATTTAACTTTTTTGCAGAAAATGTCTACAATATTTACACTATAACGAGGGAAGGAGGTTCCTGAGAGTTGAACAGTCAGCTGTGGCTGCTTAGAGCACAGTGTGTAACACTGATCTTTAGAAAGCTATTTGCGATAACCAAGAGAATATTCAAGTGCTCAATGATTTTAAGCGTTCTCGTGGTGTTCTGTCTTCAGGTGTCGAGTTATAGTACGATATATTTTTCCTGTTGGTCATTTTCCTTAACCATACTAAGTGTAGTGCAACACTGGATTATTGTACGTGTTTCAGATGCACCTTCATACTGTAAGAGTCTGAGAGAGTGCGGGTTATTCTTCGCGATGGCCCCGGACGTGTTGTAAGTTTTTTTTTTTTTTTTTTAAATGTGTCCGACTCTGGGCACAGGCTTTACAGCCTGCTGTCAAGGCCCAGTAGTCCTCTTACATACCATACACCTTTCTACATGTCACCCTGGATGCTGCTTGATATTTTTCATACTCACCTCTAAATCCTCATTCTCTGGTTCCATTTTTATGAATTTCATGCTTTCTGTCCCTTATTTGTGTGAATAGGGTCTTAAATAGTTACTATGCATGTCTGGTAGGGAGTTATGTAGGTAGTTTTCTGAGTTAGACTGGGTAAGGGTCCATAAGTACCTCTCCAGGAGGCATTTTCCCAAGTTCCGGATAAACCCAAGTACCGGACATGCCTTTGGCTCTATTACGTCAGGTCTTGGAGGGATTACTGTACTTAACCCCCCCAGTGCCGGAGCTGTACAGGTAAGGAGGTGCCTACTTCTGCGGACAGTGCCGGAGCTGTACCGGTAAGGTGGTGCCTATTTCTGTTGACAGTGCCGGAGCTGTACCTGTATGGTCTGCAATTGCAACAGGTGTCAACACACGAATTTTCAAATTTGGCGGGAGATGACTGGCATGGATACGCACGCACCCTTCCCGCGTCTCTACCTGTCACGGGGTTTTTATAATATCACTGTGTTTTTTGAAATATAAATGGTTAAATGTTATTTAAATTGATAATAATATTCAATAATATTGAAGAGCAGAGACAATGGTTGTCTTGCTACATCAAGCAACGATTACTTTACGTTGGCTTAGCACGATTCTCTGAGAACGAGAATTTATAAACTTTCTCAACAGTACACAGCAGAGACTAATTACTCACAATTTCTGAATTACTGTACTGTTAGCCTCTGGAGAAAGTTACATCACCCCTGACAATAAATAACTAATACTAATAATAATAACATCAGGTTCTTGCTGATGCATTAACTCCTGGCACAACGGATTTTAAGTTAATACAACAAGACTGGTCTAAGTACCAGTTATGAAAGCAAACGTTTATGCAAGCTAGGAGCTATATGGGAAATAAGCTTAATTATGGAGAAATGAAACAAGAGTTTACTTACATTAAGCTCAAGAAAGGAACTGTTAAATTTATTAATTACAAAAAATAAATTTAACGTTACAATTCAAATCAAATTAAATGAGACGCACTCACTCACTCTCACAAAAGCTAAATACTTACGCCTAGGGAAAAACACCTTAACTAAGCTCTTAAAACTACAAAATACACAAAAGAAATACCAGTCGATGAATGCTATGTATCACCACTGAGGTGGGAGTACTGGGATTACTGAACTAGTGGAGATTGGGGTGCTAGCTGACCTCTCCACTTCTGAGCACAGAACCTTTCTCCGTCACAGCAAACACAAGACTGAATTCAAATACATTGTATGGGCAGGACGCAAGGCGTGGCTAACGGTTGAGGGAAGCAGAGGCGAACGATAAAGAAACAATTGTATCGCTCAGTAGCGCACTTAGTGACGTGCATTAAATCGGTCACTTTTGAAAGTGACGAATGTTTTGAAAAGTATACTCCGAAATGGAGAGAGAAACGGTTAGCTGAGCGATACACAGTGAGTTTTCCACTAATAGTTCGTGGCTTCTCACAAAAGGGAAATGTCGCGAATTGATTCGTGACATTACGCCCTTACAAAGTTAAATTTTTTCCTTATGGGAAAAAATTTGTGGATATATATATATATATATGTATACATCCTAAGTCATTCACACAAGATTCACACTGTGGTGTGTGTGCTATCCTGCTACAGGAGAAAGTCGCAGTCGTCAGTGAGCGAAAAAACCTCGTATTTACGTTAATAGAAGCAAGCTTGAGGGAAAAACTCCGTGACGACGGTGAAAATCCTGTACTCAGGTCAAACTGAGCGAAAATTCGCTACATTTACATTGACAACTAATTGTTGTGTAGCGTGGTGTATGTAATACACGGTGTAGGTGTGACAGTTGTAGTGTAACTGTACCTACGTGTAAAATGACACAGTAAATAACAACATGGCGACGACGAAGGCAGAGGAGAAGAGGCGGCAGCGTGCGCCAGACAATCAGCTGGTCCGCACAGCAAAACTGCTACACCCATTGCTGAACCTGCAAAACCAATTGAGGTGGAGCATCAAAAGTGTCAGAGACAAAATTCTTATTAAGTTACAATTACTCTCTCTGCCTAGCAATCAGTACATGCTACGAAAAGTACACTCTGGCTGAAAAATACGAGTGACAGCCTAAGCTTCGTACATTCGAGGTCGCCATTAATTATAGCACACGATTATGTCAGCAAGTTGAGAATCCCTGTGCAACCTCGGGTCTTCCATAGCCTCGAACCGCACACGGGTCCTCAACCTGTGCCTTAACCTACAGTTCTTATATTAACATCGGAGAGCTGAGAATCCTTGTGCAAACTCGGGTCTTCCATAGCCTCAAGTCGCCACTGCGGAGTTCTCTCTCGAACTTCCCCCTTAACCTACAGTACTTCTATTAGTACCGGGAAGCTGAGAATCCTTATGCAAACTTGGGTCTTCCATAGCCTCAAGTCGCCTCTGCGGAGTTCTCTCTCGAACTTCCCCCTTAACCTACAGTACTTCTATTAGTACCGGGAAGCTGAGAATCCTTATGCAAACTTGGGTCTTCCATAGCCTCGAGTCACCTCTCAACTTCCCCCTTAACCTACGGTACATAATATGTATGTACAGGCCCTGGACATACTGTGTCCTGTGGGGCCAATGGGCGAGACATCAGGTCTGCACCCACTTCACCACTACCCTGTCTCTCAACTGACTCAGAGATTACAGGTGTGGTTACAAATGGCACAGGAAGGGCATGTCCCTGATCAGTGGTGATACTTTGGCACACACTGCAGGCACGGACAAAACTATCTATGTCCCGTCCCATCCCTGGCCAGAAAAAGTCAGCTCGGATACGGCCCTGGGTCTTCCTTTTGCCCAGGTGACCTCCTGAGGCTG
The DNA here is from genome assembly GCF_032717465.1 of Coenobita brevimanus. Taxonomy (NCBI): domain Eukaryota; kingdom Metazoa; phylum Arthropoda; class Malacostraca; order Decapoda; family Coenobitidae; genus Coenobita; species Coenobita brevimanus. The sequence continues at coordinate 17,456,644 of NC_137032.1, forward strand.
AACAATGACCCCATTGTAACACTGCTAGGCGGTACTTGGCGGGAACGACAAACTGCAGTCGAACCTCGTCCTCGGGTGTTCGTGACTCACGGTAGAGCCGTCCTTGTTTACGAAGGAACTTGGCTTGACCTCCCCGTGAATACTTAATCACTCGACCCTTTTGTTTATTCCGCATGGCAGCAAGTGTCGGGTCAGATTGTTGTTCTTGCACAACAAGTTGGCTACACATCAGATCTTGCGGCGATTCAATGATCACTGGGGTGACACAGTCTGGAGCCTCAGTCATGGCTCGTGTTACCGCAGCAGCCGAAGTCTGAGCAGCGTCATCATCGGAGCAACTATCCTTGGCTCCTTGAATATTGCCTACTATAAAGTCAAATAGAGGCTCTGGCATGACAACTGCAAGTGTCATACCAGTATAAAATGGAGATGCCACCTGGATACATGCCTCAGGGAACAATCTCACTGATCCATCAATAAGGCTTACATGGATCTGTCGACCTGTATACTGCTCAGGCCGAACTAAACTCTGCTTAACAGAGCAACCTGAGGAACCATTGTCTCTCAGGACCTTCACAGGAATGCCTCCCACAAACCCTGGCTGAACAAGGAAGGTACTGTCACCTGTGGGAGGGCCTGTGGAGGAAGCAGCTAGCCACTCATGAGGCTGCTGAATTGATGTGGCAAACATTGTGCCTTGAGGGTTATACTGGGAAGATGGAACATTGGCCATCTGTGGAGGGGGGTTCACTGTCACTGTGGGACTAGTGAACTGTGGGGAAGTACCCACACTGGTAGGGACGTGACCACCAGGCTGCTGCTGAGGAATGAAGGCTGCATTCGCTTCCTGCCTCTTTTGAGTTGGTGGTGAAAAACTTTGTTCCGTCGGTCGGTTGCGTGGCTGATACTGCTGCTGGTTAGGGTACTTGTTGTACCTCTTCCACTCAGGTTTCTGAGTGTTTTGCCCCTGGTCCTTCCACTGCGGTTTTGGACCTTGACCATTACTCTGAGAACGGCCTTGGTGCTGGGATTCAGTCTGAGACGGCTTCCCAGACTTGGCAGTATCTTTTCTGCTCCAGGTGTTTTGCTTACGAGCTTGATACCCGTATGCAGTAAAGAATGCGTCAGCCTTCTCTGCCATTTGGCTGGCATCTTTCACCTGGCAGATCTTAAGCTGTGCTATGAGCTCAGCAGGCCACGACCTCTCTAGCTGTGTACGCAGCATAAGATCAATTATCCCCTCACGCGTGGAAGGAGTTTCATCTTTCTCCATCCACTCATTTAAGTAAGCTGTGAGACGATCAAGGAACTGAACAGCTGTCTCCTTGTCTTGGAGACGAGCTCGCATGAACTGAACTTTGGCGTCGTCTACTGTGAGACCATACGCCTTAATGAGTGCAGCTTTCATCATCTCATATGTGAGATTGTCTCCATGAATTCTGTGGAGAATATCGAGGGCAGGGCCCTCAAATAGGCTAAGAAACTGAAGCCGCTTAGCTGCCTCATCCAGTTGATATAAGTCTGCCATGTCCTCAAAACGAGCTATGTACGGCTCGATTCGCTCGCTTTCCTTGTATGAAGGAAGCTTGATGCGTGGGGTCGCCAGGACATGTGCAGGGAGAACGCTCGTGGAGCTTGGACCAACTGCACCAGACGTGTCTGAAGCCAAGGAATCTCGCTTGAGCTTCAGCACTTCAAGTTCATGTTCTCGTTCTTTGTCTCATTGTTCACGCTCGTATTCACGCTGTTCTCACTCGTGTTCGCGCTGTTCTCGCTCTTTTTCTAACTCGTGTTCGCATTGTTGTCGCACTTTTTCTAACTCGAGCTCGCGTTGTTTCTGCTCGTGTTCGCGCTGTTCTCGCTCGTACTCGCGCTCCTTTTCGCGTTCCTCACGCTGTTCTCGCTCGTATTCGCGCTGAATCTTACGCTCTTCACGGGCATCATTCTCGCGCTGCTGCTCCTGATTATGCCGTGAGAGTATATACTCTTTAATTTCGGTTGGGTCCGAAAGACCCATTTCTTTGGCTTCCTGTAAAAATATAGTAGTAGCCATGGCGCTAATTTATTAAGCAAACCGAAATTGAGTACTGACTGCTTAGCGACGAATACTAATAAACACAAATAAAGAATACAGACACAAGCTAGTAGTGACCAGTCTTATCTAGTTAACCGGCAAAGATTAAAGCAAAAATGCAAATGACTGGGAAGACTCAATAATAAACACAATGGGTACGGCGACTTCCCAGGAGCGAATAAAATCGTCTGGCGTTACCAAAAATAAACTAGAGTTAAGTACTCTATGAATTGATAAAGCAAAATTCACTTGCTAAATTAACGGTAAACACCAGTAAACTTGTGTCTATAAACTTTAATGATAAATACCTAAATATGAATGAGTGAGCACTATCTCGTGAATAGCTTTAGAGCTAGGAGTTAATATCCTGGCGAGGTCGCCAATTGTCACGGGGTTTTTATAATATCACTGCGTTTTTTGAAATATAAATGGTTAAATGTTATTTAAATTGATAATAATATTCAATAATATTGAAGAGCAGAGACAATGGTTGTCTTGCTACATCAAGCAACGATTACTTTACGTTGGCTTAGCACGATTCTCTGAGAACGAGAATTTATAAACTTTCCCAACAGTACACAGCAGAGACTAATTACTCACAATTGCTGAATTACTGTACTGTTAGCCTCTGGAGAAAGTTACATCACCCCTGACAATAAATAACTAATACTAATAATAATAACATCAGGTTCTTGCTGATGCATTAACTCCTGGCACAACGGATTTTAAGTTAATACAACAAGACTGGTCTAAGTACCAGTTATGAAAGCAAACGTTTATGCAAGCTAGGAGCTATATGGGAAATAAGCTTAATTATGGAGAAATGAAACAAGAGTTTACTTACATTAAGCTCAAGAAAGGAACTGTTAAATTTATTAATTACAAAAAATAAATTTAACGTTACAATTCAAATCAAATTAAATGAGACGCACTCACTCACTCTCACAAAAGCTAAATACTTACGCCTAGGGAAAAACACCTTAACTAAGCTCTTAAAACTACAAAATACACAAAAGAAATACCAGTCGATGAATGCTATGTATCACCACTGAGGTGGGAGTACTGGGATTACTGAACTAGTGGAGATTGGGGTGCTAGCTGACCTCTCCACTTCTGAGCACAGAACCTTTCTCCGTCACAGCAAACACAAGACTGAATTCAAATACATTGTATGGGCAGGACGCAAGGCGTGGCTAACGGTTGAGGTAAGCAGAGGCGAACGATAAAGAAACAATTGTATCGCTCAGTAGCGCACTTAGTGACGTGCATTAAATCGGTCACTTTTGAAAGTGACGAATGTTTTGAAAAGTATACTCCGAAATGGAGAGAGAAACGGTTAGCTGAGTGATACACAGTGAGTTTTCCACTAATAGTTCGTGGCTTCTCACAAAAGGGAAATGTCGCGAATTGATTCGTGACACTACCCACGTTACGAGTCACTCAGGCTGCTCTCGTGACGCGCAGGAGGCCCGCTCCTCACTCTTACTTTGTCACTGCTTGTGTGAACATTGTGTCACACCATGGTCTTTCCCTGCCTGAGACTGATGTCCTTTTCTTCGTCTCTCATGATGGTGAAAGTGATTCACCAATAGAGGACGACAAGTGCTCGTGGGCCCTTTGGGCCCCTCACACTTGCTCCTGCGAAGGGCTCTCTTGTTTATGTGCTTTTTGGTGTAATGTAGTTACTTGGATTTTTTGCAGCTATTCAACTGATCGTGTTATTTGCAGCTTCGGGAATGGAACCCAAGTTGTCCGAACGCAAGTCCGAAATACTTTACTATACTTTACTCTAGGTTTACCTGTGGGTAAAAAATTCTACAGAGATCCTATGCCGGGCGCCAGGAGCGTTTCTTTTTTGTCAAAATGTGATCGCTCATTAAATATAGTAAAAGTTTTTCAATCGTGATGGGACCAAGTTTTTTTTTCACATCAGCGAATCTTTTGCGATTTCTGTGCCAGTTTTGGTGCGAATTGAATGTGTAGTTTCGGCTGCCCAAAATACACACACACACACAGACATACGGCTACTGCTATAGTATATTATATGTGGGCCATGCCACGCTGAGTACACCGCTTCCCGTCCGATCAGCGAAGTTAAGCAACGCTGGATCTGGTTAGTACTTGGATGGGTGACCGCCTGGGAACACCAGATGCTGTTGGCATCCCTACGTGTCAAGTGGGGTTGGTGGAGGATTAGTGCCCCTACCTGTAAAACAATTAACTCTAAGCCCTTGACCACCCCGTTTGGGATACATGGCGTCTGGCAATGGATGGATGGATGGATTATATAAAGACTACGCTCAACCGGATGTGGAAACAAGCAGTGATGATGAAATACCATCGCCAAGAAAGGCTAAGTATATGGCCTATAGACCAGCCACCTCCCAACTCACACTACCAGTGTGTTGAGTGTGGCGTGAGTTTATGCATCATTCTCGGCTTTGAAGATTATCACACCCTTCTCCACTACTAACTGAGCAAAAGAAATATGCAAGAAAAGATGCAAATGAACTGTATATAATCGCAAATAATATGTTATGATAATTATCTCAAAGTTAAGTGTAATATAATAAGAGACTAGTGTTAGTGATATTATAACATAAAAAGACACGGCGCAAATATCTTGTCGTGTGAGAAAAGACGACGGTAGTGAGTTGAGTGTGCGAGAAAAACACAAAGAGTGCATAGACTATGAAAAAAATTATAAGTTATGTGGAAAACAAATATAATGTACATACGTGTGGGCACAGACTTTCTACATCAGAAATGTAGAATAAGAACTATTACCAACATTATATGGGCAATCCAACTTACTCGCTTGTCATAATGCGCCAATGTACATAACTATGCTTAGGGACACTTCCTATATCATTTATATACCCAACAAGAGTGTCTTTGGCTCTAATAGTTACCGATGAAGAAAATGCAGAGCTTCTGCCACCTCTCACTCTGTGGCGGCGGCGGACGGTGAAGTCTGCGGGCATAACTCCGAAGTTTTCAGCCGCCAGTCAGGGAGAATCGACCTCAAAATCGACCTAAATAGCTTCTGTGATTACTTTTATGGGTGTTCTCCATGTTTTCTCATAATTTCTTACCTATCTACAAAAAAAATCGAAAAGTGACCGGCACCGCGGCTCAGTGAGGGTCCAAAGTCTGCCAGCTCAAGATGGGTTAAATGCACTCACATTTTCTGAATCCTCGTCATCCAGCCTCACTGTACGTTCAGTGGTTTGATTTCTCTCTCTCTTTCTCTCCCTATGCATATATATATATATATATATATATATATATATATATATATATATATATATATATATATAATCATCATCAGCCACTTGAGTGTCCGCTGCAGGACCGGCCTATCCCGACCGAAGTCGGGACGATACAGCCAATGTATCACTACCAAGTGGTTTAGACTGTCTAGTAGAGATTGTATGTAGGGTGAGAAGCGCTTGTAATTGTAATTGTAGTGTTGGAGTGACTTTGGATGTGTGTGTGAACCAAATTTAATCAGCCCACGCAAGCCGACTGGGTGCAAGCATATTTTATAGTATGCGACACTGGTTCAACCATAGCACCCCTTCTGTCCGCCAATGCAGTACGTGGCAGGGTGAACATTCCCAAAGTTTATTACCCTGGCGGGGCGCGAACCCTGGCTCACCCGTGTACGAAACACACTCTACCACTGTGCCACAGAGGCTCAAAAAAAAAAAAAAAAAATATATATATATATATATATATATATATATATATATATATATATATATTCACTCTCATCTTAAATATCGGGACCAACTTTCCTGGCCCCGGGCTCCTACGCTCCTCATGGGATGACACAGGATTGGATGATATATATATATATATATATATATATATATATATATATATATATATATATATATATATATATATATATATATATATTCACTCTCATCTTAAATATCGGGACCAACTTTCCTGGCCCCGGGCCAGGAAATACGAGTATACAGAATATAGATAGATAGTTAGATAGGAGTATATATACCCTGTAGACAAAAAGATAGGTAAATAGAAAGATAGGTTGATAGACAGATGGATAGACAGATACATAAGTGTGTGTGTGTGTGTGTGTGTCAACTGCTGATACTGAATGCCTCTGGAGATACAAGTGTGAGTTCAGTTAAAATTTAATAAATTCTTTCATATATAAGTGTGAAGTTCTATATGGCTGGTTGAAAAGCATGATTGTAAATGTGCATGAGGTGAAGGATGATGCTCTGGAAAGATTAAATTTCAGTCATAATGCTTTTTGGCAAGATAATGAAGATAAGGAAGAGAATCTTGAATGGTATGATAAGGAAAAGAGGGAATACTGATGAGATGATGCTTGGTTTTTGCCAGGCAAAAGGACAAATGATTCAACATTCATTGACCGACAGCTTGAAGGAAAATAAACAGGAAGAAGAAAGAGTTCTTTATTTTTTGTTGATTTAAAGAATGCTTTGGGAGTCAGTGAAGTGGGCAAAGAGAACATTTGGGATTCAAGAATGGTTGTTAGAGTGGTTATTGTAATGTGTGAGGGTATTTGTACCCTGATTAAAGTGAACGGAAGTTTGAAATATGACTTTTCCTTAAAAACTGGTGGTTATCAGGGGTCGCTTTTATCATAGTGCTTGAAGCTATCGCGTGTGACTTCAGAGCTTTTTTTCCATGGAGGTGTTGTATGCTGAGGACTTGGTGTTGGCTACAGAGAACGAAAAAGTACCGTAGGAAAGATTTGGGAAGCGAATAGGAAGAATGAGGTACAGGGATTTGAGAGTAATCGTGCATAAAACAAAAGTGATGATATCTTGAGCAGATGCAGATACTGCCATAGTAGAAGTAGTACATAGCCATTAACAGTTTGCCAAAAGAGTGTGTTGGAAACCACTCCATTTTATGCAGTATTTTAGATAAGCAGGCGCATAAGAGATGTAGTGGTTTCAGAGATAGGCTGCAAAATAATAATGATTTTGAACGTCCGGGTATGTAAATGAGGTCCTATAGAAGTTTTAGGCGGGAAAGGATTAATCCTGTTGGTGCCTCTCGTGAGTGTGTAGAGAAGTATTGTTATTAGAGAACGATATGTGCTGGAGATGGGGCTAGAATAAGCACTGTAGCAAAGATAAGAAGTGGTTAGAAGAAGTTTAGGGAGTTCTCCTAACTTAGAAAGGGGTCTCTCTCTGTGCTAAGGGTTTCTTGTATTTAGTGTGTTTTAGTTTAATGCTGTACGGTAGTGCGACCGGAGTAGTAAAGGAGGATGTTCGTGGACTCGAACAGAGATGAAAATGATCATAGGGATGTGTGTGCGTCCTTTTATATATATATATATATATATATATATATATATATATATATATATATATATATATATATATATATATATATACAAACAGGTTTATGGAACATATATTTATCTATGTATCTATCTGTCGATATATATATATATATATATATATATATATATATATATATATATATATATATATATATATATATATATAATGTCATGAGAAAGGTTGTAAGGAGAACAGGTGCAGGAATTAACTGGAAAGAAAATAAGAAGCTAATGGATTTGGACTATGCTGATGATATTGTACTGATCTGAGGAAGTATTTACAATGCAGAGGGTGCTTGATTCTCTGATGGAGGAAGGAAAAAAATTGGGATTGGTAATAAATTGTGGAAAGACTGAAATTATTGATATGAACGTAGAGAACCAAATCGATTGTGTAATTAGAGGCTTCACCAAACCCTGTTTCAGAGGTCTGCCACCAGGTGGTCTAGCGTCGCCCAGCCTCGATTAAATATTTTTGCGGGGTTTTAAAGACTTGTGAAATTGTACCTAATACTAAGTTTATAATAATATTGCTATTTATAGGAATAATTTCCCTATTCAATCAAGCGCAACTATATACCTGTAAAGAAAGACTAACCAGTCTTTCAGAGAATCTTAGCGTGGGGACTAAAATAGTGTGCTGTCTATTTACATATATTTGAATAAATAGTGTGCAGTGAGTAAAAGGAGATTACCTTCGGGACTTCTGATGTGTGTATTTTAGCATGCTTTAAAGAAGTAAGCAGTTCCACTGAAAATAATGTACTGAACGATAGCTTAGTTGGTGAATCAGCCATACTAATCCAAACAAACGGCAGTGCGGTACAACACTATAATCATAATAGAGTACGTAGAGTTGAAGTGTAAACTTACTAAACTGTGCAATGGAGCCAGGGAAAAATTTAAAAGAATTATTTGTGTTAGACTTTGGTTACTAAAATGACCAAGACGTCCAACAGGTTCCGTATTGTTAAGTAAAGTCGTACGTCAGGCAGGGCAGCATATTGAAAGGTGCTGCTACATATGCGGCTACACATCTATTTTCCTTTGTGGATAGTAACGAATGACAAATATTTTAATTGCTGTTATCTTGCTTTATGGTTGGTTCTAGTAAAATTGCCTAGGTTTTGTCTCTATGTTATGCTTAAAGAGATGAGTAAACTGACGAAAGCTCAGTTTACAAAATGACACTTATAATACAGTACATATAATCAAAGGGCTCCGATATTGTAATTTCTTTGTAGTATATCATGCCATCTAGGTAATTTGATGAGTAAAATATGTTTTGAGGTGTTTTACTTTGTGTCAAAATTAAAAAGAAATTTTGCACTGGCTACTTTTTCAGTGCCTACCCCGCATCAGAGCTGGGCGACGAAAGCCAAGCTAGTGGCAGATTTCTGAAACAGGATCTGGTGAAATCTCTAATTGGGAATAATGTGGTGAAGAATTTAGAAAAATGTAATTATCTTGGACCGATTGTATCATCTAATGGATCATTAAACAATGAAATTGAGGAGAGGATTAGACAGGCCTGGCGAGCTGTTGGAATGTTGAAATCTGTTTGGAATAATAATATGCTTTCAGTACATACTAAAGTAAAAATTTACAAGTCCATAGTTTGACCAATTTTAATATATAGGCATGAGATATGGTACAGTACAACTGCAACAGATCAGAAAGTATTAGGATTTGAGAATAAAATACTGAGAACGATTCTTGGGGTAAAGTGGCAAGACAGGGTTACAAATGAAAGAGTAAGGGATATCACGAGAGTGGAACCAGCTGATGAATATGTGAGACTGTCTCGCTGGAAGTTGCTGGGGCACATTTATAGAAAAGAAGGCAGTATAATACAGGATGTGCCAGAGTGGAGTGCTAGAGGGAGAAGAGGTAGAGGTAGGCCGAGGGAAACCTAGTTGAGGACGATGAAAGAGAAACAGGAGAGGAATGTTGTTGGGACCTGAAGGAGATGGCAAGAGACAAATATTGGTGGACAGAGTTCATCGAGGCCCTACGCATCCCGTGGGGTGCCACAGGAAATGACTGATTAATTTATATATATATATATATATATATATATATATATATATATATATATATATATATATATATTGATAGATAAATAGATAGATAGGTAGATAGATAGAAAGAGTAATAGATAGATAGAGAGATTGGTAGATAGATAGAAAAAGAGTAATAGATAGATAGATAGGTAGATAGATAGATAGAGAGTAATAGATAGATAGATAGATAGATAAATAAATATAGATATAGATAGATAGATGGATATAGATAGATAGATATAGATATAGGTATACGTACTGTACGTACTGTAGAGACAGACAGACAGACAGACAGACAGACAGACAGACAGACAGAGCCTCTGTGATACAGTGGTAAAGTGTGCGTTTTCGTAAAAGAAGAACGAGGGTTTGTGCCCCGCCGGCGTAATAAACTTTGGGGGTGTTCTTCTGACGGAGATCAGGTGTGCTGTGGTTGAACCAGTGTCGCATGCTATAAAGTATGCTTGCACAAAGTCGGCTTGTGCGGGCCTATTACACTTGGTTCACAGACTACACATACATATCCAAAGCCACTACAACAGTACAGTTACACTTACAAGCACTTCTCACCCTACATACAATCTCGGCCAGACAGCCTAAGCCACTTAGTAGAGATACATTCGCTGTATCGACCCCAGTTTGGTAGGGATAGGCCGGTCCTGCAGTGGACACTCAAACGGCTGATGAAATGAGATACGTATATATATATATATATATATATATATATATATATATATATATATATATATATATATATATATATATATATATATATATATATATATGTATATGTACATATTTGCATATATATATATATATATATATATATATATATATATATATATATATATATGTAGATATTTGAATATATATATATATATATATATATATATATATATATATATATATATATATATTGTCAGATGCCTCAATCCCGTTCGGGATGGCCACAAACAAATCACCTCCACGTCGCCCTGTCCCCCGCCATTTCACTGCCCCGCTCCCAACTCACACCCCCCTCTCTCATATACCTCTCCACCCCATCCCTCCTTCTCATCCTCGGCCTCTCCCTCCCTCTTCCCCCCTCCACCTCACTCACTCACACTCTCTTCGTCAGTCTTTCACCCTCCATCCTCTCCACATGGCCAAACCACCTCAGTGTGTTCCTCATAACGCTTCGTATCACATCCACATGTACACTACAAAGCTCCTTTATATTCTCATTTGTCAGCCTGTCTCTCCATGTGACTCCACAGGTTCCTCTTAAATAACTCATTTCCACTGCTGTCACTCTTGTCTTGTGTCCTTCCAGCAACATCCAAGCTTCACTTCCATAAGTTAGAGTTGGTATCACAATACTGTCATGTAGTAACTTTTTCACTTCCACGCTCACTTCCCTGCTTCTTATCACTGCTCTCAAGGAACCAGCAACCTTTCTTCCCTGCTGTACCCTTTCAAGCACTTCACCCTCCAAACCTCCATCCTTACTCAACACACTACCCAAGTACTTAAACGTACTCACATTTTCCAATTCCTCACCATCCAACCTCGCTGTACATTCACTGACTTCACCTCTCTCAAAGACCATCACTTAACTCTTCCCTACATTCACCTTTAGATTCCGTTTCTTACACTCCCAAACTCATCCACGAAGCCTTGCATGCTCCCCTTCGTCTTCACTCAACAACACAGTATCATCTGCAAACAACAGTACAGGGGGTTTCCAAACACTACCCTTTCTCACCAGGGCCACTCCAACATCCACTACCCTACCATGTACAGTTGCGAGCAGATGACTCGAGGCCACCTAGTCCACCAACATGTTGGTGTTTTGTCTGGCAACAGTGGTAGCTGTGACCTTGACCGAGATTCAGTCAGCTGTTCGGGCGAAACAAACCCAGTGATAATTTGTCAATGTGCAGTTCTAACTGGTCTCCAATCAATACCATGCAAGTAAACGTATTATACTGATAATGATTAACGTGTCATACACATGGTAGATATATTTATAATAAAAGTATTACAACACAGGCATCCAAATAGTGGTGCATTCATTCATGGGAGACACACGGGTATCCCGAGTGTGCAGCTCCATCACCACCTTGGTTTGTGACGTAGGCACCACGTGACGTCACGTATGGGGGGTGGAACTACTTGACCCGTTCATGATGATAAACATTTATAGATTAATCGTTCGACTTTATCACTTGAATATTAAAGAAACATTGGTTTTCTATGTCAAAACAAACCTATTACAACCTCTAATCTCATATACGTTAAATACCGCAGCCAACCACGTGCCTCATCACCCCCCCTCCCATCACACGTCCCACCTCGTCCCGCCCTTGATCTAAGTAGGGGAGGTCAGCCAGACAGTGGGGAATCCCCGCCTGCATGACGTCACACACGCCCCACTGCCTTCCCAATCCTAGCTCTCAAGGCTGGCAGGCTGGCGTCGGCCTGGACGCGCTATCTGATGTTTGACCACACTGCTTCATTCATAGCTTCATCTCTCGTACAGTATACAGTATTTTATGTCTTTATAACCATTTACCATAACCATAGTCAGTACGTCAATAAATCACATTATCATCCGCCTGTAACATTCCACAGCAGGACTTAATATATGCTTCTCCTATCTATCTATCTATATTTTTTGTTTTATACTTAATCGCACCTTCCCACCACGGTGGGGTAGCGATACGACAAAGGAAAAGAAAATAACAAAATAACAAAAACCTTCACACACAAATACACATTCGATCACATTCACACTCATCTCCCTACCTATCTATCTATCTGTCTATATCTATCTATCTATCTATCAATCTCTCTCTCTCTCTCTCTCTCTCTCTCTCTCTCTCTCTATATATATATATATATATATATATATATATATATATATATATATATATATATATATATATATAATAACGCGAGCAACGTTTATGATGGCTCTTAGACGGATAAATGAAGAAATCAATGTAATTTCCAGCATTTATTAGTGTGATAAAATACAGCCATCATTCCTGGTGTATATTATATTCATTCATTCATTCTCTCTCTCTCTCTCTCTCTCTCTCTCTCTCTCTCTCCCCGGGCTTGATGCTGTGGTGTCTAGATCATGGTGTCCTCATTCATTCATTCATGCACGGAATGGGACAAGCTGAACCCGCTCGCTAAAGGGCTGATGTGACGTCACGAAGGCTCACGCGGCGCTCTGTCTGGCTGACCTCCCCTACTTAGATCATGGTCCCGCCCACAGTGTAGAGACTCAAACACTGTGGTCCCGCCCTTTCTCACCCACCACCCTCCATATAACTCCCACACCCCCCTCCCCTTGTTTCGCCTACTCTGGCGTGAACCTTTAACTGTCCCACCTGCTTTGGAGTCAGAGGTCGATGAAAATGAGGTTAGTGGTGAAGGATGACTGGCATGACGGTGTTTTTTGTGATAATAATGCTAGGTTGTGGGGAAGCTGATAACCCTACGGCATATCTCTTGAAAGCTGGTAAAGGTTGTTTGGTTCACGACGATAGTCCAACAAAATAAATCACTACCGATACCCGTGTGTCTCACATGAATGAACGCACCACTATTTGGATGCATGTGTTGTAATACTATTGTTATAAATATATCTACCATGTGTATGACACGTTAATCATTATCAGTATAATACGTTTACTTGCATGGTATTGATTGGAGACCAGTTAGAACTACACATTGACAAATTATCACTGGGTTTTTCTCGCCCGAACAGCTGACTGAATCTCGGTCAAGTTCACAGCTACCACTGTTGCCAGACAAAACACCAACATGTTGGTGGACTAAGTGGCCTCGAGTCATCTGCTCGCAACTGTACCTCTTTTAATACCCCATCCATGTACAGATTGAACAACCATGGAGACATGACACATCCCTGTTTCAACCCAACCTTCAAAGAGAAAAATTCACTCAGTTCACCATCCACACGCAATGCAACCTTAGCACCATCATACGTACTCTTCACAGCATTCAACAACTTCCCATCTACTCCATATATTCTTAATACTTTCCACAATCCTTGTCTATCCACCCTGTCATATGCTTTCTCCAGATCCATGAAAGCCACATACAAAATCTTTCCCTTCTCTAGAAACTTTTCCACTAAAGATCTAAGAATGAATATCTGATCTACACAACCTCTTCCCTTCCTAAAGCCTCCATGTTCTTCTCCAACTAATTCCTCTGTTCTCTCTCTAACTCTGTCAATAAGTATCCTACCATACACTTTTCCTATTATACTAAGAAGACAGATGCCCCTATGATTACCACACACTTCTTTTTCCCCTTTTCCTTTGGCCAAGGGAATAATTATACCTGACTTCCAATCCTCCGGGACTCTACCTTCCTCCCAGGCCAATCTGCATATTTTCCACATCCATTCTACTACTATCTCTCCCCCATGTTTCAGCATTTCATCACACACTCCATCAATTCCTGGGGCTTTCCCCAATTTAACTTTCTTCATTGCTTCCACAACTTCTATCCTACTGATTTCTTCCTGTCTTCTCACCTCCCTCCTTCTCCCAACCATTCCCCAGCCACTTATACTCGCATTACTTCCATCCTCTCTCTCTCTCTCTCTCTCTCTCTCTCTCTCTCTCTCTCTCTCTCTCTCTCTCTCTATATATATATATATATATATATATATATATATATACATATAACTCTATATATAACTCTATATATATATATATATATATATATATATATATATATATATATATATATAGCATCCTCATCATCATCCAGACCTCCTTTCCCACCCAAGGGCTGGGTGAGGAGTAGCTATCTCCAAACAGCACAAACTTGCCCAATCCAAATAGGCCACGCTTCCATTCACTCATTATTCAAGCCCCCAGAATCCTGGCTCTACCGGATACGCCAAATACATTCACCACTTTCTGCAGCTTCACGCAAGCGTATCCGATTGAGTCAGTTCGGATGCTGCCCTGCTCACAAGGGATGCCAAAATCACTGATCATGCACTTCTCCTCACAACATTCATCCAGCCAGCTCGAGCTCTAGTCATTTCCCTAGCCTCACCGACTTCCAAACCTCTCTTCCTCAAACACTCATCCACTATATCTCTCTTGCTTCACCTTGGCCTACCACGCCTCTTCTCTCCTTCAGATTAGCTTAGGTATACCTTTTTCACTATTCTATTGTTATCCTTTCTTTCTACATGACCATACCATCTCAAGACACTCTCTTCGATTCTGGTGTCCATCGACTTCTCACTCCACACCTTTTATGAATCACATTATATCGTATCCTATCCACCCTCTGTACTCCACATACATTCCTCAGCAGTCCTATCTCCACTGCTCTCACTCTTGACTTTTCATTTTCATGCCACACCATAGTCTCACACCCATATGTTAAAGTTGGCACTAACACTCCCTCATGTAAGCCTCGTTCAGCTGCAACACTCAAACCTCTGTTTTTTATCAAGACCTTCATTGCACCAGCTACTTTTTTCCTTGTCTCACTCTTTTCAACTTCTTTTACACATTTTCCTCTCTTTTCCATCACTGTACCCAAGTATTTGAACTCTCTTCCCAATTCCAGTCTCTCTCTTCATTCACTGTGACATCACACTGGGAGTCACCTTCTCTCTCAACAATCATCACTTTTCTCTACATTTACTTTCAAGGCTCGACGCTCACAGACATTAGCAAAACTCTGCACTAGCCTACCAAGTTCTTGTCCGGTACTTGCAAGTAGTACCGTATCATCAACATACAACAAATTTGAAATATTCCATCTATCATCATTCATTACGAACGCCATCCCTCTCTTCATTACTCGCGTTTATGCTTCTCTCATCACCTCATCCATATATATATATTGAACAACAACGGGGACATCACATAACCTTGTCACATGTCCACACCGATTGTAAACCATGCACTTAGATGCCCATTAACCCTTACACATGCTTCGCTACCTTCATAAAAACTCTTGACAGCTTCTAGCAGCTTACCATCTACACCATACATGCGCAAAGCTTTGCACAATCACTCTCTGTCTACTTTGTCGTATGGTTTTTCCATATCTATGAATGCCATAAACACCTTATGGTCCTCACAAGCCTTCTCTGCTATCTGTCTCATTGCAAATACTTGATCCACACATCCCTTGCCAGTCCTAAAGCCACCCTGTTCATCACTCACTCGGACTTCCGATATCTCTCTTACTATCTCTATAATAATTCTTCCATATACCTTCCCTACCACACTCAATAAATTTATGCCATGATAATTCTTGTACTCACTTCGCTCACCTTTATTTTTGTACAGGGGTACAATCACAGCCTTTTCCCACTCTGCAGGCACAGTTTCACTCATGTATGCCTTCTTACATATCTTCAACAAGCACTTCATTCCACTCTCTCCACTACACTTAAGCATCTCTGCATACATCTCATCATCCCCAGCTGCTTTCCCATTTTTCAGCCGTTTCACAGCGCTCTTCACCTGTGAGAGTGTCATGTCTCATGGCACTGCATTCCTTCTCTGCACACCCCCAAAACCAATCACGTTTACAGCCGCTCTGCTCTCTTTATTCCCATTCATCAGATTTTCAAAATGTTCTTTCCATCTGGTCCTTACGTCATCTCCATGGGTTAGTAACCTACCACCTGCATCCTTCACACCATCACATTTCTTTCCGCTTTCACTTCTACATTTCCGCACCTCTTTCCAGAATAACTTCCTTTTATCAGAGTAGTTCTGATTCATTTTTCTTCCCAGATCATCATTTACCTCCTTCTTTTTCCTCTTCACAAGTCTCGTGCTTCTTGTTCTCGATATACTCAGTTCTTATTTCAACTGAACCCCTATCCTGTAACCACTTTAGCCACTTCTTCCTCTTTTCCTCCACCACTCTCTTAACCTCCTTATCCCACAATGCCGTACCTTTCTTTTTTGTTATACTCTTGCCGCACAACACACCACTTTAGCATTCCTAACTAAGGAATCCCTATATGCATTCCATTGGCTGTCCAGATCCAATTCATTCCAGTTCACTGATTCTAACTTCTCCTGTACTTTGGTCCTTTAATCGTGTCATTTCTTTGATCCTCAGCTTCTCAATTTTCAGCCTTTCTCCCTGACTGTTCCTCTCTCTTTTGATCCACCTCACTTTGATCTTGCATACCACGATCATATGATCCGACAGACCTCCACATCGTCCTCTCACAGCCCTCGTATCAGCAACAATTCCCATCATCGACCTCTCTACGAGCACGTAATAAATTAGGCTTCTTTCAACACGATCCCCGTGTCCTCTCTACCATGTATATTCATGCGCATCTTTGTATTTGAAATACGAATTACAAATGCACAACCTCCTCTCCTGACACATATCCTTTAGTCGATTCCCATTATCATTTTCTCCTGGCACTCCATAACAACCAATTATATATATATATATATATATATATATATATATATATATATATATATATATATATATATATTTATATATATATATATATATTTCTATTTTTCCTCCTTCGCCCAAGGTTCCCCCAGCACATGATACTATCTCTCGAGGAGCACTCGTGACACATATCACTAAAATTTTATACAGATCATAAATAATCAATAATTGTCTTAGCAAAGAACAGTACCTGTCCACTGACGTCCGTCATTGCCCGGCGTCCTAACGGCACCTGCACACTTGCCACTAAGATATCGATGACATATGCTACGCACCCACAATATCCCACAACGAACACTCATGATACATATCACAAATATTTTATGTAAATCATAAATAATCAACAAATGTCTTAGCAAGGTACAGTACTTATCCACTGACGTCCGTCATTGCCCGGCGTCCTAACGTCACTTGCACACTTACCACTAAGGTATCGCTGACATACGCTACGCACCCACAGCATCCCACAACGAACACTCATGACACATATCACAAACATTTTATGTAAATCATAAATAATCAGCAAATGTCTTAGCAAGGTGCAGTACCTTTCCACTGATATCCGTCGTTGCCCGGCGTCCTTACGTCACCTGCACACTTGCTGCTAAGGTATCGTTGGCATGCGCTACACATTTACAATATCCCTCAACGAACACTTATGACACATATCACAAACATTTTATATAAATTATAAATAATAACAAATGTCTTAGGAAGTTATTGTACCTGTTCAATGACACACATGGTTGCTAAGCCTCGTTACGTCCCTGCACACTTGCCACTAAGGTATTGCTAGCCTATGCTACACACCCACAAAATTCCTTCACGAACACTTGCTGCACATTTCACGTTCATTGTACATAAAGTACCGTATAAGTTCTCACAAAATGTCTTAGCAAGTTACAGTACCTGTTCAATGACGTCCGTGGCTCCTAGGCGTCCTTACATCCCCGCACACCTGCTGCTAAGGTATTGCTAACCTACGGTTCGCACCCACAGAATTCCTTCACGAACACTCACTGCACATTTCACGTTCATTGTACATAAAGTACAAGTTCCTGCTGAATGTCTTGGCAAGTTACAGTACCTGTTCAGTGACGTCCATGGTTGCTAGGCATCCTTACGTCCCTGCACACCTGGCACTAAGGTATCGCTAACATACACCACACACCCTAAATTATCCCTTCACAAACACTCACAGCTCAGTTCACGTACACTTTACACTAAATCATACGCAAATACATGACTATCACAATTATTCCACCCCTACCTCCGCAATTGTTTACGTTCCTTACTATTGTACAACGTGACTGTGACACAGCACCTTCGCCTTGAGATTTACGACGCACCGCTATATTGGCACACACCACATTCCTTCACAAACACTCGCAGCATGTTGGCCTTATATTTCACGTAAATTCATACGCATATACTGTACAATATCACTATCAAATTCCATTCCTAAACACCTCGAATAATCCCTTCCCAACTACAGCGTACTGGTAACTCCTGCCTAATTTCACACAATGCTATGGCAAACGTAACGCATGCTAGTTCCAATATATCACAAAGCCAGCCACTATAGCTTTCACACACTATACAGTTTAGGCACTGGCTTCACTATATATGTAAATGTACTCACCGCATAGGACCCAGGGGAGGCGGAGTGGGGAAACCCCATTACAGTGAACACGCGTCTTGCTCCTAGGCCTAACGACTGATAACAGGCAACATTTCTTCTCAAGATATATATCTATGTTCCACTGACAAAATCACTTCAAAATATGCTCAGAAATAATATATTATCACACTCAGTCCATAGGGGTTTCGACTCGGCTGGGAGGGGGAGAATTAGAGGGATTTAAAGGGACAGCACACATGATGCAGCCTTACACCCTGACTCCTTCTGAGGTACTGAGGATTCTTGCTATGGACAGGCTCCGAGGGGGCTCTACAGTGTTGCAAAGTGTTTACCTCGGAAGAAGGATGCGTCCGCTAGAATGCATCCAAATTTAACACAATTTGACTGAAAACTTTTCTTTTGATGGCGGTTTTTCTGGTTTCTCATGCAATTCGCATCAATGTGTGTTTTTGTGCCAAACCACAAAGAATGTGATTCACGTCAACATGCCTCGGAGGGTTAATGAATCAACAGCTTTGTTCTGCATTTTGTCTAGCTGTTTTAGTGCAACGTCTTCATATCTTAGGAGGAGTAGACTGTAGCACCAGTCAAGTAGGGCAGTACTCCCGAGGTGGATGGAAAGCTGATGACAGGGAGTGCTGGAGCTCCCGTTTCATCAGCCCTCAGGACTAGTTCCTGACCATCCCCCTTTGCTGAACTTTTTCAGTTTCTCAGTTACACAGAGAGTAGGCCAGCATGCTCTCCAGTACAAATTTCTCTAACTATCTACACCAAACTACAT
This sequence comes from Coenobita brevimanus, assembly GCF_032717465.1. NCBI lineage: Eukaryota > Metazoa > Arthropoda > Malacostraca > Decapoda > Coenobitidae > Coenobita > Coenobita brevimanus. The sequence goes on from NC_137032.1 coordinate 17,476,048, forward strand.
GCACAGTACAGCTACACTTCCTTTTCCAAAGTTCAAAAAATTATGGCGTCTCATCACCAAGCCTCGGAGTCCCCAGGGGGGGGACCATAAATGCCCCCACCATCCGCCCCTCTCCCAGTGACGACTCGAGGTGCCTGGAACCACTGTCTGGCTCTCTTCTTCATTTCTGCAACATTCGCGGCCTTTCCTCTAACTTTCGCTCTGTTGAGCACCACCTCTCCTCCTCTAAACCTCATCTTCTTTTTCTAACTGAGACTCAGCTGTCTGAGGCAACTGACAGCAAACCCTTTTCTGTATCCTCCTACTTTCTCTATACTCATTTCAAAGCCAAAGGTGGCTGTTGTGTATCTATATGCAACGACTTATCTTGCTCTCGTGTTCCTGAACTCGATTCTTCTGAATTTTCTACACTCTGGCTTCGGCTTTTCTGTCATTCTCAGACTAAATACATCTGTGCTGTTTACTTATCCCCTAATTCTACTGACTATCAAAAATTCTTCGACTATCTTACTTCTACGATGGAACACATTCTATCCATTTCTCCTTTCTCTGAAATCTCCATTCTAGGAGATTTCAATGTTCACCACCACCTTTGGCTCTCCTCTCCTTTCACGGATCCACCTGGTGAACAAGCCTACATCTTTTCTATCCTTAATGACCTAGAGCAGCTTGTACAGCACCCTACCTGTATCCCTGACCGCCTTGGAGAGAGCTCCAACGTCCTTGACCTCTTCCTCAAAACTAATCCTTCTGCTTACTCTGTTAATCTTTTCTCTCCGTTGGGCTCCTCCGATCACAACCTTATCACCTTAACCTGTCCTATCACTCCGGTACTTCCTGTGAACCCTCCAGGGAAATGTCATCTGTGGCATTTTGGAGCCGCGGACTGGGAGGCCCTCAGGCAGTACTTCTTTGATTTTCCCTGGAATGATTATTGCTTCCATGGCCGTGAGCCATCTGAGTGTGCCTTGCACATTACCGAGGTTATTCTCTCGGACATGGAAGCATACATTCCTTTCTCATATCCTTTGACTAACACAAGAAAGCCTTGGTTTAATCACGGTTGTTCTAATGCTGTCCAGCAACAAGGAGAGGGCCTACAAAAGGTACCGGAGCCAACCCACCCCTGAATCACATCATCTTTATGTTTCTGCCCGGAATCGTGCTAAGTCTGTTCTTCGCTCTCCTAAAAATAATTTCATCCGTACTAAATGCTCTCAACTCTCCAACTCGAATTCTTCCCGCTCCTTCTGGCTATGGCACACCTAATGTCTGACTTGGCTCGTATCTCTGACTGGGGTAAAAATAATATGGTCGTTTTTAATGCATCTAAGACTCAGTTCTTACACCTATCAACCCGACAAAATCTTCCACAGGTATACCCACTAATGTTTAATAATATTCAGCTTAATCCTGCATCATCCTTGAACATGCTTGGGGTTTCATTTACTCGGGACTTATCTTGGAAAGATCATATTACATCTCTTGTAAAATCTGCTTCCAAGAGATTGGGTGTGCTAAACTGACTCCGTTCTTTCTTTACCCCTGCACAATTGTTGACTCTATACAGGGGTTTTATCCGCCCCTGTGTGGAGTACAACTCTCATGTGTGGGGAGGCTCCCCTCATACAGCTCTTCTCAATAGGGTGGAGTCAAAGGCTTTTTGTCTCATTAACTCTCCTCCTCTTACTGACTCCCTTCAACCTCTGTCTCTTCGCTGCACTGTTGCATCTTTATCTCTTTTCTATCGCTACTTTAATGGTCACTGCTCCTCTGAACTGTCTGCTTGCATTCCTCCACCTCTACAACGGGCGCTTAGCACCCGTCTGGCAGCAAACTCTCATCCCTTTTCTGTCCAACTCTCTAATGCAAGAGTTAACCGTTACTCCCAGTCTTTCATTTATGCAACAGGTCAGCTCTGGAACTGTCTCCCTCTGTCTGTATTTCCTGCTGCCTATGATCTCCAGTCTTTCAAACGCAGTGTGTCCAGGCATCTCAAAATGATCGGATCTTGAATTTGGCTCTCTATTGTATTTTGTTTTTCTCTTGGAGGGAACTGTACTGCGGGCTCATGGCCTTTGGTTCCTTCTTCCTCACATAAAAAAAAAAATTATCCATTCCATAAGGGTGGGCAATACTCTAGCTGAGCATGCACATGACTTATAAATGCTCATCAATGAAGAAGTTACGGACTCTGTTCAATTATCCAAGTTTCTTTCAGGTGCTTCTAGCAAGTGATATGATGTGAGAGGGCCAGCTGGGGACACTGTTATGTAAAACACTGAAAATTCAATACTTGTTGTGATGGGAATATTAATAGCATTGAAGGTAATATTAGAATCTGGCAATACTTATCTATTAGTCACTTGCAAACATTTAGTTTTACTAACATTAAATGAAATAAGGATATTTGGTCCCCATTCACTGATCTTTGATAAGTCTTGACTTATGAAGATGACTGCACTGAGCTGAGAGTTTGAGATATTACACTTTGTAAATGGATGTTTGAGTGTAAATGAACTGTGAAGTGTTGAGTCATCTGCATATGAATGGGTGGGATTGTGGGTGACAGATTAGAGGTCATTAATGTGAACTTGGAATAGGGTTGGCACCAGAACTCTTCCTTGTGGCACACTGGCATTAATCGAGTGGAAATTGGAATGTACATCATCTACTTTTACTATTATTTTTCTGTCGCTGAGATATGGGGAAAACAGAGGAACAAAATATGTCAGTCCACAGAAAGGGAGTTTCAATAATAGGGAACAGTGCCACACTCTGTCAATAGCTTTAGAAATATCAAGGGCTACTACATGAGTTTCTCCATGTTGGTCAATTGACTAATGGATGGTATGAGTCAGGAGACTATATGTATCAGTGATGGATCTTTCGTGGCGAAAACAATATTGTCTATCAGTAATTAAGTTGTTGCATTCAAGGTGTTTAACTATGTCCTTATTATTTACAATTTCAAATATGTTTCCAAAAGAAGATGTAATAGCTATTGGTCGGTAATGAGAAGGGTCAGAGGAACTTTCTATCTTTGGAACTGGGTGGATATTGGCGGCACAATCTGAATAATTTAGCTAGAACAGAGACATGTTCTGGGGAACACTTTCTCAAAACAATTGGAGGAATTCCATCTGGGCCTGGAGCTTTGTTGGTTGGTAAACTGTCTAGGATGGATTTTAAGTATCTACTCTGTATTTTAAGTAGAACAATTTTGGGAGAGTAAAATTCTAATACTTGGACATTCTGGCTGAATTTCTCTACGGTAGAATTCCCGGCAAATGTACTGGCAAGGATATTTGCTTTACTATGCAGGTCATTTGTAATTTTGCCATCTGAAGATTTAGTGGGGGAACAGGTGAAGATGCATTAAAGTTAATACTGAAAGAATTTAGAGGTGACCAGAATTTTCTATTGTTATTAGGACTGTTAGGCAGTTTTGATGCTTGAGCTTGAAGAATGTTTGATTTAGCGAGATTTAATACAGCTTTTGCATTGTTTCTAGCAATTTAAACTGACAGAGTGATTCAGATTTTTTTTTTTTTTTTCATTTTAAGTAAGAGTTATATGCTGATGACTTTTTGGGCCATTGCTCAGGCAAACTGCTATCAACCCGTTTTGGAAAGTTCGATCTTTTAGTGAACTGTTGACTTGGTACGAACAATTCCATACCAGCTTGTATTGAGTCATTAATGTGGAACTGGGTAGAACTGACATCACTAGAGAGGGAAGACTGCCATGCAATGTCAGCAAAATAATTTCTAAATCCATCCAAATTTGCCTTATTAAAGTGCCACTGGGTCATCCTGAAATGGTTTAGAACGGGGAGGTTTGGGGGAGCCAAATAATGTGGCTTTGATGACATTGTGATTGGAGGATCTAAATGGTGAGATTTTTTCTATCCTGTACTGATCTGGATTATTTGTCAGAAATAGATCCAAGAGATGGGCGTTATGGTCAGGATTATCTGGTATTCTGGTTAGTTTCTTTACCAATTGCGTGAGATTAAACAATTCTGCAAGCAGCTCTCACTTTAGACCAGTATCATCAGACCTGGCAGAATTAGATAACCATTCTACATTATGTACGTTAAAATCTCCCAAAATGGTAATTTCGGTGCTAAGGGTAAGGTTAAGGTTACTCAACTGTATGGATATGGAGCCAAATACACAGGGTTCTGGAGAAGCACTGGGGGAATGATAGACTACATAAATATAGTTGGGAATCTTAAGATAATTTTCTTGAGACAATATATATATATATATATATATATATATATATATATATATATATATATATATATATATATATATATTATATAAAGAGAGAGAGAGAGAGAGACGTTTATACTGTATATATATATATATATATATATATATATATATATATATATATATATATATATATATATATATATATATATATATATATATATATATATAGATAGATAGATAGATAGATAGATAGTTATGTCATATATTTATATCAATCAATTAAACAGTCAATCATTTCCTGTGGCTCCCCACGGGATGCATAGGGCCTCGGTGGACTCTCTCCACCAATATTTGTCTCTTGCCACCTCCTTCTGGTCCCATCAACACTCCTCTCCTGCTTTTCTTTTCATTGTCCTCAACCAGGTTTCCCTCGGCCTACCTCTTCCTCTTCTCCCTCTAGCAGTCCACTCTGGCACGTCCTGTATTATACTGCCTTCTTTTCTATAAATGTGCCCCAGCCACTTCCAGCGAGACAGTCTCACATATTCATCAGCTGGTTCCACTCTCGTAATATCCCTTACTCTTTCATTTGTAACTCTGTCTTGCCACTTTACCCCAAGAATCCTTCTCAGTATTTTATTCTCAAACACTAATACTTTCTGATCTGTTGCAATTGTACTGTACCATGGCTCATGCCCATAAATCAAAATTGGTCTAACCATGGACTTGTAAATTATTACTTTAGTATGTACCGAAAGCATATTATTATTCCAAACAAATTTCAACATTCCAACAGCTCGCCAAGCCTGTCTAATCCTCTCCTCAATTTCATTGGTTAATGATCCATTAGATGATACAATCGTTCCAAGATATTTAAAATTGTCTAAATTCTTCACCACATTATTCCCAATTACACAATCGATTTTGTTCTCTACGTTCATATTAATAATTTCAGTCTTTCCACAATTTATTACCAATCCCACTTTTTCTCCTTCCTCCACCAGACAATCAAGCACCCTCTGCATCTCGTAAATACTTCCGCAAATCAGTACAATATCATCAGCATAATCCAAATACATCAGCTTCTTATTTTCTTTCCAGTTAATTCCTGCACCTGTTCTCCTTACAACCTTTCTCATAACATAATCCATAACCAAAACAAACAAAAATGGCGAAGGAACTCCTCCTTGAATCACTCCTGACCTAACTTCAAATGGATCACCCAAAGAACCACCCACCATTACCTTACAAAAAGTACCTTCATGCAGGGTTCTAATAATATTGACAAACTTTTCTGGTATACCATAGAATCTCATAATTTTCAAAATAGCTCCACGTGAAACAATATCAAACGCCTTTTCAAAATCCACAAAACACATACTAAATAGCATTTTCATCTCATTAGCTTGTTGCATTAGATGCCTTACAATAAAAATCTGATCATTACAACCTCGACCCTTTCTAAATCCCGCTTGTTCTTCTCTTAAAATTTTATCAATTACTGGCTTTATTCTGTTCAACAAGATTTTGGAAAAGACTTTTTTTGACAGGTGTCAAAGTTATCCCCCTCCAATTGCCACACATACTGAAATTTCCCTTTTTTTTTTTTTTTTTTTTTGGCATTTTTATAATCACTCCACTTTTCCACTCTTCTGGAAATCCACCATTATCCCAGGCAACATCAAAAAGTTTCAAAAGTGCATTCATCAACTCATCATTTTTCACCTTAAGCATTTCAGGAAATATTCCATCCTCTCATGAGGCCTTAAAATTCTTTAACTCCTTTATAGATTTTGCTACCTCTTCCAAGGTTATATCCCCTGTTTCTATCTGCAAATCTCTCTCGGCTGGCAAAATGTACTCTTCAGCTGGGATTGGTCAAGAACAGATTCAGAATGCTCTTTCCACCTTCCTTTTATATCCAAATCTCTAGTCATCAAATTACCATTTCTATCTCGAACAGGTTTTTCCTTCCTTCTCTTTTCAGTCCCAGATAACTCCTTTATGGCCTGATTTGCTGTTCTTGTGCTCTGCCCGTCATTTTTACTTAATTTAATTTCTGTCTCTGTTGCCTTTTCATCATATAGCCTCCCCTTATCAAGTCTAACGAGTCTTTTTACTTCAGAATGTAAACTCCAGTACTTTGCTCTAAGTACTTCAACTACCTGGCCATCAATATGTTGTTCTTCACTTCTTAACTTAGCCTCTTTCCTTTTCTGAATTGCATTCCATGTTTCATCCGAAATCTACTTTTTCCTTCTCACTTTTCCCTCTTTCTTAATAGTAACCTTAGCACCCTCATGCAGAACCTCTTTTACCTCTCTCCACATTTGATTAATATCATTGTTTTCAGATTCCATCAAAGTCTGCAGGACTAGAAACCTGTTACTACATTCCCACCGAAACTTTTCCATCGAGTTCTCGTCATTTCTCAGCTCATCAAAATCATAATTATTACCTCCTGTACAATTACCATTAACGTTTCTCTTAAGTTTTATTTTAATCGTTGACAAAACAAGTTGGTGATCACTATCTATCTATATACTCATCCATCATCCAATCCTACATTGCCCCATGAGGAGCATAGGAGCCCGGGGCTATGTAGTTGGTCCCGACATTTATGAAAGTGATATATATATATATATATATCATCTCATCAGCCGTTCATATATATATATATATATATATATATATCATCTCATCAGCCGTTCGAATGTCCACTGCAGGACCGGCGTATCCCTACCGAAGCAGGGACGATACAGCCAATGTATCTCTACTCGTACCAAGTGGCTTAGGCTGTCTGGCAGAGATTGTATGTAGGGTGAGAAGTGCTTGTAAGTGTAACTGTAGTGTTGGAGTGGATCTGGATGTGTGTGTAGTCTGTGAATCAAGTGTAATCAGCTCGCGCAAGACAACTGGGTGCAAGCATACCTTATTCTATGCGACACTGGTTCAACCACAGCACCCCTTGTGTTCGCCAATGCAGTATGTGGCCAGAAGAACGTTCCCAAAGTTTATTACCCTGGCGGGGCGCGAACCCTCGTTCTTCAGTGTACGAAATCGCACACTTTACCACTGCACCACAGAGGCTCCGATATATATATATATATATATATATATATATATATATATATATATATATATATATATATATATATATATATATATATATATATATAATCTTTCGTTTATATATAATTATTTAGTATATAGACAGATAGACATTAACCCGCGGCGTGCCAGCTATTTTTAGCCCAGTGGGTCGACTCCGTGCCGGCCACTTTTCTGACCTTATTTTTTTGGCTAAAATGACAGATTTTGATGTGAAAAACAACGAATTTCACCATTAAAATACTCACCAAGGCATATAAGTATACAGGTATTCCCTCTCACGCTCACCACGTAGGTGAGAGAATGCCATTTTCTGTGTAAGGTAAACTCAGATATTTATGCTGGGAAGGTATAGCAATATTCAGTACACTTTTCTGATTACTTATTACTTCAACATCTGTCACAATTTGCATGTCTCTCTCACTGTGAATGCATTGTCTTACACTTACTTGAAGATAGGTACAACCTGACTTCACTATGTACAGTCCTGGCACTTACAAGAAGGTATTTACAACTTGACTTCACTATGTACAGTCCTTACACTTACAAGAAAATACAACTTGATTTCACTGTGTATAGTCCTTACACTTGCGTGACAGTATTTACAACATGCCTTCACTATACAGAGCAATGGGTGAGGCACAAAGGCAGAGTGAGGCAGAGCGAGCATGTAGGGGGGAGCGAGTGGGTGTATGGCCTTGACCGCCTGAGGCATAGTAGAGGAACAGTTACCATACATGCCTGGCAATTTTTACCTGTGAATCTTGAAAAATGCGGTCAGTTATGTTTTTAATTTTAAGCCATTTTAAAATGCACTGGCAATGACCACAGATTCTCGTCACTGTTTAAAAACGGCACTGGCACGCGACGGGTTAATATATACAATTATACCGATAGAGTGGTTGGTAGATGTAGGAATATACATACCTAAACACACACACACACACACACATACACACACACACACACATATATATATATATATATATATATATATATATATATATATATATATATATATATATATATATATATATATATATATATAATCCATAATATAACGAACTAATTGGTGCCAGACCCTTGACGTTAAAGCCAAAAGATTGTTATAGCCAAACATCATGCCATTCGGTAATTTCCCAGGCATCGTGGTTTTTACAGAACACAGATCGTTATATATAATTCGTTTTGCCGTACCACTTAATAACATTCAGCTACATCTAAATGACTGTTTTTTCTATACAAGCTCTGTTTACTAACTTAGGTGTTTGTTCCTGCCTTTCAGGAAGTAATTGCACTGTAAATAAAGACTGCAAGCACTCCTTGGATAAATCTATATTCGTTCGTCAACCCCACGCCTGTCGATACTTTCCGCGCATCCATTCTTTTACAGAACAAACTTCGCTAAATGAACATACATAGCATTCGACTAGCTCAAGGTGGTCATTAAAAACGAAATTCGTTAAAAGAGGGCTCGGTATATCGAGGGTTTACTCTCTCTCTCTCTCTCTAATGTTAGAGAAACACACAATACACATGCATACAGTACTGTAGGTATGTGGAAAATTTTTAATGATTTAGCCGGGAATTGAATCGGGGGCTCCTAGGTAGGAACCAGGCACCATGTCGCTATATCATGGCATGATGAATGATTAGCCAAAGGAATTCTATAAAGAATCAGGTAAATCCATTATGGGAGGATATTTAGGAACTCCAAACCCAGATATTGGCACATATTTTAGAGTAATCTGGATTTTTGCTTTGTCCCAGTCAACTTGGCAGGTAACACAGCAATTTTAATATATCCCAGGCAGTACAAACACCTTCCTTTATGTTGGAGAAACACACGTTGTACGTGCGTACATACTTGGAAATTTTTAACATGGTAGCAGGGAATCGAACCCAAGACTCGTATGGGGGGAGCCATTTTATGTATATATATATATATATATATATATATATATATATATATATATATATATATATATATATATATATATATTAGGGTGGTCCTTATTACTATGGGCGAAAATTCATTCTGGAATACTTTGCTGACAGTGTAAATTGTGAGTTTAGGTGTAAATTCTTGAAACACCCAATTATAGCCGAATTGGATTATATTTACTGGTGTCACATCTTACCCAGAATCTGAGTCTAATCGTGTTAATCATTTTTTTTTTTAATGTGAAAAAAGTGTTTTGCTTTACTCTAACGGATGCTACATTCCAGTAATACCTGTTTTTATTTATTTATTAATTTTTTTCAGGGATTTGCCTTTCATTGTTAAGCGCTTATTTACTGTGACTGACGTGATATTGTCAACGCCAGTGATGAAAATCAGGAATAAAACTGAGATGTGGCTTGTTGGCTTACTAAGTGAAAGAGTACTAGGAAGTAAGTTACCTTCTTGTGGAAATGTGTTAGCACGACTTTTCTACCAGATGTGAACAGAAACATGAACACTGAGGTTTTTAGCACGTGTTCTGGGATCAAGTTGGGAAAGGCCCCAGTAATTGATGGAGTGTGTGGTGAAATGCTGTGTTATGGGGGTGAGATTGTAGTGGAGTGGATATGGAAGTTACGTAGAATGGCTTGGGAAGAGGGAAGGGTTCCGGAGGACTGGAAATCAAGTATAATTGTTCCTTTATACAAAGGAAAAAGGGGAGAGAGAAGTATGTGGTAACCATAGGGGTATTTGCCTTCTTAATGTGACTGGAAAAATTTATGGTAGATTACTCATTGATAGGGTTAGGCATATAACAGAGGAGCTAGTTGGAGAAGAACAAGGGGGATTTAGGAAGGGAAAAGGGTGTGTAGATCACATACTTGTTCTAAGATGTTTAGTGGAGAAGTATCTAGAGAAGTGAAAGAAAGTGTATGCTGCCTTTATGGACTTGGAGAAAGCTTATGACAGAATAGATAGACAAGGTATGTGGAAGGTATTGAGAATACATGGAGTGGAGGAGAAATTGCTGAGTGCTGTGAAGAGTACGTACGAAGGAGCTAGGGCTACAGTCCGAGTGGATGGTGAGCTGATTGAGTTCTTTGATCTCAGTGTGGGACTGAAACAGAGTTGTGTGATGTCTCCATGGCTGTTTAATATATACATGGATGGGGTTGTAAAGGAGGTGCAAGGTAGGGCAGTAGATGTGGGGCTGGCTCTAATGAATGGGGGTGAGATTTAAAAGATTCCTGTGTTGTTGTTTGCTGATGATACAGTACTGCTGAGTGAAGATGAATAGGAGTTGCAAGGTTTGGTGAATGAATTTGGGACAGTGTGTAAGAAGAGGAATCTGAAAGTTGATGTAAACAAGAGTAAAGTTATGGTGTTTGAGAGGAATGAAGTCACAGAATGCACGGTGAGGTTGAATGGCGAAGATATGGAGAATGTGAGTGCATTCAAGTACTTGGGTAGTGTGATGAGTAAGGATGGAACCTTGGGGGATGAAGTGCGTTAAAGGGTACAGCAGGGAAGGAAGGTTGTTGGTACACTGAAAGCAGTGATGAGAAATAGGGAGGTGAGTATGGAAGTTATGAAGTCACTGCATGATAGTATTGTGATCCCTACCCTGACGTATGGAAGCGAGGCATGGACCTTGCAAGAGGGAAACAAGTCAATAGTGAGAGCAGTGGAAATGAGCTACTTGTGAGGGCATGTGGAGTGACATGGAGGGACAGGTTGACGAATGAGGAAGTGAAAGAACGTTGTGGGGTGGATGTGGATGTAGTTGAGAAGCTTAGGAGAAATACACTGAGGTGGTTTGGACATGTGGAGAGAATGGAGAATGAAAGAGTGACTAAGAGGGTGTATGTAGGTGAGGTGGAGGGAGGGAGAGGGAGGGGAAGACCGAGGATGAGATGGAGGGATGGAGTTGAGAGGTATATGAGCGCTAGGGGAGAGGGGAGTGAGATGGGGGGAGGGTAGTCAAATGGTGGGTGACAGAGCTACTTGGAGGCGTTTTGTCTTCGGCCACCCTTTGCGGGATTAGGGTGTCGGGATGTAGATAGATAGATAGATAGTTCTGTCTTAGGAACTAGGGGGATTCCTGGAAAGTGCTCGCATGCCTGCATCTGAGTCACGGAATCGTATCCCCAGAATCGAATCACTCTATACAGAATGGAGAAAGTAGCAGAAAAGTAAGAGCCGGAATATAGAAAGAGAGGAGAAGAGAAAGAACTTCCAAGAACAGATGAAAGATCTCTTTGACACTGCGCACACGAATATCATTGACCTTATCAAAAATTGTGAGGATAAAGAGTTTCTCGTGGCTCAGAGAGAGAAAGAGAGACGAGGGTCTATGCTGGGTACTGATATCAAACTCCACCCGAAAGAACGAAGACAGAGACAACAGATTGAACAGGAGAGGGGACAACGTGAGAAATGTCATCGGGCAGTAAGAGAGGAAATAGTGGAGCTGGAGGAAAACCCAACTAGTGATGAAGACGAAGCAGGTGACGATTATACGGATATAGCAGGTCCTTTTCGGCTGCAACTCCTCTTCTGGAACTCCAACGGGCACGAAAAACAGTTGTCACTTCTCCAGTTGCTGCTGCTTTACAGTAGATGGGCATGAGCGTCATCCACGGTGGGGATGGTGGGGGGACATTTCCCCCCCACTTTTCATTCAGGGGTGACAACATACTGATTATCCCCCCCCACTTTTTTCACTGAGTTTTATATACTAGACGCTGGAATGAAGTAACTGACACTTATAATACTATAGAGCAAGGGTGGCTAGACTTGCTTAATTAATGTAAGTGGGATATATTTTGCATAAAGATATTGAGAACCACTTTGATTGAGTCTACCATTCAATTTACAATTTTCTGTAGAGCATGACTGCCCATCAGCTGAATCAGTGTTTATAAAGTGCACTGCGTGAGTCGAAGTCTTTACTATTCATTGTTACATGTAGTTTAGGTAAATTATATCATTACAAATGTGTAGTAATGCCATACAGAAATTTGTGGTGAACGGCTATGCATTGTGGCAGGCATACGAATATATGGTGAAATGATCATCAGAGGCAAGGAAGACAATAGGCTATACTGTAGAGTGTGGTTGCTGACAAACTAGGCATCAGTCAAGCCACACTGTGAGTTTTGTAACCTCCATTATTCAGCACGAATGGGGCATTAAGTTTGTTGAATAAGCGTTTTTTTTTTTTTTTATTAGTTTTTTTTTCTGGCGGCACAAAAGTTGCTCTAGTGTGCGCACAAGATACGGGCTAGACTAATCTAAATAACGAATGACACTGAATGATGAAAGACAACGGTAAAAGTAAATAATAGGTGCTCCCTACTATGGGAAATAGAATGACATGGGAAATCTCTCATATATCTCTCCACTCCATTCCTCCATCTCATCATATAGATGCATTTAATTTTCCCTGGGCCGCTGATCTGATAGGGCGGAAGGGGATTTGATGATGGACAGATGAATGCTAAATTCTGAGATAAGCTGCAGTCATGTTAATATTAAACAAGAGAGAACTAATGTGCCAGATACAGGAGTATACACTGGTAAAGAAGTGCTTAGGAGCCTCGTAAGCATCTTTGTATCTATCTATAGCCAGGCGCCATAATCCCGTAAGGGGTGGCCGTTTGTCTTTGAGTTGTTTTACGGGGATGGGCATTAACCCTCCACCAACCTACTTGCTGACACATAGGGAACACATATGGGTTGGTTATATGCCCAGCATTGTAAATGTTTCCTGGCTTACAGGAAACCATTATGTTTGTCACTCAATGTAAAGCCACCTGCAAAGGAAAGAGGAGTAATAAAAAGTGACAGGAAAGATGGGAGAAATAGGAAGAGAGAGGGTAGACACAGAAAGACAGTGTTAAAGGTGAAGGAATATCATCTCATATTTCATCTGCTATTTAGTCCTGTGCCCTAGTGCAACATGACCAACAAGCCATTTAGTAAACAGTATGTTATGGATTAGACTAACTTCCCAGGCTTAGTTTCCATTGGCTTATCATCGTTACTTTTTCACTGCTGATTTTGGGTAGGGTCAGTGAAGAAGGGAAGCATTACCAGGACAAAATTGAGAATATATGTAACCAGACTGTTGTGAAGGAAGTACTCTGTTGAAGGGAGTATTATGATGAGGGAAGTACTGTGTTCAGGTACTGTACTAAGTTGTCTTGGTGATTTGTGGGTGCTGTACTGGTTTTACTCTAATTTAGCCCAATCCTGCCATCTCTCCATCTTGAATTCTGAGTTGTAACAATAGATTAACACTAGAAAATTATGCTAATCACGAAGAAGTGCTGTGGAATGGATGCATAGCCATACCAGTGTCTTCTTCTATCGTCTAGCTATGTGAAATAATTTGTAAAAGAATGGAAATCTAGGCCAAGTTAATGTAAAAGAACTATAGTTAGGATGATGGTCTTGTCTTGCATGCAGGTTTGAATCTTCAAGAGGTGAACAGAGGTTTTTCCATTGTAATGCTGTTAGGAATGTAGGCTGGTCACTTTCTTTTCTTTTTTTTTAATTCGAGGAAGAAGGAATCCAAGGCCAGTCTGTTTTAGATTATGAAAGCCTTGGGTCCCCACACCTCACAGGGGATAATAAACCCGATACAAATGTTTTATAAAGTCCAAATTTTGAGTTAGTAGAAAATTGCAAAGGAAAGAGATTTTTGTACGTATACTCTGTTCGCTTTAACTAGGTACAGATATCCCATATCCAGCTTAAATATGTGTACTGAGCGTAACACTAGAATATGGTGCTAGTCACAAAGAAGTGCTATGGAGTGCATGTTGAGTCTTGGTAATCTAAGTTCATAATCCTGAAATAGTCATTAAAACAAGGAAACTATATTTTTAATGGTTCTCTTTCGTTAAAAGTCTGTATGTACTGTGCTATATGGCTTGCTGGGTCTGGTTAATAAATGATAAATGAAGAAAAGTGTACGGTAACTACTCCAGACAGCTTGTTTATGATTTGAGATGTAAGTTTTGTTTTCCCTTAATGTCATAAATTCATTTTAATATAGCCTTAGCATGCCCAAATATTGCTGTATAGGCTCGCTTAGCTTGAGAAAATTAGCAACTCCTGTCCCGCAACTTTTAGAGAACAGATGACGCCTGTGGATCGGACCAGGACCAGACCGTGCTGCAGTCAGTCTGGCTTCTGTGACCACATCTGCCTGTGGACAAGATCCAGTATGTATACAGTCAACAGGCAAAGTATCCACCGAAATCGAATCAAGAGTCGGAGGGAATCTGCAGAATGGCTGAAGAAATCATTGCATCCAACTGTGCCACTTGAAGTTTGCTGGGATGGAAAACTAATTCCCTATGTAACGCCTTCCAATTCTCATCTCATGTGGACTTTCAAAGCTTTTGAATGTACCCAGTTTGGAATCAGGGACCGGAAAGGCCATGGCCAATGTCATCATTGAAACATTAAATGACTGGGGTATATGTGGTAGGAATGGCATTCGACATCACTGCCAGCAATACCGGATTCTGAGTAGGAGGATACACCCTTAGTCAACAACAGTTGCACAAGGATCTCTTCCATCTGGCTTGTCGGCATCATATTGTTGTGATCCTTGTTAAAAAGGCTTCACCATTTGCCTTGGACCGTCCTCTGGTCCCGACATTCACATATTCAAGTGTTCAAATCCAAGTAAAATACTATTGACATAACATGCTTTGAGACCTCAAATGACAATGAGGAAATGTCGGTGATTGATAATGGGCAATGTGATGAGCTCACAGCATTTTGTATGAAATAATTGTAAGAATGCCAACCTCGAGATGATTATCGAGAACTGCTAGAACTGTCCATTGTTGTCTTGGGTGGTGTACCGCCCCGTGGAATACGGTTTCAGCGCCCTGGTGCATTGCCACCATGCCAGATAGATGGCTAAAGTTATATACAGCATCAAAGTCTATCTTTTCCATCATCAGACAAACATCACACTGAAGCAAGGCCGAACACTGAAATGGTCTGTTGTGTTCATCATGAAGCAATACCTAAAATCATGGTTCATGGCACCAAAAGCATCTCCAGCTCCAGCAAACGATCTGAGGTTTCTCCAGGAATTGTCACTTTATCTTGATGGGGATATCTCACTTGTCTGTTTGAAAGCATTTGGTAGTGACTTGTGGTATTTGTCAGAGCAATTAGTTGGTTTGGCATTCTGAGCGCATCGTCCTGGGGCTACAGGTAACAAATGCCTTTGCTGAAAGAGAGGTAGCACTGATTCAAAAGTTTAATCCAGGGTTGACCAAGAACGAAGATCAACGGCAGTTTCTTCTCCAGGTCGTTGAGTAACACAGGCAAGTGTATCCAGATGCGAGGAAGGCAACAGCTGGCAGCAATTGCAAGCCATAAAACTAGGCAATAATGAGTGGGAGTTGGGTTCCCATGATACCCCTTCCCCCAGTAAGGGGCTAATACTCTGCAACGAGAGGGACCTAATGTATGTAACCCAATGGCATATTAACATTACGCCATAATAGTATAACTTTAAACATGAAGCGGCACCAGTTAAAATTATGTAATATGGGATGAAAATTTGTATACACCATTTTATAATCAATAGGAACGAAGTCCTGTGGCAGCTGAAGCAAATTTTTCAAGTTGAAAAATAAGGACCAACCTAATATATATATATTTTTTAAATAATGAATGGAGGAAGGAAAAACAAAGGAAATAAAAATAAGTCCATGCGCCTAAAGGCATCCTCCATTCATAACATATTTATAACAACTGGATTTAAATAAAAGTGGATTAAATGTTTGTGGGAAGCAACTCCTGGGAAGTGAATTCCAGAGAGTAGTAGTTTTGGGGATAAATGAATTTTGATAAGCAGAGGTTCTGCATTGCAGGGAAGAGAGTGTGAGTTCATGAGTGGTCCCAGCTGCCCGAGTATTTCAGGAGAAAATGTGAAGGGGGGACACAATTGAAGCAAGTTCCTCAGTGTACTTGCGGTAAAAATATCGGTAAAATAATGCTAAAGAAACAACATCTCTATGTACTGATAATGGAGGAAGGTCCTGCTTAATTGCAGGATTATTGATTAATCTAATGGCCTTATTTTGAATTTTGCCCAACTGCCTCAGTGCAACCGCTCCACATCCACTCCACAGTGGCACATGACTTTTGTATATTGTGGCCATCTGCTTGTCAGTGTTCACGGACTCTGTACATGTCCCATTTTTTTAGAAGCATTTTTGGCAAGGGATTTAACATAAGCTGTCCAGCTAAGGTTGGGGTTTAGCGTAACAGCTAGGATAGCAATTGTAGTGGATGTGGGAATACTGTCATCATTTAAAATTATGTGAGAGTCTAAGACTCTAAGGGATTCTTTCTGTTGGAGAAATTAATGTATTAAGTTTTCCGATCATTAAATAACACCAGATTTGTTTGTCCCCATTGATTAATTTTAGAAAAGTCCTGGTTCAGAGAAATTGCTGTGTTTATTTGGGAATTTGTAATATCAGACTGTATAAAGGAGGTACTAAATGTGAAAAAACTATGGAGGGTCGAGTCATCAGTATATGAGTGTATTGGGTTGTGAGTGACATAGGAGGTCATTTATATGAATAAGGAAGAGGGTTAAGGCCAAAACTGATCCCTGAGGTACGCCAGCATTTATGGAATGATATTGGGAATAAATTCCATCTACCATGACCCGTATTTTTCTACTATGAAGGTAAGATGAAGTTAGAGGAACCAGTAATGCAAGGCCATAGTGTGAGATCTTAGACAATATGGCCTGGTGCCAAACTCTGTGAAATGCTTTTGCAATATCAAGTGTTATTGTGTGTGTTTCACCGTGTTGGTCTGTTGTTTTGTTAATCTGATAGGTAAGAAGGCAAAGAATGTCTAAAGTTGAACGTTCTTGTGTAAATCCATACTGCCGATCATTGACTAATTTATTGATTTTATATGCATGACTATATGTTTGTTAATTAGTGTCTCAGAAACTTTACTGAGAACGGAAGTTATTGCGATTGGTCTATAGTTTAATGGATCAGAAGTTGCCCCATTTCTAGGAACAGGATAGATATTTGCTTCTTTCCAAGAGGTTGGAAAACTTGAGGTACAGATGCATAAGCGAAAAAATTTTCCCAATACATGAGCCAACACTGAGGAGCAATTTTTAAGTACCATTGAAGGAATTTCATCTGGACCAGTAGCTTTGTCTACTGAGAGATCCTGTAATACAGCTTGTACGTATCTGGTGTGAATCTTGAAAGGAGGTATTTGAGGGGAATCAAAATCAAGTACAGGAATATTGTGATTTTCTGTATTTAGGGTTGAGTTTGTTGAAAAAATGCTACCCTTACTGTATAACACGTACTATAATCTATATCCAATAGAAATAAAACGAAGAGATTGACAGACGTGGACAAGATGAATGCTTGGCAGATCCAGGGCTGACTCAGCAAATATTACCTTGTATTCATCCTTCGTTGTGACAGAAATTTACATGACCAAGTAATTACTTGTTCTCACATGGATATCATAGCCATGTTCAGTCTCACTTCTCATACTCTATATCCATTTTAGCCCCTGGACGAGTAAAATAGCAACAGTGTGGAGATAAGTAGTCAAAGAGAGACATAGAGAAAGGGGCAAGACGGGAGTATCCAAGCAATTTGCAATAAATTTTTTACCCGCAAGAATAAAACCAGCAAAAATCTTCGGCATGCTATTTACCCGTCATTGAGCACGAGTCCATTGGCTGGGCTTACACTTTGTCTGACACACAGTGGCCAGTGGAAAAGGCTTTGCCAACACATTTTGCCAACATTGTTGCTCTTGTGTGTGTGTGTGTGTGTGTGTGTGTGTGTGTGTGTGTGTGTGTGTGTGTGTTATGATACTTTAAATTAGTGGGTGGGAATGATAAAAATAAATAAATAAATACAAATTCTATTTAAACTGTTCTCGATTTACATTTTGCATGCCACACTGTAGAAGAAATCTGTGCAATAAAGAGCCTGAAGATGGAAATTGCGCAGATCCTTCTCCAAAGTTTCGAAACACGGAGATCCCCAAGGCCAGTGAGAGGACTACATTTTTTTTTTTTTAAGGCTGAATGAAGCTAATCTCAACTTTAACAGTTTTGCAAGTTAAGGAAAAGAATACTAACCTAGTGGGGTAGGTGTCTCTTCGAACTGTCTAGGAAACTTTACACTGGGATCTAAGAGTAAATACTATGCTAATCATTTTTTTTTTTTTAATATGACTGGCAGTGGAAGAAGAGGATTCAGCTTTCAAACTACAAAGTCTGGAGTCTTGAGAAATGTCACTCATTGTTTAGAGTAATATTAAAGAACCTTTTGTGTGCATCATATCACATCATCAGAAGCTTACTTCTCAACAAGGTGGAGTCAAAAGTTTTTCGTCACATCTACTCTCCTCCTCTCACAGGCTCCCTTCAACCTCTGTCTCCTCGCCGCACTGTTGTATCTTTATTCTTTCGCTACTTCAATGGCCACTGCTCCTCTGAACTGTCTGTTTGCATCCCTCTACCTCTACGACGAGCTTGTAGCACCCGTCTAGCAACAGACTCTCATCCCTTTTGTGCTCACCTCTTTAATGCAAGAGTTAATCATTACTTCCAGTCCTTCATTTACGCAACAGGCCAACTCTGGAACTGTCTCCCTCTGTCTATATTTCCTACTTCCTATGATCTCCAGCCTTTCAAACGCAGTGTGTCCAGGCTTCTCGAAATGAACGGATCTTGAAGAATTTGGGTGTTGTATTGTTTTTGTTTTTTTCCTTGAGAGGAACGGTTTGCGGGCCCCTGGTCCTTGTTCCTTGCATGAAAAAAAAAAAAAAAAAATGGAGTCTGATTCCAATGAACTTCGGTTTACCCTCGACTGTAGCACCAGTCGAGCAGGGCAGTACTCCCGAGGTGGATGGAAAGCTGATGACAGGGAGTGCTGGAGCTCCCGTTTCATCAGCCCTCAGGACTAGTTCCTGACCATCCCCCTTTGCTGAACTTTTTCAGTGTCTCAGTTACACAGAGAGTAGGCCAGCATGCTCTCCAGTACAAATTTCTCTAACTATCTTCAACAAACTACATGCACAGTACACACTACACTTCCTATTCAAAATTCACAAAAATGGCGTCGATTAATCAAGCCTCGGAGTCCCTAGGGGGGAGGACCATAAATGCCCCCACCATCTGCCCCTCTCCCGGTGACGACTCGAGGTGCCTGGAACCACTGTCTGACTCTCTTCTTCTTCATTTCTGCAACATTCGCGGCCTTTCATCTAACTTTCGCTCTGTTGAGCACAACCTCTCCTCCTCTAAACCTCACCTTTTTCGGACGGAGACTCAGCTGACTGAGGCAACTGACAGCAAACCAATTACTGTATCCTCCTACTTTCTCTATACTCATTTCAAAGCCAAAGGTGGCTGTTGTGTATACATACGCAACGACTTATCTTGCTCTCGTGTTCCTGAACTTGATTCTTCTGAATTCTCCACACTCTGGCTTCGGCTTTCCTGTCATTCTCTGACTAAATATATCTGTGCTGTTTACTTATCCCCTAATTCTACTGACTATCAAAAATTCTTCGACTATCTTACTTCTACGATGGAACACATTCTGTCCATTTCTCCTTTCTCTGAAATCTCCATTCTTGGAGATTTCAATGTTCACCACCACCTTTGGCTCTCCTCTCCTTTCACGGATCCACCTGGTGAACAAGCCTACATCTTTTCTATCCTTAATGACCTAGAGCAGCTTGTACAGCACCCTACCCGTATCCCTGACCGCCTTGGAGAGAGCTCCAACATACTTGACCTCTTCCTCACAACTAATCCTTCTGCTTACTCTGTTAATCTTTTCTCTCCGTTGGGCTCCTCCGATCACAACCTTATTTCCTTAACCTGTCCTATCACTCCGGTGCTCCTGTGGACCCTCCAGGGAAACGTCGTCTGTGGCATTTTGGAGCCGCGAACTGGGAGGCCCTCAGGCAGTACTTCTTTGATTTTCCCTGGAATAATTATTGCTTCCATGGCCGTGAGCCATCTGAGTGTGCCTTGCGCATTACGGAGGTTATTCTCTCGGGCATGGAAGCATACATTCCTTTCTCATATCCTTCGACTAACGCAAGAAAGCCTTGGTTTAATCACGCTTGTTCTAATGCTGTCCGCAACAAGGAGAGGGCCTACAAAAGGTACCGGAGCCAACCCACCCCTGAATCACATCATCTTTACGTTTCTGCCCGGAATCGTGCTAAGTCTGTTCTTCGTTCAACTAAAAATAATTTCATCCATACTAAATGCTCTCAACTCTCCAACTCGAATTCTTCCCGCTCCTTCTGGCACCTTGCCAAAAATCTTTCTAACAACTTTACCTCATCATCCTTCCCTCCTCTTTTCTACTCTGATGGTTCTGTAGCTATTTCTTCTACTGATAAAGCAGATCTCTTCGCACAGACTTTCTCCTCCAATTCCACCTTAGACGATTCAGGTGCTGTTCCTCCATCATTTCTCCCCTCTGACTTCCTCATGGCTGACATTAAAATTTCTTCAGTTGATGTATTTTATGCCATCACTGGCCTTAGTACTAACAAGGCATATGGGTCTGATGGGATCCCTCCTGTTGTTCTCAAGAACTGTGCTTCTGTGCGTACACCCTGCCTAGGCAAACTCTTTCGCCTTTGTCTGTCAACTTGTACCTTTCCTTCTTGCTGGAAGTTTGCTCTCATTCAGCCAGTCCCAAAGAAGGGTGACCACTCCCAACCCTCCAACTATCGTCCAATTGCTTTAACGTCCTGTATTTCAAAAGTTTTCGAGTCAATTCTTAATAGAAAAATTTTAAGGCATCTTTCCTATCACAACCTTCTTTCCGATCGTCAGTATGGGTTCCGTCAGGGACGCTCCACTGGCGATCTTCTCACCTACCTTTCAGACTCCTGGTCATCCTCCTTTCAGGACTTCGGCGAAAGCTTTGCCATTGCACTTGACATCTCAAAGGCTTTCGATCGAGTCTGGCATAAATCTTTAATTTCCAAACTGCCCTCCTACGGTTTCTATCCTTCTATCTGTGCCTTCATCGCTAGCTTCCTTTCTGGTCGTTCTATAGCCACTGTTGTAGACGGCCATCGTTCTTCTCCTAGATCTATCAACAGTGGTGTTCCTCAGGGCTCTGTCCTGTCACCAACTCTCTTCCTTTTATTCATCAATGATCTTCTAAGCTGTACATCTAACCCTATCCACTCATACGCTGATGACTCCACCCTTCACCTTTCCATTCGGTTCCCACCAACGCCCATCTCAACAGTTACTTCAAGAAACAAGGGATGAGGCTATGGCACACCTAATGTCTGACTTGGCTCGTATCTCTGACTGGGGTAAAAATAATATGGTTGTCTTTAATGCATCTAAGACTCAGTTCTTACACCTATCAACCCGACAAAATCTTCCACACGTATACCCATTAATGTTTAATAATATTCAGCTTAATCCTGCATCATCCTTGAACATGCTTGGGGTTTCATTTACTCGGGACTTATCTTGGAAAGATCATATTACATCTCTTGTAAAATCTGCTTCCAAAAGATTGGGTGTGCTAAGCCGACTCCAGCTCTTTCTTTACCCCTGCACAATTGTTGTCTCTATACAGGGTTTTATCCGCCCCTGTGTGGGTACAACTCTCATGTGTGGGGAGGCTCCCCACACACAGCTCTTCTCAATAGGGTGGAGTCAAAGGCTTTTCGTCTCATTAACTCTCCTCCTCTTACTGACTCCCTTCAACCTCTGTCTCTTCGCCGCACTGTTGCATCTTTATCTCTTTTCTATCGCTACTTTAATGGTCACTGCTCCTCTGAACTGTCTGCTTGCATTCCTCCACCTCTACGACGTGCGCGTAGCAACCGTCTGGCAGCAAACTCTCATCCCTTTTCTGTCCAACTCTCTAATGCAAGAGTTAACCGTTACTCCCAGTCTTTCATTTATGCAACAGGTCAGCTCTGGAACTGTCTCCCTCTATCTGTATTTCCTGCTGCCTATGATCTCCAGTCTTTCAAACGCAGTGTGTCCAGGCATCTCAAAATGATCGGATCTTGAATTTGGCTCTCTATTGTATTTTGTTTTTCTCTTGGAGGGAACTGTTACTGCGGGCTCAATGGCCTTTGATTCCTTCTTCCTCGCATAAAAAAAAAAAAAAACAGAGAGAGAGAGAGAGAGAGAGAGAGAGAGACCAAAAGATATTGGTACCTTAAGACACTGACAGGCAGATGAATGGACACTTGGCGTACAAAAATTTCGTGGGTGATTACAAAAGTCAAACAGCTCAAAAACGACACTTCCTCTCCCACCAACATAAAAGCGCCATGAGTATCGGGGAAATTCAGATCTGGAACACTTCAAAAGTTAGCCGACTGTGTACATATTCGGCTGCAACTGCTTCTAAACAAAATAGAACAGGCCATTAAACAATAGGTACACGGTCAATGAACACACTGTTTTTCTTAGTCTCTGCCATACTACCCGTACTTTCCCAGGTATTAAGTAATTCACATTAGAACAATGAAAAATTTTTCATAATCACCTATCAACACTTGACATAACAGTGTAAAGTTGAACTGTTCATCTAATGAAATTAGATTCATCTCATAAGTAATTTTCCTTTTTTTTATCGTTTTGATCGCGTCTTGCTCCAATTTTTTTTTTCACTCATGTTAATCTCTTTCTCTCTCTCTTCGCTTGCCGCAGATGTGGGAGCTCGGGTGCTGGAGGCTGAGCAGCTGCTGGCCGAGGTGCGGGCAGCGGGCGTGGGCGGCCGTGTACTGTGTCGTCTGCTGTTGGGTGTGGGCGTGGCCCTGCCCCGCTGCGACCGCCACCAAGACGCTGTGGCCGTGCTCACTGATGCTGTCCACATGGCCAGGGCCAGGTACTGTACCATGACCACACATGGCCAGGGCCAAGCACCGTACCTTCTAATGCATGTCCACGTAACATGTAACAGGCGTCCACACAAAGTGTGGAACGTGTCCGAGCGAGCGAGCGAGCAAGTCAGGCAGTGCTGAATATTGTCTCATGTGGCTCATCATCCTTTGATTTCCTGACCTGAAAATACTAAAAGGAACTTATTAGATTACACCAAAAATATTCCCTCACAATTCCTAAAACCAATACTACACATGTGCAATAAAAACTGTAACACTGAGTTCTTCATCACCAGTCACAAACATAAAAAAATAGACAATTGATGGTTCAAACTTTTCCAAAATTGTAGTGTGAGTGGTTGTTACAGAAATGGCAGGATTCCAACAATGAAATGTCCGGTCACCATTTAAGCAATTGATATTTGATTTCAATACTTGACGAAACGTAACAAATACCTAATTTGCTCACCTGACATATTACCGCAGTTGTCTTCACAAAGACAGCAACTTGCTAAGCTGTACACCGTAGTAAAAGTATTCAGATGCTGACTTTGCTTTTTGCCCACTCACAAAAACTACTTTCACCAAGTCTTTTGGTGCGCTCCGACTCGAATCAGAAATCAGAAATACAGAGTTTCTTTCGTCGATCAGGGTATTTCATTTGTTTGACTCGGATTCAGTCAAAAATTTCCAAAACAAGCCAAACAGAAGGTATTATTTGCTTTGAAAAGGCAAAACCTAGTTGCTGTCAGCAATCGTCGGAAAATACTGCCGAGCTACTCACGCAACTTTAGACCGTTACTTCTTGTGCAGCCAGCGTAACGCTAATCTGCCTTAAAAAAAAGTCATTTCCTCGATTTCTGAAAACTATTGGGAATTATGGGTTGTGTATGAAATGAAAATAATTGAGGATTTTTGTGTAATTTTCAAATTGGTGTCTATCTTTCTTGTAACTTCAAAATTGGCTGAGGTATACACAAAAGTTCGCTACTGTACTACAGAGTTTTCCTCCCAAACCCTGCCCCCATTTCTCGTTGATGCGATATATCTTTCACTCCAGTATATATGTCGGGGGTCCAAACGGTGACTAAATTTGGTGTTCAAGCGAATGAAGCGAGAGAGAACAATTATTCTTTCTCTCTACATGACCCCAAAACATATGGCCATGTGATGTATCCCCTTGTCCTTCCATCTAATATACTATAATCCTGTGTGTGTGTGTGTGTGTGTGTGTGTGTGTGTGTGTGTGTGTGTGTGTGTAATGCAGCTAAAACTGGAAAAAGGATTTTGATGAAACTTGGCAAGGTGTTTAGAACTGGGTCCTTGAAGGGTCAGTTTCAATTTCCTGTCAGTTAATATAATCTGAAGGGGTATTTTAGTCCCTAATACATGTCCTCATTGGTGTTATAATATGAACACGTGGAAGAGGCGGCGGATCATTTCTGTGGAATTTTTCATACATTATTAGAGAAAGAGAGAGAGAGGGGGGGGGGTTGTGTACATCTATATTCAGATTATTACTTCACTGAGGCTACGAACAGACAATTTTAGTTAGCAGAAACTGGTGGTAGCTGTGGTGGTGGTGGTGGTGGTCGCTGTGGCAATGATGGTGGTGAGGGTAGCTGTGGTGGTGGTGGTGTTGGTGGCGGTTGTGGCGGTGGTCGCTGTGATAATGGTGGTAGTAGCTGTGGTGCTGATGGTGGTAACTTTGATGATAGTGGTGTGGTGATGGTTGTTGTGATGATGGTAGTAGTGGCTGTCATGATAATGGTGGTATGGTAGCTGTGATGATGGTGGTAGCTGTGATGGTGATGATGGGGGTAGTGTGATGCTGATGTTGGTGGTGGTGGTGGTAGCTGTGATGGTTTTAGTGGTGGCTGTGATGGTGATGGTGGTATGGAAGCTGTGGTGATGGTAGTAGCTGTGATGGTGATGGTGGTATGGTAGCTGTGGTGATGGTAGTAGCTGTGATGGTGAATGTGGTGGTGGTAGCTGGGATGAAGGTAGTGGTGGTTGGTGTGATGAAGATGGTGGTAGCAGCTGTGATGGTGGTGATGGTTCAAGAGCACTGCAGCCCAGTAGTATCTTATACTGTCTGTGTGAGTATATATATATATATATATATATATATATATATATATATATATATATATATATATATATACAATGTACATAAATATACAGTACCCTCTCGTCCAATACGAGTTTGTCCAAGACGCTTCACGTCCAAGACGGAAACCATAAATAATAATCCAATATATTGTTGTAATACGGTTGCATACGTCCAATACGGAACCAACGGTTCATAACGGCCCAAATCCGAGGAGAATACAGCTATGACGGTCTCACCCGGCCTAATACGGTCCCCTCACCAGGGAGAGTGACGTGGTTACGATGTTGTCCAATAAAATATTGGCATCTGGTCACGTAATGAGCGTGCAGGGCATGCTTTTAACTCTCTCACCAGCGCATCGTGGACACACTTACCACGTGTTGCACCCAGCGTTTACCTCTAGGTAATTGCCTCTCCTTGCGCAACAATGCCTACAAAACCGTCTGCTAACCCCTTGAAGTGCCGCCATCTACCTCCGGGTACTAAGCTGTAGATAATTGAGCCACAAAACTGGAGATAATCAGCTCAGAAACACACTTTCAAGGTGAGGAAATTTGTTTTGGTGCCAAAATTGGTTTAGGTTGATGTTTTGGGGGTCACTTTTCGAAGATTTTGTGACAAAATTAATTTTTTCCATAAGGTCATGTGTTGGTCAAAGATACAGTATTTCTTGTCCTAGACGGGACTACCATCTTGGATGCGCGGGTACTGTATATAATATATATATATATATATATATATATATATATATATATATATATATATATATATATATATATATATATATATATATATATATATATATCGTAGAGCCAGAGTATTGTTAACGAAGGACCTTATAACATAGAAAGCATGGGAGTGCAATGCAGAGCCTGGGATCCCCTCTCAGCCAAGTCCCAAACCCACCCTGATGATTCCAAAACAAAGTTTCTAGCTCACCTAAACCTTCAAATAGCTTTCAAACAAGCTTAACTGTGCCGAAAAGCACTATAACTCACCTACAACCAAAAATAAAATATGAAAATCATTAAAAAGTCTGGAAAAATGTCAAACTTAGTAAACTGTACCAAAAAATTAGTATTCACCCCACCTATGACTAAAACACATTAAGCCAAAAAACAGTTTGTAAATCAATAGAAACAAAATTAAAGTCGAAAATATCATCAAAGTCGGTTATAAAAGAAGCCATCGGATAAAAACCCACACGATAACTGGGGACTGGATTGGGGACTGGCCATTGATAGGCGGGGAAGGATTTTAATTTCTTTTACATCGCTATGGCGGGGCATCGTATAGTGAATGATCGTATAGCGGGGTCTCTCTCTCTCTCTCTCTCTCTCTCTTTATATATATATATATATATATATATATATACACACACATACATTGGCCACGGACTTCTTGCTTGGAAAAAGCGGTCATAATAGGAAGAAAATCACCAAGACTTGTAAATACATCTTCATCTTTATTGGCCAACGTTTCGGTACACTACCTTTACCATCATCAGAGCCTAAAAAAGAAAAAAATATATATCCTTACAATATTGTAATCATAAGTAACAAAAACTGCGCTAATTTCTGCAGAAAAACCTTAAGGTGAAAAGTGCAAAATAAAATTTGGCAAAAAACCTATGTGAAAATAATGAATTAAAATGATTATCCCAGGTCAGATAAAAAATCTCAAGTAGAACAGATTCCAAAGGAAAGTAATATCTGCTGGTGCTACTGACAACGAAACGTATTCTAAATTATATGTATCTGGATCCGACCCGGCATTATTCACGGGTTCCCAAAGTTCATAAAGAAAATTGCCCCTCACGTTTCATCCTTCCCGCCATATTTACATATAACAGTGACCTGGAGAAATTTTACATTCCATGCATTTCGCTTACAATTGCCAACCAGTATATTGCAAAGGATTAATTCTCATCACCGACTGCGTAATGGCTTGTTTTGATATAAAATTATTATTTACTAATATCCTCCTCAAGGAGACTATTGATATTTGTCCGAAAATCTCTAACGAAGATGATAAACGACTTTAAGTAAACCCCGGTTCAAGGAACTTCTAACATAATCTTCAAGTGACTGTCACTCTTTGTTCAATTGTACCACACATCGACAAAAAGATGGTGTAATGATGGGCTTCCCCCTTGGATAAATATTACCAGTAGGTCTTCTGTGTCACCACGAGGAGAGATGGTTTGAAAACCGCTCACAAAATTCTAAATTAGAGACGTTATGTAGATGACACTTTCTTGCATTTTAAGTGTGTCGACCATGTTCTGCAGTATTTAAGAGTACAACTCTCAGCATGATTGCATAGAATTCAATTCCGAAACCATGGAAAATAACATGCTCACTTTTCTCGATATCAAGATAAATAGGCAGTCCAATACTTTCACGACGTCGGTATACAGGAAAGCAACATTCACGGATCTGTGCTCATAATTCACATCTTTCGTTCCTATAGAATACAAACGAAATCTAGTGGTAACTCTTGCTATACAAGCTTTTCATGTATGTCTAGGCTACTTACGTTGACTGCAGTACTACGATACCTGAGAAATTTACCACACAAGAACGAATTTCCATTATATTTTATTGATACATATATCGGAAAAACACTGAGTAAATTACTACCCTTATCTGTTAAGTCCTCATTGTTTTTGCTGGAAAAGGAAGCTATTCACTCCGTAAACGTTTAGCCAGCTTACTACGTGAATTTTATCCACATCTAAATCATAGAGTAGTTTTCAAGGCAAATTGCACTATCCAGTTATACTTTAAGTTCAAGAACGTGATTCTTGAGGAGCGGAAATCGTCTGTGTATATCACTATAAATGTCAAAGATGTAGTGCATTGTATATAGAGAAGACAAAACAGCAAGGGCGTAGCGAAGGGGGGGGGGGAGCGGAGCAGGCGGCCACGCACCCCCCCCCCTTGAGGATCTTGAAATCGTATGGGGCTCAAAAAAAATCATAAATCTTTAAAAATAAATAAATGAATAAATAAATAAATAAATAAATCATTATATATATATATATATATATATATATATATATATATATATATATATATATATGTATATCTATCTATCTATCTATCTATATATATATATATATATATATATATTGTATATCTATCTATCTATCTATATATATATATATATATATATATATATATATATATATATATGTACCGGGTATATAAACACATCATCATTCATCATCATCATCCGGACCTCCTTTCCCACCCTAGGTCAGAGTGAGGAGTAGCAATGTCCAGACAGCCCAAATTTGTCCCAATCCAATGGGCCACATTCCATTCACTCGTCATTCATGCCCCCGGAGTCCTGGCTCTATCGGATACGCTAAAAACATTCACCACCTTTTGTAGCTTCACATAAACGTATCTGATAGTCATATATATATATATATATATATATATATATATATATATATATATATATATATATATATATATATATATATCACACTGGTCCAACCACAATCCGAATTCAGATGATTCAGACAGAGTCAAATTATAGAATTTTTGTTCTCATGCCAACACTATTTGATGTGCTCCAGAACTTGAAAGATTTACAGTCACAATAAACAGACCCTGAGGCTAGGCTTTCTGATTCCGGCTTCGATTAGTTCAAATGCTTCTAGTGATGAGCAAATATGGCTAAACAATGCTCTGTCATTCTGAAAACCTGTTCTTCCAAATACATTATCAATGCAAGTGGCAGGAGAGTGGGATGGATGGTGCAGCTTGTGGCATTCAAAAGACAAAGATAAGCCTAATAATGCCATGTCAACACTAGATGTATGTGATGTACTTTCTTTCCCAACTATTCACAGACTTCTCCAAATTTTTACATGTCAACCAGTAACAACAGCGACACCAGAACGTTCATTCTCAAATCTTCATCATCTAAAAATCTGGTTGAGCAATACTGTGAAAGAAGAAAGAGTGCATTGGCTCTAATGAGTTTGACTGGGACACAATATGGCTAGATGATGCGACATAATTATGGAAAGAGAAAAGCAAGACGACTAAATCTCCTTTTATGAATATTTTGACATGGCATGCAAAATTGCTGATAACATGCATATGTAACTAGATTTTTTTTTTTCTAGTTGATATAGCGGATATAGAATACAAGCATGAATGAAACTACAGTTATTTGTCTGAGTTCGACAGTATCTTATGTTTTAGTTAATCAGTGTATCCTCCTACTTAAAATAATCAGACCTATGCTTTCTTAAGCAATATTCTTTTCAAAGTATAAAAACGATTAGCTCGAATAAGTGCTAAAGCTTTAATTACCTATTATATATATATCTATATCTATCTATCTATCTATCTATCTATCTATATATATATATATATATATATATATATATATATATATATATCATCATCATCAGCCGTTTGGGTATCCACTGCAGGACCGGCCTATCCCGACCGAAGTCGGGACGATACAGCCAATGTACCTTTACCAAGTGGCTAAAGCTGTCCGGTAGAGATTGTATGTTGGGTGAGAAGTGCTTGTAAGTGTAATTGTAGTGTTGGAGTGGTTTTGGATGTGTGTATAGTCTGTGAACCAAATGTAATCGGCCCGTGCAAGCCGACTGGGTGCAAGCATACTTTACAGTAAGCGACAATGATTCAACCACAGCACCCCTTGTGTCCGCCAATGCAGTACGTGGCCGGGTGAACACTCCCAAAGTTTATTACCCTGGCGGGGCGCGAACCCTTGTTCACCCGTGAACGAAACGCACTGTACCACTGTGCCACAGAGGCTCATATATATATATATATATATATATATATATATATATATATATATATATATATATATATATATATATATATATATATATATATGGGAGTGTTCACCTGGCCACGTACTGCATTGGCGGACACCAGGGGTGCTGTGGTTGGACCAGTGTCGCTTACTATAAAGTAAGCTTGCATCCAGTCGACTTGCGCGGGCCGATTACACTTGGTTCACAGACTACACACACATCCAAAGCCACTCCAACACAACAATTACACTTACAAGCACTTCTCACCTTACAATCTCTACAAGACAGCCTAAGCCACTTGGTAGAGATACATTGGCTGTATCGTCCCGACTTCTGTCGGAATAGGCCGGTCCTGAAGTGGACACTCAACCGGCTGATGAGATGAGGTGATATATATATATATATATATATATATATATATATATATATATATATATATATATATATATATATATATATATGGCGTAAATTTTTTTTGTTTGAACGGTCAATGAAAATAGGCAAGTTTAAGTAATTTTGCATATTTTAAAGGTGTACCCTTGTAGTTTGACCAAGTTGGTAGAATTTCAACGCACGGCACATTTATAATTATAGATGATGTATGGACTATCAAAGTGGTTCTTAATATTTTATATGATACTTGAGTCTTGAGGTACCAAGAGACTTGTGAAATATTTAAAATTATATTGCATTCCTTTAGAACACAGTGTATATTTTTGTTATCACCTTTTGTCAGATTAATATTGACATTTCCAGGCTCCAACTAACTTAGCTAAGATTAGTATTTGAAGGCGAGGCTTTTATTCCATAAGGGTCATTAAAAGAGCTTCTATTTTCAGCCAAAACCATTTTCTTTCTCTATTTTTCGCCATTTTCACTGTAATGAGTTATCATCTAAATATTCCAATACATACCTTCATATACCTCAGAAAGACCCTAAAAGTGCTTGATAATCAAAAATTTTCCTGGGGGGGGGGCTGTCACAGAGCCCCCCTAGACACCCCACCTGCAGAGGCTCACTTCACTCACCTCCCAAGACCATTTCAAGAATCTATAGACATCTTTCTCCCGTCCCCCCATTGTGAACTTTCTGGCTACTCCTCTGCAAAACGGCACCTCAAAACACGCATGTGAACACTTTGGTCGATCTGTTCGAGCAGACTACCCTATTACCAGCCCTCCTTTTTCAGCTATTCTTAAACATGCTCATGACAACTACCACTCTATGTCCATGGAGAGTTTTTGTGCCGACCAGTTCGTCTTCAGACAGAGACCTGTTAATAACTGAGCCCTTTCTGTCATACAGGGACAAACCTACTATCAGCAATAATGAGGTATCAACAAAATTACTTTTTTTTTTTTTTTGTCTTTAACGTTTCTTAGGGTTTTTGTATTTTTCTTTGCTCAGTGCTTGTGTTTACGTAAGTTTGTTACGAAACAAAGTTTTACTAACCATTGTGGCATCTAGTGATTTTTTTTATTTTTAACCTTCTTGTTAGGATATTTTTGCTAGTATTTACGTAGTTTTTTCGTACGACAGTGAATACTTGCCACACTCAGCAATGTGTTGTGGATTAATTACCCGTCTCCGCCCCGGATGCGCTCAGAGACGGGTATTGTTTTCACATGGTTTGTCTGTTTGTTTGTTTGTTTGTTTGTCTGTCTCTCTGTCTGTCTGTCTGTCTGTCTGTCAGTCTGTCTGTCTGTTAGCAACTTTACGGTAAAACTACTGGTGCGATTTTCACTAAAGTTACTGGGATGATGGGCTATGACCATCTGATCACCTGATTAAATTTTGGGCCAATTTGGGCCGAGTCCTAGGCTGTTGGCCCCCAAAATGCAAAAAAAAAAAAAGAAAAAGAAAAAAAAGGACGGGGGGGGGGGGACTGGTAAAAATCGTTTCCACAACTCCTTTCAAATTCGTCATATCGACATGAAACCAAAACCTAAAGACGCATCTCTCAAATCCGCATCTTATGGCTCATTATATCAGGGGGGTCACACCCCACTTACGGTTGGGGGGTCAGTGTCAGGTGGGTAGGGCCTAAAATTTCAAATGGGCATAAAATCGTCTGTTTTTAACAGATTTGCTTCAAATTTGATATGTGACATACTAGATATCCTGTTCTGTTTAAACGTCAGCACTAAAATGACTGCCGGGGACGGGTTTGCTGTGCCTTGGTACTGCATCTTTTTAATTTCTGTTTTGATATTAATTTTACTTACCAGACCTGATTTGAGATTTTTTATTATTTGACCTGGAATAAACTTTTAAATTCATTATAATGCATGACTACAATACTGTAAAGAAGAACAGTATATACATGTACAGCCCTTTATTTCTTTGTTAGGCTTTGATGTGGTAGATATATTGTACTGAAACGTTAGCCGATAAAGACGAAGATGCATGTGCAAGACCTGGTGATTCTCTCCATCTATGTCTATATCTATCTATATCTTTCTGTATATGTATATATATATATATATATATATATATATATATATATATATATATATATATATATATATATGTATATATATATATATAGTGGTGGGTGGGGGCGCTCACAATCCACTCACTCGATGTAGTGCTGCTGTTTGGTGTCTGCTCTTTCCTCTCCTCCAACCTTCATTCCTTCCATCCTCTTCTATCTTTCCTTCATTCTTTCCTTGTCCTTCTGCCTACGGGTGACTTTACACTCCCTCTTCTGTCTTTCTTTCCTTCATTCTTTCCTCTTTTTTCTGCCTGTGGGTGACTCTACACTGAGTGACAAGCCAAATGGTTTCCTGAACACCAGGAAACCATTTACTACGCTGGGTGGTAACCATAAAACTAAATTTTGGCGCCTGGTGGTTTAGTGGGTAATTATTGCACTCCAATCGGATTGAGCCGGTGAAGGTTTATATCCAAGGGATGGTTGGGGTTGATTGCTCATGTAATGTCACTAGGGGATGAGTGTGGCTGGTCACTCTCATCTTAAATGTCGGGACCAACTATCTAGCCCCGGGCTCTTACGCTCCTCATGGGGCAATGTAGGATTGGATGATGGATGGATGGATATATATATATATATATATATATATATATATATATATATAAAATCAGGTTTACCCTGCATATATGTATGTATATATGTATGTATGTATGTATGTATGCATTTATGTATCTATATCTATCTACCTATCTATCTATCTATCTATCTATATATATATATTATCAAGGTTACCCGACATATATGTATGTATATATGTATCTGTCTATCTATCTACCTATGTATCTGTCTATCTATGTATCTATCTATCTATCTATCTACACACACACACACACACACACACACACACACACCCTATCAGGGTTACCCGGCATTGCCGGGCAAAAAAGGCGAACACTGTAATCCTATTTGTTCTAGTTCAATCGTTCTTTTCTACTCCAGAAAGACCATGTATATACCTCTGATGCTTTTGAAGAGGGTTTGTAAGATGTCCACTAACTTTTTATT
The DNA here is from genome assembly GCF_032717465.1 of Coenobita brevimanus. NCBI lineage: Eukaryota > Metazoa > Arthropoda > Malacostraca > Decapoda > Coenobitidae > Coenobita > Coenobita brevimanus. Next base: position 17,509,691 of record NC_137032.1, read on the forward strand.
TCAGTTTTTGCAGAATAACGCACAGTATTTCCGTGCACTTATTTTGCTATTACCGGAGACCTAAAATGACCTCAGAGGTCAACCTCACATAGCCTATGTCCGAACAGGTCATGTGAGTCTTCAGGCCAAAAACTCGGCTGCTGGGTCCAGTTGTTTGAGTGTGTATTACCGGTGACCTCAAGTGACATCCGACCAGTGACCTCAAATGACCTCGGAGGTTAACATCACGTATCATATGTCCGAACTGGAGGTCATGTGCGTCTCCATACCAAAAATTGGGCTGGAGAGATACCCGGCGTTGCCCGGGCCAAAAAGGAGAACATTCTAACAGTGGCAAATGACCTTCAGTAGATCTGAATATTCACCCCCCTAAAACCATCCTTGGGTCACTCTGATTCAGAATATATATGTGTCTGGGGGTCTCTGACCAGGACAAACAAGCAAATAGAATAGAAGGTGGTTCTTTTATATATATACTGTAGATATGAAGGGGTAGACTGTACGAGTAGTACCAATCGAGCAGGGTAGTACTCCCAGGGTGGATGGAAAGCTGATGACGGGGAGAGTTTGAGTTCCAGTTTCATCAGCCCTTTGGACAAGTTCTTGACCATCCCCCTTTCTTGTACCTTTTAAGTGTTTCAATATCACAGAGAGTAGGCCAGCATACCGTCCAATACAAGTATCTCTAAGTGTTAAAACCAAACTAGATTCACATTGCACACCACACTTCCTATTCAAAAAATAAAATGGCGTCATTGAACCAAGCATCGGAGTCCTCGGGGGGGGGGACCATAAATGCCCCCACCATCCTCCCCTCTCCCTGTGATGACTCAAAGAGCTGCCAGGAACCACTGTCTGACTCACTTCTTCATTTCTGCAACATTCGCTGACTTTCCTCAAACTTTCTCTCCGTTGAACACTGCTTCTCCTCCTCTAAACCTCACCTTCACTTCTTAACTGAGACTCGGCTGTCTGAGGCAACTGATAGCAAACCCTTCTCTGTATCCTCCTACAATCTCTATACTCATTTCAAAGCCAAAGGTGGCTGTTGTGTATATGTACTCAGCTACTTTTCTTGCTCTCGTGTTCCTGAATTTGATTCTATTGAATTTTCTACTCTCTGGCTTCGGATTTCCTATCATCCTCTGACTAAATATATCTGCGCTGTTTACTTAACCCCTAATTCTACTGACTATGAAAAATTCTTCAACTATCTTACTTCCATGATGGAACACATCCTATTCAATTCTTATTCCTCTGAAATCTCCATTCTATGAGATTTCAGTGTTCACCATCACCATTGGCTCTCCTCTTCTTTCACTGAACCACCTGGTGAAAAAGCCTACATCTTTTCTAACCTTAACGACCTAGAGCAACTTGTACAGCATCCTACCCATATTCCTTACCGCCTTGGAGAGAGTTTCAACATACTTGACCTCTTCCTTACAATTAATCCCTCTGTTTACGCTGTTAATCTTTCCTCTCTGCTGGGCTCGTACGATCACAACCTTATTACTTTAACCTGTCCTATCACTCCAGTTCGGCCTGTGAACCCTCCAAAGAAACGTCAGTTGTGGCAGTTTGGAGCTGCTGATTGGAAGGTCCTCAGGCAGTACTTGTTTGATTTTCCATGGGATGATTATTGCTTCCATGACTGGGAGCCATCTGAGCACGCCTTGCGCATTACGAAGATTATTCTCACGGGCATGGTACAATACATTCTCCTGTCATATCGTTTGACTAATGCAAAAAGCCTTGGTTTAATTGCACTGGTTCTAATGCTGCCCACAACAAGGATAGGGCCTATGAAAGGTACCGGAACCAACCCACCCCTGAATCACATCTTTTTAATATTTCTGCCCAGAATCGTGCTAAGTCCGCTCTACTAAAAGTAACTTCATCCGTACTAAATGCTCTCAACTCTCCAACTCGAATTATTCCCGTACCTTCTGGCACCTTGCCAAAAACCTTTCTAACAACTGTACCTCGCTATCCCTCCCTCCTCTTTTCAACTATGATGGCACTGTAGCTATTTCTTATACAAACAAATCTCTTCACTCAGAGTTTCTCCTCCAATTCCGCCTTAGATGATTCCGATGCTTTTCCTCCATCACTACCCCTCCTGACTTCCTCATGGCTGACCATAAAATATCATCAACTGCTGTATTTTCTGCCATCACTAGCCTCAATACTGACAAGGCATATGGGCCTGATGGTGTCCCTCCTGTTGTCCTCAAGAACTGTGCTTCTGAGCTTACACCCTGTCTAGGTACTCTTTCGCCTTTGTCTGCACCTTAAAATTTAAAGCATCTTTTCTATCACAATCTTCTTTCTGTTTGTCAGTATGAGTTCCATCAGGGACGCTCCTCTTTTGATCTTCTCACCTACCTTTCAGACTCCTAGTCATCCTCCTTTCGGGACTTTGACAAAAGCTTTGCCATTGCACTTGACATATCAAAGGCTTTCGATCGAGTCTGCCATAAATCTTTTATTTCCAGACTGCCCTCTTACGGTATCTATCCTTCTATCTGTGCCTTCATCTATAACTTCCTTTCTCTTCATTCAATCGCTGCTGTTGTAGATGGCCACTGTTTTTCTCCCAGCTTCATCAGCAATGATGTTCCTTAGGGCTCTGTCCTGTCACCAACCTTCTTCTTTTGATTCATTAATGACCTACGCTGTATGTCTAACCCTATCCACTCATACGCTGATGATTCCACCTTTCACCTTTCCATTTGGATCCCGCAATGTCCATCTCAGCTGTTATTCAACAAACAAGGGATGAGGCTATGGCACACATAATGTTTGACTTGGCTTGTATCTCTGACAGGGGTAAAAGTAATCTTTTTAATGCATCAAAGACTCAGTTCTTATACTTATCAATCTGTCAAAATCTACCACAGGAGTACCCACTAATGTTCAATGATATCCAGCTCCATTCTGCATCATCCTTATACATACTGGGGGTTTCATTCTCTCAGGATTTATCTTGGAAAGATCATATTAAATCTCTTGTAAAATCTGTTTCGAAGAGATTAGGTGTACTGTAATAAGCCGACTCCATACCTTCTTTACCCCTGCACGGTTGTTGACTTTATACATGGGTTTTATTCGCTTCTATGTAGAATACAACTCTCATGTGTAGGGAGGCTCCCCACATACAGCTCTTCTTAACAAGGTGGAGTCAAAGGCTTTTCGTCTCATTAACTCTCCTCTTACTGGCTCCCGTCAACCTCAGTCTCATCGCCGCAGTGTTGCATCTTTCTCTTTTCTGTCGCAACATCAATAGTCATTGCTCCTCTAAACTGTCTGCTTGCATCCTTCTGCCTCCGCGACGGGCATGTAGCACCCGTCTTGCAACAAACCTCTCTAATGCAAGAGTTAACCGTTACTCTTAGTCCTTCGTTTATGCAACAGGTCATCTCTGGAAATGTCTCCCTCTGTTTGCATTTTCTGCTTCCTATAATCTCTAGCCTTTCAAACGCAGTGTGTCCAGGAATCTCAAAATGAACACATTTTGAATTGGCCTTCTGTTGTATCTTTTTTTTTTTTTAAGGAACGGTTTCCGGGCTTGTGGCTTTTAGTTCCTTCTTCCTTGCATATATATATATATATATATATATATATATATATATATGTGTGTGTGTGTATGTATACATATATATATATATATATATATATATATATATATATATATATATATATATATATATATATATGTGTGTGTGTGTGTGTGTGTGTGTGTGTGTGTGTGTATGTATATATATATATATATATATATATATATATATATATATATATATATATATAGATAGATTGATAGATAGATAGATAGATAGATAGATAGATAGATATGGATAGATAGATAGATAGATAGATTTGGGAACAAAATGATTCCCCGTTATACATAGCGAGTAATGAGAAGGGTGGGTGGTGAACTGAATGAATTGAAGGCAGTGATTAGTTATGTGTGTGTGTGTGTGTGTGGATGAGGCAATGAAAAGGTATGTAATGGATGCAAGACCATACAGAGGATGGGTGAGTGGACTTTCGGTCCACCACTTTGTGGTGGTGAAAGTCAAGGTTTAAATGCAATGAAAGTACAGAAGGAGGGAAGGACAGAAGGAAGAAATATATGCGGCGTGGGTAGAAATGTTGCAAGAGGAGGAGAAAAGGGCAGAATATAGGAGAGAAGTGGAGGAGCTACTTGGGAAATATGATTTGGAGCAGATGGGTGACGTGAAAGCTGTGTACAAGATTTTCACAGAAGAAATCTGTGTATCATGTGAGATGGTGTGTTGGGTGAAGAGGAGACGTAAGGGGGTTCAAGGAACAGCATGATTGAATGAAGAAATGTGAAAGGCTGTGGAACAAAAGATGAAAGCGTATAGTAAGTGGATGAGAAACAGGGGCGTGGATGAAGTTGAGAGACGGGATAGGGAGATATTTGTGAAGAGGAAGTGGTAGATGAAAAGATTAGTAAGAGACAGTAAGAAGAGACTGGAAGAAGAATTTGGAAGGAATCTGAGTGTAAAGTGGAGGAACTGTATGAAAATTTTCTGGAAGAAGGTAAAGATAGTTAGACAGGGTGATGAAGAAGTTAGTAGGGGAGTTAAAGAAAAAAAAAGACAGATTAATAGCGGAGAAAGAAGAATAAAGTGAGCAGATGGAGAGAACACTTTAAGGAACTGTTATACACTGAGAATGAAAGTAATGGGGAATGGCTGGGAGAAGGAGGTAGGTGAGAAGGGAGGATGAGAACGGTAGGATAGAAGTAGTAGAAGCAATGAAGATAGTCAAAATGGGGAAAGCCCCAGAAATTGAAGGAGAGTGTTGTGAAATGTTGAAGCATGGAATAATAGTAGATACTAGTAGGAAGGATGTAGAAGATGTACAGATTGGCCTGGGAGGAAGGTCCAGTAGAGTCACGGAGGTTTGAAAGTCAGGTATAAGTCCTTCCCTTCACAAAGGAAAAGGGGGGAAGGAGAAGTGTGTGGTAATCATAGAGGCATTTGTCTTCTTAGTATAATAGGAAAAGCATATGATAGGGTAGTTATTGTCAGAGTTAAGCAAATAACATAGGAATTAGTTGGAGAAGAACAGGGAGGTTTTAAGAAAGGAAGAGGTCGTGTAGATCAGATATTCGTCCTTGGGTCTTTAGTGGAAAAGTTTCATGAGAAGTGTATGAAGTTGTATGCCCCCTTCATGGATTGAAGAAACCGTATGACAGAGTGGATAGACAAGGAATGTGAAAAATTTTAAGAATATATGGAGTGCATGAGTTACTGAATGCCGTGAAGAGTATGTATGAGGGTGCTAAGGCTGCGGTGTGTGAGGATAGTGAACTGAGTGAATTTTTCTATCTGAATGTTGGATTGAAACAGGGATGTGTCGTGTCTCCATGGTTGTTCAGTCTGTATATGGATGGGATTATAATAGGGGTACAAGAAAGAGCAGTGGATGTTGGAGCGGCCCTAATGAGAGTGGGCAGTGTTTGGAAACGTCTTGTACTGTTGTTTGTAGATGATGCTGCGTTGTTAAGCGAAGACGAAGGGGAACTTCAAAGCTTTGTAAATGAATTTGGGAGAGTGTGTAAGGTACAGAATCTAAAGATGAATGTAAGGAAGTTATGGTCTTTGAGAGAAATGGAGTCACTGAATTTACAGTGAGGTTGGATGATAAGGACATGGAAAAGGTGAATGCATTTAAATATTTGGGTAGTGTGATGAGTAAGGCTGGGAGTTTCGGGGATGAAGTGCTTGAATGAGTGCAACAAGGAAGAAACGTTGCTGGTTCTTAGAAAGCAGTGATAAGAAATAGGGAAGTGAACATGGAAGTAAAAAAGTCACAGCATGATAGTATTGTCATACAAACTCTGACTTAGGAAAGTGAAGATTGGAGCTTGTTGGGAGAACACAAGTGAAGAATGAGAGCAGTGGAAATCAGTTATTTGAAAGGAGCAAGTGGAGTTACATGGAGAGACAGACTAACAAGTGGAGAAGTGAGGGATCGTTGTAGTGTGGATGTGGATGTGATAGAAAATATTAAGAGAAATGCAGTGAGGTGGTTTGGCCATGTGGAGAGGGTGGAGAGCGAGAGATTAACCAGGAGAGTGTGTGTGAGGTGGCGGGATGGAGAGGGAGGGGGAAGCCGAGGATAAGATGGAGGATGGAGGATGAGATATCGGCTAACTGGTTTAGAAAGCCCCTGTACACAAATTCTTCGGCCTATACTTTTCCGGACTGTCCTTTCTTCCTCGGCATTTGCTTAAACCTCATAAATCCAATGACATTAAGTATAGTAATGTACCTTTTTTGAAATTCATGCCGCCCAGAGACAATGTAACTTAACTCCGGGGAGAGCTTTCGAACGGGAAAACTTAGTACTAGTCTTTAGTAAAGCCAAATCTGCTGAAAAAAATAAATAAATCAAAATCGTATGTCGAACAATATTGTGATTGCAAAATTATATTACATAGTCAACAAATCCTACCGGATTTATTAAAGTTACTGCGTGCAAACAGCTCAACACAAATGGATGCAGTTTTTCTATACGAATAGGTATTTGGCCGAGCAGACCTATCGATTACAGGCAAGTAACTGCTTCTGTATTGTGGTCCTACGGGTGCAAAATAGTACACTAACAAGGGTAAGCGGCGTTGCCGGGCCAAAAAGGCGAACACTCTAATCCTATTTGTTATAGTTCAATCTACTCCAGAAAGACCATGCACAGGCATAGACACAAGTATCTTCCCAAAGTTTTACATAGCGGAAAAAACGAAGCATCTGAAGCACGCACTGGATGAGATTTTGTTTTCATTGTCTTTCTCCAGTTGTAATTTTTTTTTTTCCAGACTGAGCTGGAAAGATAAAAGTTTTTGTGACTGTACCTCTTATGCTTTTGAAGAGGGATTATTAGGGGTCCAGGAACTTTTCATTTCAACTTTTGCAGACTAACACACAGTATTTCTGCGCACTTGTTTACTGTTACTGGTGACCTCAAATGACCTTGGAGGTCTACCTCACATAGCCTATGTCCTAACTGGAGGTCATGTGAGTGTCCATGCCAAAAATTGGGCTGCTTAGTCCAGTTGTTCTAGCGTGTATTATCGGAGACCTCAAATGACCTCCGACAAGTGACCTCAAATGACCTCGGAGGTCAACTTCACATAGCCTATGTCCAAACTGAAGATCATGTGAATGTCAGTGCCAAAAATTGGCCTGCAGGGGTACCCGGCGTTGCCCGGGCAAAAAAAAAAAAAAAAAAAAAAAAAAAAAAAAGAAAACACCACCGGTGACCTCAAATGACCCATATCTGAATTTTGATCTGCTTATAAACATTCCATGGGTAACCCTGATTCAGAATATCTATGGGTCTGGGGGTCTCTGGCCGTTGGTTTGGGCGTGATTCAAGGACAAACAAAAAACAATGTGTCTCATATATATCTATATCTATCTCTATCTATCTATCTATCTATATAGACAGATAGATAGCTAGATGTAGATATAGATATAGAAATAGATATATATATAGGTATATATAAGAGCCACATTGTTTTATATATATATATATATATATATATATATATATATATATATATATATATACACATCATCATCATCATCATCGAATCCTAGATTGCCCCTTGAGGAGCGTATGAGCCCGGGGCTAGGCAGTTGGTCCTGACATTTAAGATGAGAGTGACCAGCCTCACTCATCCCTGAGTGGCATTACATGAGCAATCAACCCCATCCACCCCTTGGATATAAACCTTCACCGGCTCAATCCGATTGGAGTGCAATAATTACCCACTAGTCAATCAGGCGCCAAAATTTGGTTGTATGGTTACCACCCAGCGTTGTAAATGGTTTCCTGGTGTACAGGAAACCATTTTGCTTGTCACTCAGTGTAGAGTCACCCACAGGCAGAAGGAAGAGGAAAGAATGAAGGAAAGAAAGACAGGAGAGGGAGTGTAAAGTTACCCGTAGGCAGAAGGACAAGGAAAGAATGAAGGAAAGGAAGACAGACGAGGATGGAAGGAAAGAAGGATGGAGGAGAGGAAAGGGCAGACACCCGACAGCAGCATTACATCGAGTGAGTGGATGGTGAGCGCCCTCATCTACCACAATATATATATATATATATATATATATATATATATATATATATATATATATATATATATATATATATATATATATATACCCGGTATAAATACATCTACATTCATCTATCTATCTATCTATCTATCTATATATAGTCAATCCTTGAGTAATGAGTAGTTGAGTAACGCGTTTTTTTTTTTTTTAACACGGTCAGCATAATGCGACAGGTCATAAAACGAGGAAAATCTCGAGCTTATGAGGGAAGTGTCAGCTGATTTGAAAGTCGCGCGCGGTGACGTCACCCCCCCCCTTCCTCCCCGGACTTGCCATGATTGGCCTGCTTTCATCCTGGTACATCCACCTCCAACAGCGAGGTCAACTCCATTGTTTGAACCCTGGACTTCGAAGAATACGACTTAGATGTTGATTGAAGTGCAGAAGCAGCAGCATCTCAAAAATGACAACTACATATGGGGTGAGGGGCGGCAGAAGAGTACGGCACACGTGTACAGTCAAAGACAAAAGTCGTGTCGCGGTTTTGTCCGAGGATTAAGTGAAACACTTGAAACATTATGAAAGCTCTACCACGTTACATGTTCGTGGTTGGCTAGCCTGACTTCGTCAAGCTTCATATCTGCTGCTGATGGGATGAAGACATGAATGAACCCATGAAATTCCGAAGCCTTAACATCGACTCGCAAGAATTGCCGATTCCGAACTTCGTTATGAGAGACGAAATGCCAACGGTTAGGCGATGATCACCTGACATTTCATCTTACATCTTACCACAAAACGTCTAACAGACCTACTATACCATGGTATGGAGAGGTCAAGCAATATGCATCCAACTAACAGAAATATGAGAGGTGGCTTGGTCTTCCTTTATTTACGGGAAATGAATCCTGAAAAGAAAGCTCAAACATTTGGTATAGGCATAACCATAGAAAGGTGGATTAGGATTTCAGGAGGAAGGCACAATGGAGAACCGTCATCACTCAGGTCGTCCTCGTTTTACCACAATACTATAGGACGAGGAAATAATCACAACAGTGGAAACAGCACCTGCAAGCAGTGCTTACGCCGTAAGAAACGAAGTGCACCTAGAATGAAGCACACGAACAGTTGTGTGTAAACTTCGGTCGTCTGGTTTATGTGTTCGAACTCGTCCGTGGGATTCAGTTAGACAGCCACTCTAAAAGGGGAAAAAAAAAAAAAAACAGAATACTGTTCTCATGTGTTGAGTACTATAGTGAATTTTGTTTTACAACACTTAAATAATGTCCCAGGACATAATTATCAACTTTATTAGCTAATTTACAGTTAATAAAGATGGGGAATCGACTTCCGAACACCTATTAAGCTAACTGACTTGTAACGATAATGTTGGCATAAAAATAAAAGATAAACTCTTCATCAATACTAAATAAAAACAGCAGTCAGAAAGATTTAACAATTACGTAGTTTAATTTCGGTAAGTTACAAAAAAATTATATGCTGGCGTCCACAGGGTGGTCACCTGGAGCAAATGGTAACTCAAGTCAGTGCAACCAACCGATCGTTCGACACAGAGCAGACCGCTCCAAAACTATAGTCTTTCAGAAGATATTATCATCAAATTTCACGACACGACTTTTGTCTTTGACTATACCTAGCCTAACTTTTGTTTTTGTTCATGCTATTTTAATACCATTCTTGTTCTGAATTGCAATAGTTATATCTCTTTCAGTGTTTTACATGATGGCTGATATAAGTAGGGGGTTATTTATGTGGGGCAGGATGGTAAGTAGGGGTAAAAGTGAGTTTTGAGAGTCGCCAGAATACATTGTACCGTTCTATATGGCGACATACTGTCTAAGCAACGCGTGTTTGAGTGGCATAGTCCTTGTTACTCGACGAGTGACTTTATATATATATATATATATATATATATATATCATCATCATCATCATCAGCTGTTGAGGTCCACTGCAGGACCGGCTTATCCCTACCGAAGCAGGGACGATACAGCCAATGTATCTCTACCCAGGGGCTTAGGCTGTTTGGTAGAGACTGCATGTAGGGTAAAAAGTGCGTGTGACTGTGATTGTAGTGACTTTGGACATGTGTGTAGTCTGTAAACCAAGTGTAATCGGCCCGCCTTAAGCCGATTGGGTGCAAGCATACTAGTATGCGACACTGGTTCAACCACAGCACCCCTTGTGTCCGCCAAAGTAGCAAGTGGCTTGGTGGACGCTTTCCCAAAGTTTTTACAACTCTTGCGGGAGGCGAACCCGAGCTCATCAACGTGCGAAACGCACACTCTACCACTGTACCACAGAGGCTCCATATATATATATATATATATATATATATATATATATATATATATATACTCGTATGTAGGCATACGTTTCCCTCCAGAGTAAATTAATTACAAGAGTAATGAAATGAGAATCAGAAACTACTTTCTAGTGTTGCATCATATTGCGAAGAAACTAAAATATCCACTCATAATAATTACTTGTTTTCATGATACACCAAGGAAATTCTTCTACAGAAAAAAAAGTAGTAAGCCAGGATGCAAAGAGCGCTTGTCCATCCTTTCCTGGATATCCACACACTAAAAAAAAAAAAAAAATACTTGGGTAATGTAATGAGTAAGGATGGAAGCTTAGAGGATGAAGTGCATGACAGGGTACAACAAGAAAGACAGGTTACTGGTTCTTTGAAAGCAGTGATATGAAATAGGGAAGTGAACATGGAAGTAAAAAAGGCGCTGCATGACAGTGTTGTGGTACCAACTCCTACTTAAGGAAGCGAAGCTTGGACCTTGTTGACTGGACACAAGAGTGAGAGCAGTGGAAATGAGTTTTTTGAGAGGAGCATCTGGAGTTGTATGGAGAGTCAGACTGACAAAGGAGAAAGTGAGGGAGCACTGTGGTGTGGATGTGAATGTGATAGAAAGCGTTAGGAGAAATACAATGAGGTGGTTTGGCCATGTGGAGAGGATGGAAAGCGGGAGACTAACGTGGAGAGTTTATGTGAGTGAGGTGGAAGAGTGAAGAGGGAGGGGGAGACCGAGGATGAGACGGAGGTATGGATTGGAGAGGTGTATGATCGAGGGGAAGTGAGCTGAAAGGATGGCAGCAAAAGGCGGGGGACAAGGAGATATGGAGGCGATTTGTTTGTGGCCACCCCTTACGAGGTTAGGGCTTCGGCGACAGATAGTATAGACAGAAGAATGACTCAGCAAACAATACAGGTGTGAATATAAAATTCCGTGCAAAAAGTGCGATTAAGTTTGCCTTGGACAATTTGAAAAATATTCGAAAGCTAGTATCTCATAAGTACTGTGTACAGCAAGGACGGCCCAACAGAGAAGCGGGTTAATCCAACACAAAACATCCAGTGATCATTTCTGGATGTGTCCGACTCAGAGCATAGGCTTCACATCGTGTTCCCAAGGCCCAGTAGTCCTCCTACATACCATACACCTCCACATGTCATGACTTCGGCGCTAATAACCACCGTCCTTACTGAATACATGCTAGGACTGTCTCATACAGGACTGGTGCACCGGTATTAGCGGGAGTACTTTTACAAAATGTCGGCGGGTCTCCTGGTAGATCAGTACAGTCTGCTTTATGAAATTCAAATTCATAAACTGTTCCTCGCCCCAGCCGGGATTCAAACATGGGTCCATTAAGGACTGCAGGCCACCTCTCTGCCAGTTCAGTCACCACCTCCCCTCAGTCATCGCCTCCCCCTATTTATTAAGCAGATCCGAAGATTCTACAAAAGATAAAAAGAATCTATGAAGGAAATGTATTTAATCCTCTTTGATTTCCGGCACATTTGAAAATAATGCAAACATGAGCTATTGCAATTTTAAATGAGAAAAATTAAGAGTAAATCCTTAACCAGTACCCTCCAGACGTGAGATGACGTGAGGTCACGTCAGGTCAGGTCCCTCTTTATTCTGTCTACTCCTGTCGCAGGTATGTATATAAGACCTCTACTGTCATATCTCTGTCATTCTCTCTGAAAATGTAATACACGAAAGTACTTACTGTTTCTGCTTTAAAAGTTTCTTTAGTTAATTTGCATATACGTGTGTGTGTGTGTGTGTGTGTGTGTGTGTGTGTGTGTGTGTGTGTGTGTGTGTGTGTGTGTGTGTGTGTGTGTGTGTGTGTGTGTGTGTGAATGTTGCTACAGCCGTCTCCTGTCCATTGTGAGGAGTGGTATTTTCGTGAAGACAGACCTGATCAGCCAAGAGCAGGTATCCTACCATGCACTCTTCCCATTGCAGTGAGAAGACAAATACCCTTTTAATTGTAACACACTTCTATTTCCTCTTGTCCTTTGTACTGGGAACAATTATACAGTACTTGACCTCCAATCCTCCGGGACCTTACCATCCTTCCCGGCTAATCTGCACATCTTCCCTGTCCATTCTATAACCATCTAACAGCGGTTATTGGAAAAACTGTACATGCTCGTCAGCGGAGATGCACAGGTTCAGCATTATATTTCACTAATATCCGTGGTCTTAATACCACTCTGAATTCCATTCACGTTTTTCGTTCAGTCAATATCCCATCTAGTCCAGTTCTCTAACTCTACTGACATATCCCCATTTTGTTTTCCTGGTTACCATCTCCTCACAATCTTCCGAAAGAAGGATGGACCTGGTGGTATACCAAATATAAATTTGCAACTGACACTGTTAGCTTGGCTTCAGCTAACTTTGATTATTAACTGTATAAACTAAATTATCTAAATATTACTAAATATATTTGTGTAGTCTACTGCTCCCCCAATTCTTCTTCAGGACCCAATGAATTTGACTCGATATCCACATAGTTGTCTAACTTTAACCTCACCCTTACCACTGAAACTACCATTTTCGGTTATTTTAACGTCCATAATGAAGAATGGTTATAGCATTATGCCACGCATGACAATACTGGTCTAGACTGCGAGCTGTTTGCACAATTGTTAATTCTCACGCAGTTGGTAAAACTAACAACCAGAATACCACATAATCCTGACCCTAACGCCCATCTATGGGATATATTACTGACAAATTATCCAGATCAATTAGGGATAGAAGTATTGTTACCACTTGGATCCCCCGATCACAATCTCATCAAAGCCTCACTAGTCAGTTCCCTTAACCCTCCCAGTTCTGAACCTATCAGGGTGACCAGGCGGCTAATTGATAGGGCAGACTGGGCTGGATTCAGAAACTATCTTGCTGGTATTCCATGGCAGTCTTTCTTTACCAGTGACATTAGTTCTACCCAGTCCCACATTAATGACTTAATACAAGCTGGTATTAAACTATTCATAACCAATCAGCAATTCATTAAAAGATCGGACTTCCCAAAATGGTTTGACAACAAGTGTGCCACAGCAACATCCCAAATTCCGTAGCATGTAACTTTTACTTAAAAACAAATGAATCCCTTAGTCAATTTAAAATTGCTAGAAACCATGCAAGAGCAGTAATAAATCTCACTCTAGATCACACTTTCTTTACAATCAACCATCAGAAGTATTAAACAAACCTAATGACAATAGAATATTCTGGTCAACTCTCAGTTCTTTCAATAATAACTTTAACAAGTCATCGCCCAATGTCACACTAAAATCTTCAGATGGTAACGCTATAAGTGATCCGCGTGGTAAAGCGAACTTCCTTCCCAGTACATTTGTCAGGAATTCTGCCTTAGAGGTAGTCAGCCAGAACGTCCCTGTACTAGAAATTTACTCTCCTGAAATTGTTCCACTCAAGATACTGACTATATACAAAAGAATCCATCCTAGACAATTTACCAACCAACAAAGCTCAAGTCCAGGTGAAATTCCTCCAATTGTTTTTAAAAAGTGTTCCCCTGAATTTGCTCCTGTTCTGGCTAAATTATTCAGACTATGCATACGTACTACTTCATTCCTTAATTCTTAGAAGGAAGCCAATATCCACCCAGTTCCGAAGAAGGGAAGTTCATCCGACCCTTCTGATGACTGACCAATTGCTATCACATCTCTCGGTAAAGTGTTAGAGACTGTAATTAATAAGCACAGAGTTAAACATATTGAATCCAGCAACTTAATTAAATATAGACAGTATGGTTTTTGCCACGAAAGATCCACTGTTGATATGATCAATTGCTCAATCTCCTGACTTATAGTAACCATCAGTCAATTGACCAACATGGAGAAACTCATGCAGTAGCCCTTAATATTTCTAATGCTTTTGGCAGAGCATGGCACCGTTCCCTGCTATCCAAACCCCATTTCTATGGCATAACATCCTTTATTCCTCTGATTTCCTCATGTCTCAGCGACAGAAAGATAGAAGTAGACGATGTATATTCCAATTTCCACGCGGATAATGCCGGCGTGGCAGAAGGATCAATTCTGGCTCCAACCTTGTTCCTAATTCATATTAACGATGTTTTATCTGTCACCCATAATCCCATCCATTCAAATGCAGATGACTCAGCACTTACCAGTTCATTTACACTAAAACACTAATTCACAGAGTTTACTATCTCCAACTTACAACTCTGTACAGCACTCTTCATGAATCAAGACTTATCTGAAATTAGTGAATGGGGACAAAATACAGTTGTCTCCTAGAGTGCTAGAAAGATAAAAAATAATAATTTTACTAATAAACAGGCAGTGCCGGATTCCAATAGTACCTTTAGTGCTACTAATATTCTTATCTCTAAAAGTATTGAAATTCTCAGTGTTTCACTAAACAATGCCCCTAGCTGGACCTCTCATGTTAGATCACTCACTAAAACCGCTTCAAAGAAATTTGGATTTTTGTACAGAGTACGTAACCTCTTCACTGACGAGCAGTTATCTATAATTTACAAATCATGTGCCCTCTCAGCTGGAACATTGTTCACCTTGTGGAATGGATATGGAGAGGTTGTACTAACACAACTAAACAAAATTCAGAACAACGTTGTTAGGATCATTAATAACCCTACTATTAGAAATGAACTACCTCCCCTACAAGTAGGACGAAATGTTGCCTCCCTTTCATAATTTTACATATACTTTTGTGGCAAATATTCAGACGAAGTTGCATCCATTGTGCCACCTCTCCATGCCTTCCCCCACGCTGTACGGGCATCTGGTAGTGCTGTTGGAACCTCGTAGCCACCATTTATATATATGTAACTCTTTAGTCTTGCAACAGGTAAGTCTTGAGTATTGGTCAAAGTTATTTTGGTAATTGAAGAGCAGGAGGAGTTAAAGACGAATACAGGGAGTTGATCTTGATTTGTTATCTTCAAAGAAAGTCTAAGTTGAGCAGCGCATGTATTACACAGGAACTTAATTTACTAAGTCTAGTCGGACCCCTCTTCTTATCTGATCTCTCCACTACCTGCCGGTTCTATGGCTTGCCCCATTGTGAGCTCTGATTCCTACATTCTCGTTTAGCAGGGGTCGTGTCACGTGGGCTATACTGTTGTGAAGCTTCTAGAACACTGTACGTCTGTGTGTATGTACAACTTCTGGTGCACCTCTAGCATTCCTTCACTTAAGAGTTGCAAGGGTTGCTGACACACTTCCTTTCTTTACCCCTGGCTTGGTGCTTCTATCTGACTATCCACCTGTCTATCTATCTATCTAACTATCTATGAGTTGTATTATTATAATATGGAGTCCTGACAGCGCTCATGACTGGACTGTCACACTGCCATGCTGCAGAACTTCTGCCTATCAGGATTCTTATATTCCCCGAACTCCATCTTTTTGGAACTCGCTTCCCCAGAGTGGTTTCCCCCCAAACTTCAACCTATGGCTGTTCAAGTCCAACTGTTACGGTTTTTTTATGAATGGAGGACACCTATCATCTGATGTATGGATTTTTTTTTATTAACTTGTTTTTCCTTCCTCTGTTCTATATATATATATATATATATATATATATATATATATATATATATATATATATATATATATATATATATATATATATATATATATATATATATATATATATATATATATATATATATATATATTGTTACATGGCCTATGATTTCATCATCCTTTGTGTAATTCTAACGCACAGTATGCTGCATGTTTGATCACGAGCGTGTTCTGCCTCAGTCCCCCCCTTCTACCGTTATAGTAGAGTAAGTCGTTCTTTCTGTTGTTCAGAGCGGGATTGTCAACTCTTTGTCCCCATGGTTTCATTTGCGAGTCCTTCTTACAAGTTGCATCAAGCTCTGCCGGCCCCTATATAATGAGCTTAGTCTCTGCATCATTGCCACTTAGATCTACTCATTTTGTTCACATCTCTGTCCTCCCCTGTATAGTTGTTATTATTGAGGGCTCAGGAAGTCTCCAACCATCTACCAGCTCTGTGTAATTTGAGTATAACTGTTGTTGCACTTTTTCTTGTACTGTATAGCGTAAGGTGTTGATTTGTAGGCCTAGTGAGTTTTTTTTGTAATTTGTGTGGGATTCATTTTGTCAGCCAGTTTTAATACTATTTTGTATCTGTAATAATTTATCTTGCATTAACTGAGCATTACCCAGTGTATTTTCATTTTATCAGGGCTGACTTAGGTAAATTTACTCTTGCTAATTTCATGTTAATAGAGGCTATTGCAGTTAACCATATATTTTACCTGTTTTTTGCCATTACATTATCCTTATGAGTCCTGAATGTTTTGTTGTTATTTTGAGCATTAAACTTTAACTTGTAATTTTACCTAACTCTTTTGTTTTGAACCTGGAACTTTACGGGACAGTAGTGATTTTTAGTATTCTCACTTAAAGTGTACATCATCTTTCTCTGTTCCGTAACATAAATTTGGCGACCTCTTATCAGGATATTCAGGATATTATCATAAGGATATTGCTTGATATTTTGTGACTGTGATTTATTCTTGATGTCTACTATTACTACGCTTGATGAAGCCAAAGATTTTTTGTCAAATGTGCAAACAGTGTGTGATGTAGAAAACAGAACAAAGAATGAACTTAAGCTTGTTGCTCAACAATTGGGAATTGCAGTTCACTCTCATCATTCTAAAGATCAAATTGTTGGCATGATTAATAAAAGCTTGTTTAATGTAACTCCTCCAAATGAGCAAACGCAGATTGAATTAGCTAAGTTACAGCTAGCCCTGCAGGAGGCTCGTGTTAAGGAGGCTGAATTTCAAGCAAATGCTAAGGAGGCTGAGTCTCAGGCTAAGGAGGCGGAGTCTCAGGCTAAGCAGGCGGAGTCTCATGCTCGTATTCAGGAGGCTGAATTTCAGGCAAATGCTAAGGAGGCGGAGTCTCAGGCTCGTATTCCGGAGGCACAGATACAGGCACAAATTGAACTTGCCAGGATTCAGGCAGACCATGAGTATCGCATGAAACAAGGTGGAACTGGATCATCTAGCTCTGATGATTTTGATGTGGCTAAAAATGTTAAAACTTGTCCCTCCTTTTAATGAATCTGATTTAACAAAGTATTTTCAGTTGTTTGAGAGGGTAGCTACAGGTTTTAATTGGCCCAAAAAGTATTGGCCAGTACTCCTTCAAACTGTTCTCACCGGTAAAGCTCAAGTAACTTATGCATCTTTGCCTCAGGATCAATCTGATAATTATGATGTAGTTAAGAGCTTGATTCTTAAGGCCTATGAGCTTGTTCCTGAAGCCTATAGAGTATAATTTAGGACAACTTACAAGCAAGATAAGCAATCCCATGTTGAGTATGCAAAAATCAAAGAAGATCTGTTAGAGCAGTGGTTAAATTCTAAGAATGTGGTTTCTGTTTTTGGTAAATTTAAGCAGATGATTTTGCTGGAGGACTTCAAAAGGTGTATTTATAAAGATGTAAGCCTATATCTTGATGAGAAAAGAATAGATAATTTGTCTGATGCTGCAGTTTTAGCTGATGAATATGTTCTCACTCACAAGAGATATTCTAAAGAAAAAGGGAAAGCTGAGAGTAAGTACGTTGCCTCTACTCAGAGTACAGGTAACAGGAAAGAGAATAAAGATGATATTTCTCAGGAAGTAAATACCAGCTTCACCTCTAGATTTCAGAAAAGTAAATGTACTTATTGTAGTAAGCTTGGTCATACTACGGAGAAATGTTTCAGGAGACAGCGTGATGTGAACAAAAAGGAGTCTTTAAATATTCAGTCAATTGGTCTAGTGTCCACTCTTGACAGTTCCCAGAATTCTTTAACTGAGTTAACTGAACCTGCTTTGAGGGGTAACTTAAATTCTCATGATGGAGCTCCTCTTTTGAGCAGTAATGTGGGTGACACTCTCAAGAATTCATGTGCTAATTTCCTGTCTGATGGTTTTGTCAGTCCTCTGGACAGTAATGACAGGAAATCAGTTAAAATATATCGTGATACAGTTGCTTGCCAATCCCTTATGCTGACCAGTGTTCTAGGCTCTAATGTTAATTCCTCTGATGAAACTGTAATCTTACAAGGTGTAGGGAATAATTACTTCTCTGTCCCTCTGTGCAGAGTGAATTTAGAGTCTGGTTTTGTTAATGGTTCCGTTATGGTTGGGTTGGTTGAGACACTCCCAATGTCAGGTGTAACTTTCTTACTTGGAAATGATATTGGTGGAAGTCAAGTGTGTCCAGCTCCTCAGTTGTCTAGTGAGCCAGTGGCTGCGTCCCAGGATTGTGATGTCCCTGATGTGTTCCCTGCATGTGCCGTCACTAGGGCTAAGTCTAAAGTTACTGGTGATTTAGAGGATAATGATGATGATGATGTTATCCTAGCTGACACTTTTCTTGCTAATTTGGACCACTCACCAGATGAGGCAGTACCCCGTAGTGTTGATAATTTGTCTCGTCAAGAGTTGGTTGAGTTGCAGGTTGCTGACCCTGAGTTGAATGGTCTAGCTAACTCTGCTTGCAGTGAGGAAGAGTCAGCCGGTGCTTCTACTTGTTATTATGTAAAGTCAGGAGTACTTATGAGGAAGTGGAGACCCCCAACAGCATCAGCCGACTGTGAATGGGAGGTTGTACATCAAGTTGTCATCCCTCGTGTTTGTAGGCAGGACATCATTAGAGTGGCTCATGATTCCAGTTTGGCAGGACACCTTGGAGTGAGGAAGACTGTGGCATGCATTTTGAAACACTTCTACTGGCCAGGTATCTTCAGGGATGTTTCCTGGTATTGTAAGTCTTGTCACACCTGTCAAGTTGTGATCAGACCGAAAAGGTTGCACCTCTAGTTCCCATTCCTCCTTTTGAGGCGCCTTTCACCCGTGTGTTGGTGGATATTGTGGGCCCTCTTCCTAAGACTTCTTCAGGATTTTCTTATGTGTTGACCCTAATTGATATGGCTACTCGTTATCCTGAAGCCATTCCACTTAGAAATATCTCAGCAAAGAACGTGGTTAAGGAAATGCTAGGGTTCTTCACAAAGTTTGGTCTGCCCAAGGAGGTACAGTCAGACCGGGGAAGTAATTTCATGTCAAACGTTTTCAAGCAGTCTCTGAAAGAGTTGGGCATCACCCAGATCACGTCTTCAGCTTACCATCCCCAGACCCAAGGAGCGTTGGAGAGATATCATCAAACACTCAAATCGATGCTCAAGAAATACCGTTTGGAACATCAGAAAGACTGGGATAAAGGTCTTCCATTCGTTGTGTTTGCTGCAAGAGAATCTCCAAATGAATCACTGGGCTTCTCACC
Organism: Coenobita brevimanus; assembly: GCF_032717465.1. Lineage (NCBI taxonomy): Eukaryota > Metazoa > Arthropoda > Malacostraca > Decapoda > Coenobitidae > Coenobita > Coenobita brevimanus. The sequence continues at coordinate 17,529,470 of NC_137032.1, forward strand.
CTTTGAACTACTGTTTGGCCATGAAGTAAGAGGACCCCTTAAGTTACTCAAGGAATGCTGGCTGTCGGAGGAAAATGACGTCAACCTGCTGGAGTATGTGATGAAGTTTAAAGAACGGCTGTCCACTGCTTTACAGCTGGCGAGAGAGAATTTAGGAGCTGCTCAGGAGAAGATGAAGACTTGGTATGATAAGAAGTCCAGGTTACGCCACTTTCAGCCAGGAGATCAGGTTTTGATTCTGCTACCAGTTCATGGGCAACCTCTTCAAGCCAAGTTTAGTGGTCCTTATTTCGTGGAGAAGAAACTCAGTGATGTCAACTATGTCATCGCCACACCAGATCGTAGAAAGAACAAGCAACTATGTCACATCAACATGCTAAAGTTATATCACAGGCGGGACGAAAATAATCCAGTCTGCACTGCAGCTGTTCCACCCGAGTCTGCAAGTGAAGCTCTCCCATGCAGTATGAGCCTGAGTGATAGTTTGGGGAAGAATCCTGATATCATGAATGATCTCCAGACTAAGCTTTCTCATCTACCTCCCGAGGAAAGGCAGGAGTTTTCGGCATTACTGCAGGAGTACCCGCAAGTGTTCCGTGCCACTCCAGGAAGAACCACTGTGTTGATGCATGATGTCGATGTTGGAGACGCAAAGCCAATTAAATTGCCTCCTTACCGTGTGAACCCAGTGAAAGTTCCTCTCATCCAGAAGGAGCTTGGCTACCTGTTGGACCACAAGATGATTGAGCCCTGTCAGAGCGAGTGGAGTTCTCCTGTCACTCTGGTCCCTAAGCCAGGTGGGTCACAGCGGCTTTGCATCGACTACAGACGTGTTAATCGGATGACGAAAACAGACACTTACCCTCTCCCTCGTGTGGAAGATTGCATAGACAAGATCGCAAAGGCTAGGTACATAAGTAAGTTTGATTTGTTAAAGGGATACTGGCAAGTACCTATGACTGAACGTGCTAGGGAGATCTCATGTTTTGTAACACTAGGAAAGAAAATGTTATTGCAGATTGCTTATCTAGACTTTAGACAGATTGTTTTAGAGTAATAAGAAATTTCCTTTGTAAATTTCTTTTTCTTTGTGGAGAGGTGTTACATGGCCTATGATTTCATCATCCTTTGTGTAATTCTAATGCACAGTATGCTGCATGTTTGATCACGAGCGTGTTCTGCCTAAGTCCCCCCCTTCTACCGTTATAGTAGAGTAAGTCGTTCTTTCTGTTGTTCAGAGCGGGATTGTCAACTCTTTGTCCCCATGGCTTCATTTGCGCGTCCTTTTTACAAGTTGTATCAAGCTCTGCCGGCCCCTATATAATGAGCTCAGTCTCTGCATCATTGCCACTTAGATCTACTCCTCATTTTGTTCACATCTCTGTCCTCCCCTGTACAGTTGTTATTATTGAGTGCTCAGGAAGTCTCCAACCATCTAGCAGCTCTGTGTAATTTGAGTATAACTGTTGTTGCACTTTTTCTTGTACTGTATAGCGTAAGGTGTTGATTTGTAGGCCTAGTGAGTTTTTTTTGTAATTTGTGTGGGATTCATTTTGTCAGCCAGTTTTAATACTATTTTGTATCTGTAATAATTTATCTTGCATTAACTGAGCATTACCCAGTGTATTTTCATTTTATCAGGGCTGACTTAGGTAAATTTACTCTTGCTAATTTCATGTTAATAGAGGCTATTGCAGTTAACCATATATTTTACCTGTTTTTTGCCATTACATTATCCTTATGAGTCCTGAATGTTTTGTTGTTATTTTGAGCATTAAACTTTAACTTGTAATTTTACCTAACTCTTTTGTTTTGAACCTGGAACTTTACGGGACAGTAGTGATTTTTAGTATTCTCACTTAAAGTGTACATCATCTTTCTCTGTTCCGTAACAATATATATATATATATATATATATATATATATATATATATATATATATATATATATATATATATATATATATATATACTCTCTCTCTCTCTCTCTCTCTCTCACTATATATATATATATATATATATATATATATATATATATATATATATATATATATAGTGTGCGTTTCGCACGCTAGAGGGCGAGGGTTCGCCTCCCGCCAGAGTTGTAAAAACTTTGGGAATCGTTCACCAAGCCACTTGCTACTTTGGCGGACATAAGGGGTGCTGTGGTTGAACCAGTGTCGCATACTAGTATGCTTGCACCCAATCGGCTTAAGGCGGGCTGATTACACTTGGTTCACAGACTACACACACATCCAAAGCCATTACACTTACAAGCATTTCTCACCTTACATACAGTCTCTACCAGACAGCCTAAGCCACTGGGTAGAGATACATTGGCTGTATCGTCCCTGCTTCGGTAGGGATAGGCCGGTCCTGCAGTGGACCTCCTCAACGGATGATATATATATATATATATATATATATATATATATATATATATATATATATATATATATATATATATATATATATATATATATATATATATATATAATCTCTCCCCTGAATGTCATTATTATGCCACTCACTCTCTCAGTTGCAAGGGCTTTCCACATTTTGACTTTCTTCATTGCTTCAGATACTTTCATCCTACTAATCTCTTCTTCCCTGGTCGCCTGTGTTCTTCCAATAATTCCCCTACCACGTATAATAGCGCTCGTTCATTATATTCAACAGTTCATTGTTGTATTGTCTCCGCCTGCTCACATATTCTCCGGTCTTCATCAACATTCTGTCACTGCTATTTATCACGTCTACCTTGCTTCCCCTGTCACTGTCTTACTTTCCTGACCCCCTTGCAAAACAGTTTCTTGCATTCGCTCCACTCTACACTTAGGTTTCATCCAAACTCTTCATCCACGCTTGTTTTACTGTTACTCTCTCATACTACTCTTTTCACCTCTCTCCTCTTCTCCACACATAACACTGTATGCAGCCTCACAACACCTCCATTCAGTTATATCTCAAATAGTCACTACTGTACATGCTTTCTTCTCTGCATCAGCTCGTTTCACCTCATCATTCCCCCACAATGTTCCTTGCACCCCACTGCGTATTGTCTTCACCGTACATATTACTTCACATGCTGCACAAATTAATTTTCTTCTGTGAATATCTTACATATGCCTTCTACCTGCTCCATCTACTCTAGATCATATCTACCTAGTGGCTCTTCTACTTTTCTCTTGTATTCTGTCTTTTATCATCCTCCTGCAGTCTTTTTACTCCTTCAGTAGGAAGTGCTTTCTTCTGTCTTAATTATTAACTATATAACTTCAACAAACAATATATATTTTAAAATCTCATTCAACATTCATTCATTGCCAGACGCCATGTATCCCAAACGGGGTGGCCAAGGGCTTAGAGTTAATTGTTTTTACAGGGAGGGGCACTAATCCTCCACCAACCCCACTTGACACGTAGGGAGAACGTTATGCCAACAGCATCTGGTGTTCCCAGGCGGTCACCCATCCAAGTACTAACCAGACCCAACGTTGCTTAACTTCGCTGATCGGACGGGAAGCGGTGTACTCAACGTGGTATGGCCGTTGGCATAATCAGGCTAAATTACGTTCCCCAAAATCATTTTGAACAAATAGCCGTACCTGCTTTTAATGAAATATTCAACCTAGTTTCTGAAAGTCACAGTCGTAGCACACACTTCGAATAATAGGTGTGTTACCCCAATATTCCTGCAAGCTGCCCAACAGCCATAACATGTGTGACGGCAAACTGTTTATCATGCCAGAATAATCCACCTCCGACTGATACCAGTTGTAATTTCTTGGAAGACATTATTTCTAGGGACTGAAGTAGAAATGCCTTTAAGCCAAACGCTTTCACGTCCCTCTGACTAGAAAATCTAGCAGATGGCCAGTCAACACTTGAACTATCGTTTTCGTGTAATGTACTTTATTTTCTTATGTACTTTAATGGCGCTGTTGTCCATCATGTTTATACCTTAGGAAAACTTATTAAAATGAAAAGGTTAGAAATAATTTCCATTAGCCTCTTTGGCGTCATTGCGTCTGCTAATTAGCAATGTCAAAAGCATTGCTATTTTTATCGAGTATACATCTTCACATATATTTTACACACACACACACACACACACACACACACACACACATATATATATATATATATATATATATATATATATATATATGTAAAATCACTTGGATACATGTGATTAAGAGATACGAATATACTGATATCCACAAAGAAAAAAGAACCATTAAATGTTCCGAGTGCTCACTTGTATTCGCTAAAGCACTCAGAGCATTCGTGTCTCCCTCTTCCGTGGACATCAACATGCGTATGCATGTATGAATGGACATACTAGTATATGCGTATGTTTAAGTCTACTAATGCTTTATTCAAAGATGATAAAGAATGCCACGTATAATGCGCACTTGTCTGAGAAAAATGGACTAGATGATGGTGTAGAACGATTACAAGTCAAGAACACGGTTAAAGGTTCTAAAGGTCGGTGTTATTTCATAAATACGTAATTTTATTTGGATCACATTTGGTACGTATATTTTGATGTAAGTAATTCGATTTTGATGCGAATCGATCAAAGGTCAAAGTCGCTGATTATGGTCAAAATTCGGGTGCGCCGTCGCTGTGAACTCTAGACACTCTTAATCTAGTAAGAGTCTTGTTACCGTCATAAGATTAGAAGTGACTTCTGGCAGTAAAGGGGGGTTAACACGCTCAGGCCCTACTTGGTCGTCCTTGACCGCCTGTGCAGTAGGAGAATGGAGACGCGGCAGTATATGACATGATAGTACAGAATGTATGGTTATGAAAGGTACCGGAGTGAGAGGAGCAATTTTGTGTTAGTGTAAGGTGTGAAAAGGCAAAGTGTGGTAGCATGTAGTGTGGTGGTACTGTATATAAGGTTGGGAGTGTTCTGAGACCATGATGTAAGATTTGTAAGGTGTGTGTGTGTGTGTGTGTGTGTGTGTGTGTGTGTGTGTGTGAGAGAGAGAGAGAGAGAGAGAGAGAGAGAGAGAGAGAGAGAGAGAGAGAGAGAGAGAGAGAGAGAGAGAGATAATACCTGGTAGTGTGCTAGTGTACTGTATTAATAAGTAGTTTGGAAAATAAATCGTTAAGGAAGAGGTGTTAGGTAGCCTCTTCAACCGACGAGAATATGGGCCTAAGTGTCATATCTATCCCGACAGTGAGTACAGCGAGGAGGAGCACGTAGCGGTGGAGGCGCTGGGACGGACGCTAGCCAACCAGGGACAGCATGCGGAGGCCGTGGCCGTGTGGGAACGACGCATCCCTGCCACCACCACTAGCAGGCAGCGTGCCTCACTCTTCCTGCTTATTGCTAAGTCTTATTTTGGTAAGTACTATGCCTGACACAACCACAGCTACCACCAGGAGGCAACTCGACTTATTTTTCTTGCTTTATGCTAATACTTTGGTTGGCGTTGAACAGTACCTACCATAAACGCCACTACCAAACTACTCCCAGCAAATAGCACGCCCCACTCTTCCTGCTACTTAAGTCTTTCTGTGGTTTAGTGCTATACCTTCCACAACCATCACTACCTCGGCCACCATCAACATAACCACCACCACCACCAGATAGCGCACCTCACTTCGTTAACTTCGTACCTTTGTTCCATACGCCATCAAACACTAATGTCCTGATAACAGTGGAGCTTCAGGAAGTCGCTGGATTCATCTCTGGCTCCATGTACAGTAGTTCAACATTCTCAACATTATCGAAAATTTCTTCACTTGCAGCCACAGCTTCAACTATTCAATCCATTTACCTTTTCTGCGGTCGCATTTGTTGTCTTCTTCCTCTTGGTCCCAGTTGTTGTATTGCGCTGGTTATCATTCACTATTATTACATCCACAACTGGCAACCCGAGAGAGAAGTTTTTTTTTTTTTTATTGATCTGTGTGTGTGTGTGTGTGTGTGTGTGTGTGTGTGTGTGTGTGTGTGTGTGTGTGTGTGTGTGTGTGTGTGTGTGTGTGTGTGTGTGAACAAAGTAACTCAAGCACTCTTCATTTGATTTAGACTGATTTGGTGGAAGGTTTGAAGGAGAGCTAAGAGGTAAGCATTTTTTTTTTTTTTTTAAATAACACTAGGACAAAGAGCAATGTCGCAGAAGACAGACAAATGTCACAGAGATAGGTAGAACGCCAAGGTAGCAAAATCAACGTAAGGAGCATTTGTGCATGTTAGACCAAACAAAGGGAAAGGTTGACAGTCAGATAAAAGTAAAACTATTCAATTGAGAGAACCACAAAAGTTCAGGATCACCGAGCAAAGTCAAAGTATGACCCGTGTGTGAGTTTTAACAAAATACCTGAAAGAGTTTTGATTCGATTTAAAACACACATGGTGAAAAGACTGAAAGGAGTTAACGTCTTACTTTTGTGTACAATGATTCTAAGGTCTTGGTCACAGGGCAAGGTCAGCTTAAGATGCTTTTATCCGATTTAAGCTAAATTTTCTGGAAGGGCTGAGGATAAAGCAAAAAAACAAAAATTAAGAATAATTAGTCAACGGGTAAGGTCACAGGAAAAGGTCAGAGACCAGGTTACAGGGCAAGACCACACCCACTCACATTTTTATCTGATTTGAATTAAACTTGGTTTAGGCTTAAGAGTCGGGTAGAACGAAGGGATTAAATTTTAAGAATATTCCAGGTTTAAGGCCGCAATGCAAGCTCAACGTTAGACCCATGTGTCGGTGTTTGAAGAGAAGAACTAAAACGGTTTTGCATCCTTTGGATGAGTTAAATATCACCCAAAATGAGATTTATCGTCAAGTGTCAAAAGACATATGGGAAGGTCACCTTGAATCGTGTGTATCCGTTTTAGTTTAAAGTCTGTGGGGAGGTTCAGAATAACAGTCAGCGGAAGGTCAAAGTGAAGGGGAAAGGTTAAGATTCAGTGTCAGTAGGGAAATCCAACTCTTATCTCATTCGAACCAGAGTAATTGGAAATGTTGTGGTTAGACAAGAATGAAGTACATCGATTTTGAAACTAATCTGTCGAAGGTCAAGGGGGTAGGAGGGTTTCAAGAATACTCCCCCAGTATCACTGCTTGTCGTACGAGGCGACTAAAAGGGTTGGTGGTGGGTTAGTGCCCCACCCCGTAAAAAGAACTAACCAAAAAAGCGAACAAAGCGCCTCGGACCCGGACGGACCATACGTTGACGACTAAAGAACGGACGAAGGACATTCTTAGGGTGGGAACGTGGAATGTGAGAGGAGTGAATGATGAAGTGAAAGAGAAAGAGATTGTTCAGGTGCTTGAGGATACAAAAGTGGATATATGTGGATTGACTGAAACTAAATGGGAAGGTGAAAGGGTGAGAGAATGGGAATATGGCTTAGGTATATGTGCGGGAGACAATGAAAATGAGAGGGCAAGAGAGGGAGTATGTCTGATGATAAGCAAGAAGCGGAAGGAGAATACTTCGTATAAGAGAGTATGGAACAGTGGGTGCAAGGATTGTATGGGTGAGGATGAAAGTAGGTATACAAGCATGGGCGATTGTAAGTGTGTATGCCCCGACAGAGGATCGAGTGGCAAGAGTGAAAGATGAGTTTTGGGCGAGTGTAGAAGCGTGTATGGACAAGTTTGAGAGGAGTGAGAGAGTGCTGTTGATTGGAGACATGAATGGCAAAGTTGGGAATGTACGAGTGGATGGAGTGGTTGGTCAGTGGGGTGTGCCAGCTGACGTAGATGGGAATGGAAGTGCTTTGGTGGACATCTGTGCTTGTAAGGGTTTGGCAATAGCCAACACCTACTTTCGGCATAAGATGATCCACCGGTATACATGGAGAGTAATGAGGAGGATGGATGGTGAACTTGTTGAACGAAAGGCAATGATAGACTACGTGTGTGTGGATGAGCGAATGAGAAGACAAGTGTTGGATGCAAGAGTGTGGAGAGGGTGGGGGAATGGAGTCTCGGACCATCACTTAGTGATGGCCAAGGTAGAGCTGCAAAGAAAGTGGTTGAGGAGACAAAGGGGAAGACAGGAGGAAGCAACTCCTGTGAGAAGAGTGGAGAAATTGCAAGATAGTGAGAAAATGACGGAGTATAAGAGCATAGTGGAAGAAAGACTGGGAAGGTATGAGCTAGAGCAGATGGAAGGGGTGGAAGACGTATGTAAGATATTCACGGAAGAGATAGGTGCAGCGTGTGAGGCGGTTTGTGGAGTGAGGAGGAGATGCAAGGGTGTGCAATGGACAGCATGGTGGAGTGATGAGGTGAAACGAACTGTGGAACAAAAGAAGAAGGCATATAGTGAATGGTTAGCGAGTAGAGGTAGGGGAGAAGATGAGAGAGAGAAGAGAGAGGTATATGTGAGCAGGAGAAGGGAGGTTAAGAGACTGGTGAAGGAGAGTAAAAAGAAAGTGGATGAGGAGTTTGGGAGGAATCTGAGTGTGAAATGGAGGGAGGGTAAGAAATTGTTTTGGAAGGAGGTAAAGAAAGTAAGGCAGTGTGAAAGGGGAAATAGTAGGGGAGTGAAAGATAGGAATAATAGATTGTTGGTGGAAAAGAGAGAGAAACTGAGGAGATGGAAGGAGCACTTTGAGGATCTGTTGAATGTGGAGAGTGAGAGCAGTGCGAGTATAAGTGGTTGGGGAATGGCTGGGAGAAGAAGAGATGAGAGGAGGGAGGAAGAGATCAGTAGGGCGAAAGTAGTGGAAGCGATGAAGAATATTAAGTTGGGAAAGGCCACAGGAATTGATGGAGTGTGTGGTGAAATGCTGATATATGGGGGTGAGATTGTTGTGGAGTGGATATGGAAGTTGTGTAGATTGGCTTGGGAAGAGGGAATGGTTCCAGAGGACTGGAAATCAGGTATAATTGTTCCTTTATACAAAGGAAAAGGAGAGAGAGAAGTATGTGGTAACCATAGGGGTATTTGCCTACTTAGTGTGACTGGTAAAATATATGGTAGAATACTCATTGATAGTGTTAGGCATATGACAGAGGAGCTAGTTGGAGAAGAACAAGGGGCATTTAGGAAGGGAAAAGGGTGTGTAGATCAGATATTTGTTCTAAGATGTTTAGTGAAGAAGTATCTAGAGAAGGGAAGGAAAGTGTATGCTGCCTTCATGGACTTGGAGAAAGCTTATGACAGAATAGATAGGCAAGGTATGTGGAAGGTATTGAGAATATATGGAGTGGAGGGACAATTGTTGAGTGCTGTGAAGAGTATGTACGAGGGAGCTAGAGTTACGGTGCGAGTGGATGGTGAACTGAGTGAGTTCTTTGATCTCACTGTGGGACTGAAACAGAGTTGTGTGATGTCTCCATGGCTGTTTAATATATACATGGATGGGGTTGTAAAGGAGGTGCAGGGTAGGGCAGTGGATGTGGGGGTGGCTCTAATGAATGAGGGTGAGATTTGGAAGCTTCCGGTGTTGCTGCTTGCTGATGATACAGTACTGTTGAGTGAAGATGAATGGGGGTTGCAAGGTTTGGTGATTGAATTTGGGACAGTGTGTAGGAGGAAGAATCTGAAAGTTAATGTAAACAAAAGTAAAGTTATGGTGTTTGAGAGGAATGAAGTCACAGAGTGTGCAGTGAGGTTGGATGGTGAGGATATGGAGAATGTGAGTGCATTCAAGTACTTGGGTAGTGTGATGAGTAAGGATGGAACTTTGGGGGATGAAGTGCGTGAAAGGGTACAGCAGGGAAGGAAGGTTGTTGGTACACTGAAAGCAGTGATGAGAAATAGGGAGATGAGTATGGAAGTTAAGAAGTCACTGCAAGATAGTATTGTGATCCCTACCCTGACGTATGGAAGCGAGGCATGGACCTTGCAAAAGGGGAACAAGTCAAGAGTGAGAGCAGTGGAAATGAGTTACTTGAGAGGAGCATGTGGAGTGACGTGGAGGGACAGGTTGACGAATGAAGAAGTGAAGGAACGCTGTGGGGTGGATGTGGATGTGGTTGAGAAGATTAGGAGAAATACACTGAGGTGGTTTGGACATGTGAAGAGAATGGAGAATGAAAGACTGACTAAGAGGGTGTATGTAGGTGAGGTGGAGGGAGGGAGAGGGAGAGGCAGACCGAGTATGAAGTGGAGGGATGGAGTTGAGAGGTATATGAGGGAGGGGGGGGTGAGTTGGGGGGAGGGTAGTCAAATGGTGGGTGACAGAGCGACTTGGAGGCGTTTTGTCTGCGGCCACCCTTTGCGGGATTAGGGCGTCGGGCTATAGATAGATAGATAGGTAGCTTGCAGATGTTGCACTCTCAGAGTATTACTTGTTTGGGTTTTATATATCAAAACCACCTCCACTGATTTGTTTTCTATAAATGTAATTAGGCCCATTAATTCCATACAAGGTTCTCTCCCAGTGTCATTGTTCCGCAACCGATCGCATGTTGTTACTCATTTTTTTTATTTTTTTAATCATCTATGCCGCTTGAGGTTTTGCTTCTAAGTTTAGTTTTTAATACCCTCACCTCTGATCCATACGTCAGTACAGGCCTCAACACAGTTTTATAAGTTACGACTTTATTTGTACAAATTTCTTCCTTAGAAATTATAAGAGTATAACACATCTTGAAAACTCTAAACTCTCTTTGTTATCATACCACCGTTTCACACACATGCCATGTATTGTAACTTCCAAGCACTTGACATTTCCGCTACCTTTATCTCCAATTCTCTTTAGATTTCAATGTCCTTTCAGTTCCTAAATCCCATTTTTACCTCCGCAAACAAAATTGGAGGAGGTTATGTATTTACCTATGTTTGTTTGTCTGTCTTTTTGTCCAGACGATATCTCCAAAAGTTTTCAGTGAATATCAATGAAATTTTGGGCCAAGGAAGAAGCGATTAAATTTGGGGGCGGATCCGGATCCGGATCCTATCTCCACGGATCCGGATCCGGATCCTTTTTAACAGCAATGACATTGACGGAAGCATACGACCTCTGAGTGCTTTCTAGTTACTTCTGTTTTCTTCTCATTAATTTTCATACCATTTAACATCATAGTAAGGGAGCATATGTAGGAAAAACATGTACCGTGGCAGATTTCGTGATGAAATGTTGGGGATAGTTTTATTCAACCATAAACTACCCGTAGATGAATAAATTTTATGGTGGCACTCCAGATTCTCCTGCGTATAATTATAATGACGTCATCAAGTTGGCGCCCATCCGTAAAGTTATACTATATCCGTTATTTTTGTCCGATTTTAATGTAATATAGCTCATTTTAAAGGTAATTTTGTGTACAACAAAAAAGGTTATTACCAACTTTTTTATATAATTAGCGGCTTCTGAGATAAAGCGCTATATAGGTATTTTTTCTTTATTTCCTCACTTTAGTTCTACAATTAAATCATATTTAGCATGAAAATTTAACTGATACTAATTGAGTTCACTTATAGTAATAAACTGAGTGACTGATGACAACAATTAATGTTGAAAATAATCAATACTTTCTGTTACTAAGCAAACAACAAGTGTTGAAATAATCAATAATATCTGTTACTAAGCTCTATGAGATCATCTTCACTGTCACTATCTATCATTTCTGCTGTGATTTTAGTGTCATTGCTGCAGAGTTCATCATTCCCTTCACACTCACACATTTCTATGCATGGTAAGTTATTTACTAATCATTTGCATGGTGGATACATTGTTTTTTTTACACAGTTACACCTGATTAGATGCAGGATGTGATTTGGAGCACATGGCAAATCACAGACACTAGGCAATATTTGTCCATCGTTCATGTCCCATCCATGTCCAATGGGAGATGGAAGTGTTGGCTTGGCCTCAACATCCCTGTTCCAAATCATGACCTGGTAGTTCACTCTTCTAAGTGCAGGTACCCGAGCACTTTTTGTAGTTGGTAGCTTTTCCCAGACAATCTGCTTCTTCGAAAACAAATACCAGTGAAGGTCTGCAAGTTTTGTTATACTTGATCCTGGCTTGCAGACTTGGTAGATAAATGCTTCAAGCTTCTCTAGTACCCCTTCAGATATTTTTTCACTTGATCCAAGAGTTGCAAGTGCTTGCAAGGTTTCAGTTGCTGTTGTAAATGCTTTCCAGTAAGAGAGTTTTCCCTTCCCTGCCAAGGCACCAGTTGTTTCACAGCCTGACAGAGCATGAAACGCAGGCAATGCAGAAGCCTTTATGGAGCCTAGTGATGAGAATTTTTCTGCAATTGAAATTACTGTTCTTGAGTTGGGCATGAAGAAAGACTGTGCTGGGAGTTTTGGCCATCTTCTAACAGCAAGTACCAGAACATCGGTGTCTTGGGTAAAGATAAAAAGTCTTGCTGTTCCTCTTTCTGTAGCAATTACGGCATGAAGAATAATCTTTGTATCAGTTTCTTCCTGTGCACTTCGAAGGCATTCCAAGTCACAATGAGTAGAAACCACTTCTGTACGCCATGATGCTACAAGATCTTTATTGTTCTCTTTTGCATGGTGAATGACTTTTTGAGAAAGATAAGCTGATAATTCATCTTTGGTTTGAGTGTGAGAACAACTTTTTCATCGTCACATTTGTGACAACTGTGCTGCCTATAATTTTAAACTGAGCTGGTGCAGCCCCTTGGAGTCTCTTTTCTCGTGTAATGCTCTTTATGGAGTTTTCCACATAACTGTCAAAAACTAAGTTTATTTCAGCGTATTTCCAGTATTTGTCTTGCATTTTACTTGTAAATGCTTCAGCCAGATCTTTGTAAGTTTCCATGTGTTTTGACTCTGTAGAGCTTGGAGTTCTGCCATACCATCAACAATTGCAACAGAGAACTTTCTTTCTAGTGGATTGCTAGCAGGTACTTTTTTTTTTTTTAATGCAAGGAAGAAGGAACCAAAGGCCACAAGCCCGCAGTAACAGTTCCCTCCAAGAGAAAAACAAAATACAATAGAGAGCCAAATTCAAGATCCGATCATTTTGAGATGCCTGGACACACTGCGTTTGAAAGACTGGAGATCATAGGCAGCAGGAAATACAGACAGAGGGAGACAGTTCCAGAGCTGACCTGTTGCATAAATGAAAGACTGGGAGTAACGGTTAACTCTTGCATTAGAGAGTTGGACAGAAAAGGGATGAGAGTTTGCTGCCAGACGGGTGCTACGCGCCCGTCGTAGAGGTGGAGGAATGCAAGCAGACAGTTCAGAGGAGCAGTGACCAATAAAGTAGCGATAGAAAAGAGATAAAGATGCAACAGTGCGGTGAAGAGACAGAGGTTGAAGGGAGTCAGTAAGAGGAGGAGAGTTAATGAGACGAAAAGCCTTTGACTCCACCCTATTGAGAAGAGCTGTATATGGGGAGCCTCCCCACACATGAGAGTTGTACTCCACACAGGGGCGGATAAAACCCCTGTATAGAGTCAACAATTGTGCAGGGGTAAAAAAAGAGCAGAGTCGGCTTAGCACACCCAATCTCTTGGAAGCAGATTTTACAAGAGATGTAATATGATCTTTCCAAGATAAGTCCCGAGTAAATGAAACCCCAAGCATGTTCAAGGATGATGCAGGATTAAGCTGAATATTATTAAACATTAGTGGGTATACCTGTGGAAGATTTTGTCGAGTTGATAGGTGTAAGAACTGAGTCTTAGATGCATTAAAAACAACCATATTATTTTTACCCCAGTCAGAGATACGAGCCAAGTCAGACATTAGGTGTGCCATAGCCTCATCCCTTGTTTGTTGAAGTAACTGTTGAGATAGGCGTTGCGGGAACCGAATGGAAAGGTGAAGGTTGGAGTCATCAGCGTATGAGTGGATAGGGTTAGATGTACAGCTTAGCAGATCATTGATGAATAAAAGGAAGAGAGTTGGTGATAGGACAGAGCCCAGAGGAACACCACTGTTGATAGATCTAGGCGAAGAACAATGGCCGTCTACAACAGCGGCTATAGAACGACCAGAAAGGAAGCTAGAGATGAAGGCACAGATAGAAGGATAGAAACCGTAGGAGGGCAGTTTGGAAATTAAAGATTTATGCCAGACTCGATCGAAAGCCTTTGAGATGTCAAGTGCAATGGCAAAGCTTTCGGCAAAGTCCCGAAAGGAGGATGACCAGGAGTCTGAAAGGTAGGTGAGAAGATCGTCAGTGGAGCGTCCCTGACGGAACCCATACTGACGATCGGAAAGAAGGTTGTGACAGGAAAGATGCCTTAAAATTTTTCTATTGAGAATTGACTCAAAAACTTGAAATACAGGACGTTAAAGCAATTGGACGATAGTTGGAGGGTTGGGAGTGGTCACCCTTCTTTGGGACTGGCTGAATGAGAGCAAACTTCCAGCAAGAAGGAAAGGTACAAGTTGACAGACAAAGGCGAAAGAGTTTGCCTAGGCAGGGTGTACGCACAGAAGCACAGTTCTTGAGAACAACAGGAGGGATCCCATCAGGCCCATATGCCTTGTTAGTACTAAGGCCAGTGATGGCATAAAATACATCAACTGAAGAAATTTTAATGTCAGCCATGAGGAAGTCAGAGGGGAGAAGTGATGGAGGAACAGCACCGGAATCATCTAAGGTGGAATTGGAGGAGAAAGTCTGTGCGAAGAGATCTGCTTTATCAGTAGAAGAAATAGCTACAGAACCATCAGAGTAGAAAAGAGGAGGGAAGGATGATGACGTAAAGTTGTTAGAAAGATTTTTGGCAAGGTGCTAGAAGGAGCGGGAAGAATTCAAGTTGGAGAGTTGAGAGCATTTAGTATAGATGAAATTATTTTTAGTAGAGCGAAGAACAGACTTAGCATGATTCCGGGCAGAAACGTAAAGATGATGTGATTCAGGGATGGGTTGGCTCCGGTACCTTTTGTAGGCCCTCTCCTTGTTGCGGACAACATTAGAACAAACGTGATTAAACCAAGGCTTTCTTGCATTAGTCAAAGGATATGAGAAAGGAATGTATACTTCCATGCCCGAGAGAATAACCTCTGTAATGCGCAAGGCACACTCAGATGGCTCCCGGCCATGGAAGCAATAATCATTTCAGGGAAAATCAAAGAAGTACTGCCTGAGGGCCTCCCAGTCCGCGGCTCCAAAATGCCACAGACGACGTTTCCTTGGAGGGTCCACAGGCCGTACCGGAGTGATAGGACAGGTTAAGGTAATAAGGTTGTGATCGGAGGAGCCCAATGGAGAGAAAAGATTAACAGAGTAAGCAGAAGGATTAGTTGTGAGGAAGAGGTCAAGTATGTTGAAGCTCTCTCCAAGGCGGTCAGGAATACAGGTAGGGTGCTGTACAAGCTGCTCTAGGTCATTAAGGGTAGAAAAGATGTAGGCTTGTTCACCAGGTGGATCCGTGAAAGGAGAGGAGGGCCAAAGGTGGTGGTGAACATTGAAATCTCCTAGAATGGAGATTTCAGAGAAAGGAGAAATGGATAGAATGTGTTCTATCGTAGAAGTAAGATAGTCGAAGAATTTTTGATAGTCAGTAGAATTAGGGGATAAGTAAACAGCACAGATATATTTAGTCAGAGAATGACAGGAAAGCTGAAGCCAGAGTGTAGAGAATTCAGAAGAATCGAGTTCAGGAACACGAGAGCAAGATAAGTCGTTGCGTATATATACACAACAGCCTCCTTTGGCTTTGAAATGATATATAGAAAGTAGGAGGATACAGAAAAGGGTTTGCTGTCATTTGCCTCAGACAGCTGAGTCTCCGTTAGAAAAAGAAGGTGAGGTTTAGAGGAGGAGAGGTGGTGCTCAACAGAGCGAAAGTTAGAGGAAAGGCCGCGAATGTTGCAGAAATGAAGAGGAAGAGAGTCAGACAGTGGTTCCAGGCACCTCGAGTCGTCACGGGGATAGGGGCGGATGGTGGGGGCATTTATGGTCCCCCCCCTGGGGGGGTACAGCAGAAAACTCATATTTTACTATTAACTCTTTTAAATTTACTTGACGATGAGATCTGCTTTCAATTAGTAGGCGGGCAAAAAGGGACCTGTCAGCTCGCAGCTCCTTGACATTCTCATTCCCTTTCACTTTCAGTTTCTTCTTTGCACTTGAACACAAATTTAGTTTGTTCTTTTTTACAGGATCCCATAAGTTTGTGGTGCTACCCTCTGATATGAACCTCTCTTTTTTGAACTCAGAGTACAACTGACTTCCAAGATCATATACCCCCGACCAACATCTTTTTCTATTTTTTTTTGTCGAATACATCCTTTGTTGCAATGTTCATAAGCTCTGGGTCATCATGTGAGAAAGGATTTCCAGTTCGTTTGAGTTCTGTACTCAGTTTCCTTATTGCATTATTTTCTCTGTTCAGTACCTTTTTAGATTCATAGTGCGGCTTTTGAACTGTGTCTTGCTTGGCTGAAACTCCTGCCATGCTTGCTACCTGTTTACTTATTTCATCTAACACTGGTGCTGTCAAAAAGTATCTGGCAAGTGCTGCAGGGTGCTGTGTAATGCCAGCTAATCCACCTGTAACCTTCATGGCTCTGTTTTGATGTTCTAATACCTCATCTGCTCCAAGAGCACAGAATGGAGTAGTACTTTGTCTTACTACCCAGTGTTCTTTTTCAAACTTCTTCCATATTAATGGATCTGATGTCTTTAAACTCCTCATATCAGCAAGGTAGTGTGCTATCATCCCAGAATAATTATGCATATCTATTGCAAAGAAACATGGAACAACTGCTTCAACTGATGAAATGTGTCCATTCCAATCAAGACAACGTACAGATCTTACTATGTTGAGTAAGAACTCCACCATTTTCATGTAGTCACGGAGCACTTTAAATGATGGGCTCAACTGTTTTTGAGTACTATCAAATTCCTCCATTTTCTCAACAAATTTAGAGTGCTCAATGAAGACTAGATGCTTCTCAATCTTCTCTTTGGTGTCACATTTGCTTCCAAGTTCCTCTAACTTGTTGACTGTATCCTGAGGTACATTATTTTTCAAGAACTCCTCCATATAACATTCATAAAGTGCAATAAGTGTGCGTTTGTGGGCTTCAGTTGCACGTCTAACATGTTTGCCTGTGATGATCTGCTGCACAACACTTTCACTGAACTAGACTTCCCACAATTCAGGAATACCGGTACCATCACAAAAAGTCGCAAGAGCACGAAGGAATGCCATAGTTAAGTGTAGCTCATCAGCCCTCAATACGAATCTGTTATGAAGACATTGCTGAGACATTACCAGTTGCTGCACAGGTCGATACAAACCCAAATATAAGGTCACAACACATTTAGCTTCTTTCCTACCAATATGCTTTGTCAGATTTTCTAGATATATCAAGAAAGTCAACTGAACTGAACGATCAGTTGGAGACAGTGGTATGATTGGCAGTACACATACCTTGGTCATCGTTTCCGGGGTATCTTGCTACAATGCATTGAAAGGATTCCAGCATGAGACACATGCGGGACTTGGCTCGACACTTGGCAAAAATTTGTCTTCTGCATGTTGGATACTGTTTAGTTTACACAGGGTCCATGCCAGATTTACATTTCTGAAGGATGTAAGATCATCAAGACTCTTGCTGACATGACTTTCATGGAACGCTTTGCTCTTTGGCTTAAGGTGCTTTGGTCCATTATAAGAAATGAGGATTGTCATGTGATAGGGAAGTACTTGTAGTGAGCGTGTCTGCTGCATACTTGTTTCACACAAAGTAATGGCCTGTGGCAGTTGTTCTCCATGACTTTCCTGATAACAATTCATCACAGTTGCATGTAGAGTTCCTTTTCCGTCAGGAGTATCTTCAAAAAAGTCCAAATTATCTACAGCACAGTAAATGAACCTCTGTCTAACAAGTTCTGGTGGTACATATAATCCTTGGTTTTCTTCAGTACGACGTAAGACTTCATTGGCTATAGCCGTCTCAAGCCTTAGAACTCTGTTGTAGTCAATTGAGATTCCTAAGCCATGTATAAGCTGCACCAAGAATCTGCTGCGAGCCATAGAATGAATAGTCAGACCAACACCAACTTGAAGTGGAAGTTCACGAGTAGGCCTAGATTTTTCTGAAAGCAGTGCTGTCTGTCTCTCTGTGAGGCATTCATACATCAGGGTTTGTGCTAGAGTTTCACTTTTTTTTGTTCCAAATGGTCATTTTTAACATCTACACTGTCAAACGTTTTTTTCCCACTGATAAGCCACTTGATAAAAGATGATAATTCTTCTGGTATGGCTTTTGTTACTTCGTTCTGTGTAATTGAACCTGAGTAAGTCCATTTCTCATTTGCCAATATTTTTTCCCTCAGAAGTTTGGCAACTTGATAGATAATCTTCAGGTAGGCTACTGTTGAGGTTGTAGGTTTCTTCGGCATATGAAATCAAAGCATCACTAACTGACTTCAGCATAATCCGCTGTGGTTGGTTTCTGGACACTGGATTGGTGAATATCAAGTCCAATGGGAAAAGCTCGTTTTCAGTGAGTGCTTTCAGGGATTTTCTGGAAATCATATCCTCATCTTTAACACCTTTGGAATAGCAGATTTCCATGTAGTATCTCTCAGCATCTGCCATTGTGATGACTTTTCCCTCCAATAGGGCCTCCAACAAACAATCAATAAATTCTACCTGACATGCAGATTCTGCTATATTTGGCAAAGCTTCTGGAGGCTTTTCTGACTTTCGGAGTATATTACCAACATTTCTGCTAACATTCTTTGTGCTATGCGACATCATATGCGTGACTCCTGGATTGATGCATACACTTAATTTAAGTTTCCATTCAGCATGAGTACTCTGTTCTACAGCATCATATAACTTCTTCCCTACAGCTTTGGTAGAAACTGTATGTAATGGATGATTCCTAGTGTTAGGCTTGTTACAAAAGAAGCAGGCAGTACTTTGCACTTCTGAATGAAGTTTAGGTCTTGTGCAGGGAGGCTCGTTCATGATCACTGAGACATCACCGCTACCATCACGTTCGTTTACTTTATTTTCTGTTGCTTTCCTATATCTGGCTTGGAGTCTTTCTAGCATTCCCTTGTGGGTACAATTTTTATAACACGAGGGATGCCATTTTACATTACACTTCATTAAATCTTCGCCACTCTTATCCTCCAAATATTGTGCAATGTCTGTATAGTTTTCATCATTACACTCACTTCGAATTCTTATACTCTCAGTAAGTTTTTCAGCAGATTTGGAATTTTTGACTAATGTTTCTTTTGTTTGAGACTGACACAGTAAACAGACATCGAAGTTTGTACCGCACGTACGTCTCCGTTTTACTGTTGAGGGCTCTGTTGCTTCACATAAATCTTCCATTTTCCTTAACTTAATTCTTCCTTCAGTCTCATTTCAGTTCCTGAAACAGAGCAAAAACGAAGCCTAATTAGCAACAGATTTGAAAAAATTTCCATACTGATATCAAACTCTGAAAATAGGTACGTTAACGATTAAGGTAAAAAAAAAAAAAAATAGTAAATGCAAATACCTATATAGCACTTTATCTCAGAAGCCGCTAATTATATAAAGAGTTGGTAATAATCTTTTTTTGTTGTACACAAAATTACCTTTAAAATGAGCTATATTACATTAAACTCGGACAAAAAATAACGGATATAGTATAACTTTAATTATTAAGGATGGGCGCCATCTTGATGACGTCATTAAAATTTACGCAACAGAATCTGGAGTGCCACCATAAAATTTATTCTTCCAGAGGTAGTTTGTGGTTGAATAATACCATCCTCAACATTTCATCATGAAATCTGCCACGGAATTACATATGCTCCCCCAGTATCAGTTGATTTTTTCCTCTTTTATCTTCCTGCATCAGTACAGCCCCTAATCCTTTAACTGATACGTCTGTACAAATAAGAAATGATTTTGTGTAACCTGGAAATGCTAAACAAGGTGCATTTGTTCGTTTAATTTGTAGATTGTTAAATGCCCTTTTTTGTTCTTCGTCCCATTGGAATATAGCATCTTTTTTGAGTAGTTGGAATAGAGGAAAGGCTATATGAGAGAATTGTGGTACGAATGACCTATAGTACCCAGCCAGACCTAAAAATTGTCTAACTTCGTCAGTCGTAGTGGGTTCAGGAAAATCTCTCACTGCCTGTATTTTGTCATCAGTGGTGTGAATACCATTAGAACTTAATTTGTGGCCTAAGAAATTTATTTCCTTAAGCAAAATTTGCATTTAGAAAGCTTAATTTTTAAACCAGCATCACTAAGCTTTTGTAAGAGTAAATTTAATTTCCTGAGATGATCCTTAATATTCTTCGTTACGATTATAATATCGTCAAGATAAACAAATATTTCTCGTCCTAAAATTCCGGACAATTCGTAATTCATAAGACGCTGGAATGTGTCTGGGGCTGTCCTCAGTCCCATCGGCATTCTTGTATATTGGTAATGGCCTTTGTTTGTGGAAAAGGCAGTGTATTTACGTGACTCCTCTGCAACCGGTATCTGATAATAGCCGTTTAGGAGATCGATGGTTGAGAATATGTTATTCTCAGGTCCAATATTCTGTAGAACGTCGCTTAGCAATGGCATGGGAAATCGGTCTGGGATTGTGTGATTGTTTAGTTTACGGTAATCTACTACCGCACGCATTTCTCCATTTCGTTTGGGCACGAAGAATAATGCGGCATTCCACGGGGAGACTGAAGGCTCAATTATTCCAAGTTTTAACATTTCATCGACATACTGATTTGCAAGTGTACGTTGGGAGTGTGGTATGCGGTAAGCTGGTACGAAAATTGGTGGTGTTTCTGGGTGCACATTAATCATGTGATTAATCAGGTTAGTACACCCTAATTGTTCTCCGGGCAATGCTACGGTGTCCCTGTGTGTTTCCAGCAGGGTTAACAAATCATTTTCTTCATCAAATTCACCTGAGTGAATTAAACTCTCTTTTATTCTATCTCTATCCGTAGATTTTATCTCACTTGTCACTCCAGCTATAACTATTTCCTTCACAGGGGCCGGACATTTTTCAATACTAACTATGCAAGTCCCCTTTTCCAACTGAACTTCCCCATTCATGTGATTAATTATGAATATCTGAGTTTGCCCTTCGTCTTTCCTCTGACATAATGCGTTTTCTACTGACAATCCCTTTACTTTACATAATTCTTCTAAGACAAGAACAGTACCATCCGTAATTTGTTCTTTATGGTAACTTTCATGTAGGAATTAGGTGGTATAACTAAATCATTGGTGAGATGGGCTGGAAAAACTGATAAATCAGTACTGTTATCTGGGTCACTAATTCTGCAGGATGAGGCTGGTGGTGGGAGTTGATCTATACACTCATCTGTTTGTGTATGTTTAAGCCTTTAATATTACCAATTCTTTTTGGCTCTCTTTTACCAATCGGTGAGGTCTCTGATGGTATTTCCTCTGTGAATTCATTGTGAAAGGCTATATTCATTTGTGGGAGTATAGTTATGTTCTCTGCTCTCATGGATCTTAAGCCCAGTAACATATGAGCTTTAATTGCTAAGTTTTGAACGATATAGAAAAATGCAGAGAATGGTCTTGTAGTCTCTGTGAAACTGATTTAATCTTATCATACCCTTTCACTGTAATTTGTTTTCCATCTACCGTATATAAATCTAAATCAGCTTCATCCAGAAAAGTTACTTTCTTCTTATTTTTAAGAATTCTATTTATTTCTTCATGTGTTATTAAGTTCACTGGAGGGCCTGTATCTAAAAATAAGGAAACGTTTTGATCCTCACATACAGCTGGTATCAAGATACACTCATTTCCCAACATGCCTCCTATGTGAAGTTTAGACTTGTTTTTCTTTACGTTTGTTCGTTTTTTGTCATGACTTGGTCTTCCCCAGATTTGTACATAGACACAATTTTTTCTACTGTTTTGCAGTCACTGGTCCAGTGCCCTTGGTATCTATGATGCCTACAGTAAGGACCAAATCCTTGTATCTTTTGTCTATCCTCTTTTGCTTTGATAAAGCATTCATACCTTGTGTGTCCTGGTTTTGCACAATAATGACATAGAATGGACCTATCTCTTGACCGTAACCTACGAGGTGACTTCCCATAAGTAGTGTTGTTTATGGCGCGAGACCTGCTCGGGCTGCGCGAAAACTTATGAAACTGCCTGCAACCTGGTGCTTGTGATCGAACCCTCGTCACGTTTGGTTGTTTGCTCTGCCTACTTTCGGGTCGCGATCAATTTTGTTCTCTGTTTGGGGTCGGTGTAGATGTTTTCACAGCTGATACTGTCTCAGGTACTCCCATTCTACTAGAATGTGCGGGTGTGTCGACCATACCTGCTTTACTGCACTGCATCTCTACCTCGTTCATTAAGTCTAGTAAGCACATGCCTGGGGTGTATGCGATCGCCTTGGCGATCTTAAGGGTCCTATCAGGTAATTTACACAAGGCAGCTACATAACCAATGATGTCCACGACGAGGTCTGGGGACATCTTTCCATCATCTGTTATCCAGTTTGAGTTTTCCAAAGTAACTAACAATGTTCTTTTGACTGTGGAGACATCAGCAGTTATTTCACTGAGCACATGGTTTGTAGTGTGCTCCCTTACAAGATCTACAATCTTATGTAATTCTGGAATTATATCTGGCAAGAAGTTCATACCTCCAGAAAATTTCTTCAAAAATTCAGTTTTAAATTCATCATTTGTCCTAGCTTTAAGGAGCTTGTCAGATCTCAATAAATTGCTTGCTGGACATCTTTCCTGGCTTATGCAAGATGAAAAAATGGCAATTTTCTCTGTCCATCTAGTATGTGGCGCTTGATGAACATTTGTTCTCACTGACTGACTAATGAAATAACATCAATGCGATCATTTACTGTGCCAGAGAATTTTGGGGCAGTTTTATCTTCATGGTACACGTACACACGAGGTGGGGTTGTTAGATCCGCGGTATTTGTTTCGTGATTCATTTTCACTGTTTGCTCTGCTAATTTAACTTGGACTTGTTTATCGTTGTGTGAGGGAATGGTGGAATAGGATTCGCCTGTACGTTGCACTATATCAAGTATATTCTGATAGGTATGCAAGGCAGAAATTAAGTCCGCACTTGCTACGTCAGGGGGGATTTCCCACTCATCATCTGGAACTGACGTATTTGTTTCTTGGTCTTTAGTTTGTGGTGAGGTTTGTAAAACGGCTGTGTTGTCTTGGTGCTCTCTTAATTGTGAATCTTTTGTTGGGTTTAATTGTGTTTCATCTGGTATTAACGTGGGTGGTGGCTAAAATATCCCTGTCATTAAGATTTGGTGTTATGAAATACGCCTTTTGTTTATTTATGTACCAACTAAATAGCTGAGTAAATGAGTTGTAATAAATGATAGATAGTGAGTGTATAAGTGTATATATGGAAATAAGTAAAGAAGTTGAATATACCTAATCTTAGCACTGAGAAGAAATGAGTAAGTATAATTTCACCCACTTGATACTGATCGTAGAGGTGTGTCGATGCAACTGTCGATCTCGGAAGAAAAATACAGGGTTGATTGAAGATCTCTTGATAAATCTAGTGCTATGTTGATGAACGATATTACTCAGGAAATTCCATGGCCTGGTGCTTGTGGTGGTTAACAGCTGTCACAGGCAAACCTCAGCATAGAACGTCGAATCTCCAACTCAATACTGTGGATATAAATGAGTATGAGTAGGAGCTATGTGAATAATGAGTAATGAGTAGTGGGTGAGAAGTACCTGGTGTCAGTCACACGTTGCATGGCGTGGCAAACTCGCGTTGTGATGTCATCTCAGCATCATGGTGACGTCGGCTTCCCACACTGGTAGCTGTGGTGAATACTGAGTAGCGATGCGTAACCTGGGTAAAGGGAGGTGAGTAAGTCGCGTTATAAATGTGGCTCTGGTGTTTTGCTGCATGCCTTGACCTCTGCGTCAGCGATGGAGGTAGGCGGGAGAGAGTGGTGGGGGTTTGTGTGCTTGTTGCTTTGGTCTTTCCTCTTCTTTATTTGCTTTGTTTTTTATTCTTCTTGCTGCTGCTTGAAGTTACGTGAAGATTATAGAGTTGTTTTGTAGACTTGTAGGCTATTTGCATTGTAGGCTGTATTTTGTAGGAATTCACTGTAAAACTGAAGCTAATCTTGTAGAGTCTCATCTGCTTTTGTAGAAATTCGCTTTTGATTCGGAGACGATGTCCGTAGTTCCGCTTGGCACTAAATAATGTCATAAAAGACTTAGAAATAATGTCATAAAAGACTTTGTAGTTACTTGTAGAGAAGTTTTGTGGTTTAGTTGTCACTCTCGATTTCTTGCAGGAGGAATTAAAGATGAATACAGGAGTTTAATTTATTATCTTCAGAGAAATCTAAGTTGAGCAGGGTATGTCTTACAGAGACAATATAATAAGTAAGTCTAGTTGAGCCCCTCTTTCTTGTTCACTCTCTCCACTACCTGTCGGTTCAAATGCTAGCCTCCTTCTGAGCTCTCTTTCATAAATTCTGGTGAAATAGGGGTCGTGTCACGTGTGTTACACTGTGGTTGGAAAGTTCCAGAAACCTGTGTGTGAGTATGTGTGTATGTCACTAGGCTTTGTTCTCCTGCTATCTCGCTGACACACTACCTACATCATCCCCTGACTTCGCTACTTCCTATCTGTCATCAACATTTCCTCAGTTAACTTGCAAGATCATTTCCCTTTCCCAGGCTCGCATGGAGCTGTCTATCTATCTATTTATCTCTCTATCTATTATGATTTGTAATTATAATATGGACTCATAACAGCTCCACTCCTCAAATGCCTTGCCTCACACCTGATATAACACTATTCAACTTTTCGTCTCCTTCTTTTGACCTTACTGCACTGAAACAGCTTTGGTATAAGCAAATGACAGCCCTTATGAAACTTGCCTCAGTGCCAGAGATTGGATTCACTAAATTTTTCATAGCTTGCTTGGCGTCACTTTTCCAAGGTTTTCCCTTTTCAGACCATGAATTTAATTATGGCTAGATATTTTGTTTCCAGTCCCAGTTTTCTCCATTATCATTCTGTTTGTGAATAAGGTCAGCAGTTCCTCCTCTTCCGTCTAGTAACGTGCTGTCCTTCCTCCAACTTATTCTCTACAAACTGCATAATCTTTGTTCCAATATTCTTTCACAGGTCTGGCCCACATGTGATAAAAGCGAAGTTCATCTTCAATTATCGTTTTCACTTGTCAGTTTTTTATAGAGTTTACAGATGATCACCCTAACCAAATCTTTTAGTAATTTCCTCTCATGCCATGCAATGCTCTGTACCTCCTGTCAGTCCAGTTTGTTATGCCTTCACTCCCTGTCAACAACTCTGCTGTTATCCCATCAACACGAAGGATCATTCCATATTTTATCTGATTGCCCTTATAGTCTCTCATATTGTCAAGTCTTTATTTTTGTCAGTATCATTTGAAACACCACTAACATAACTACCACTAGCATCACTAACACGACCACCACAGCCACAGCAAGCATGGCTTCTGCAACCAACACTACCACAGATACAAGTACTATCACTTCCCCAGCCATCACTACTGCCACTACCACAGCAATTACTTGCATGATTACCATAACAACCAGTACCACAAACATAACCACATTTACCACAACCCTCACTGGCATCACTGCTGGAATCACCACTAGCATCTCTCTCCCAGTTAACACAACTACAACCACCACTAGCATCACTATCTCAGCCAACACTACCACAATCACTAGCAGCATTATAACCACCACTGTCAAAACCACCACTACCACGACCAGAACTAGCATCACTACTGTCACGGGGTTTTTAAGTATATGCAATAAAGAATATTATTCAATAATACTTGAGAACAGGACAAAGAACTGACTTGTGAAAATCAAACAATGATTACTTTATGCCGGCTTACTTCGCCGATTCTCTAAGGACGAGAATTTATAAACTTTCTCAACAGTACACAGCAGAGACTAATTATTCACACGTGCTGTTTATTAGTACTGTTGGCCTCTGGAGAAAGTGACTCCACCCCTGAGAATCAATAACTAATGCTATTAATGATAAACAGGTTCTTGTTGGTACAATTAACTCCTAGATGGCACAACGGATTTAAGTTAATAAAAAGGACTGGCCTAAGTACCAGTTGTGAATAATGCAAAGCGTTTATGCAAACTAGGAGCTCCAACTAGAATAAGCTTATGGAGAAATAAAACACGAGTTTACATTACATTAGGCTCAAGAAAAAGAACTGTTAAATTTAATGATTACAATGAAATAAATTTATGTTACATGTTTCAAAATGAATCCAAAATAAGGAGATCACACTCACTCACTCACTCAAAAGCTAAACTCTTAAACCTAGGAAAAACGAAAAGAAATACTGGTCAGAAAAGTGGGGTAAGCAGAATGGACTGGGCATCATTACTGAGGAAGGACATTGCCACACTCGCTGATCCTCTTGCCGGCTCACAGTAGGTGGAGACTTCAGGAACCCTCTGAGGAATGACCTGGTCTCACGGCGTTTCAATCCTAACTGAATTCAAATCGTGAGAGAGAGGCGAGTGTCAAGCCGCGCTTGCTAACGGCCAATGAGTGCGAGCGATACACACCTGCAATATCACTCAGCGGAGGTGCTAACATCGCGCACAAGGACGATCACTTATGAAACAGTGAAAAATTTCCTGAAAACATTCCCGATTGAGTAAATACAGGGATGGTTAACCCTTTAACTGTGGGCTTGTTTTGCTTTTTCTTGCGGCACCTGCGAGCATATTCGTGCTCCGACAGACTCTCTAAAAATATTTGCAAAAAATCAGCTATTAGTCCTAGAATATTAAAATCACATATGCTTATGGCACATACCTTCAGCTTTCTCCTGGGGGTTTGTTGAGCCTTCGTCGAGTACCGTAGGACTTGTGGAGACCTCTGAAGTTGAGTAACGAAGTCTCCACTTTACACTTCCCGACAACCCGTAATATGATTACCACAGCCTGATATTATCACTAGAAACACTATTCTATGATTCTCAAATAGTTTGGAATCCATATTCCAAAAAAGAAAAAAAAACTGTGGAAGCAATGAAAATTACAAGGGCGTATGACCTTCCCACTTGCGCTAGTTCGCCGCTGGTGTTGTCATTTGTTATTCATAAAAACACTCACAGTTTATAATTCTATTACTATATAACACTTATATATATCTACAGTCTTTATCCATAAGTTTCCTTCAGTAATAGTAGTTTATTGTCACTGTAGGCATTCAATATCTTTCAGTAAAATACGTAGCATTCACTTTCTCGTCCTGTATACTAGCATTGAGAGTGAATGTCACTTTCACCTTCACTCTCATAACTCATAGTATTCATACATGCTAGAGTGAAACTTTCACTTTCATTACTCCTAGTATATATACTCGTATTCTTATATTACTACTCATTTACATTTCTATTTACGTTCCCTATTTTATTTACATTATTTACATTTCCATTTTATTTACACTGTGTTATGCACTGTCACTTGAAGTAACTTATAAAACTATTTTCCACTGTTCACTTATATTTGCATTCATTGCTTTCAATCGCTGTTTACACATTATTTACACATTATTTACAATTCCACTTGCACTGTTTTACTCAACAGAAAGATCATAGTCACTCTCTTTCAATTGTCAGCCCTTTACCTCTTTCCACACGAGATTTAGTAGGGGGTAAAGGTCACAGGGCCCTTTGCATGGGGCTATAAAGCGGCGGAAGTTAGCAGGAGCGAACAGACGTACATTCACTTTGGAAGATGACAGTGAATTGATAGGGGTGGGCCGGGGTGGCCTACCTAGGGAATTGCATTACTGCCAACGTCAGCCTCTTGACAGCTGCTAATATATAGCAGTGAAATGATTGGCAGGAAATCTAGACAATACATTATAAATTAGGTAGTTCCAGGTGGATGTAAATATCACTTAGGCTTCTCCCTTCCCTCCTTATATATATTTTTAGTACGAGAATAGATTAGACGGCATATTTCAAGGGGAAATAAACAGCGAAAATTAGCAAACGAGTGCACGTGAGGTGTTATCAGGTGATAATTAGTCAATTCCAGGTGTATGGCACTCTCACTTACCTTATTTCTTTTTGGTATATATTATTTGGTATAAGAATAGGGCATAGGGCTTATTTCAATGGATGAAATTAGTGGAAAATTCCAGGGAAGATTTACTTAGCGTAGCACGGCCGGGCAGGCGAGAGGAGAGGGTAATGGAGGGAAGGTAGGGAGGGGAGTCAAGAACGGGGTGAAATGGCTAAATTGTCAACAATGGATGGGAGTACAGATGAGATTAGGAGTGCTGACTAGTGTTGAACATTGGCAGTACTGATATCTGATACAAGCTACCACTTGAAAGCCCGGGCGAATTCAAAATAAGACAGAATCGCAAAAGTGATGCCCCACGGTATGATCCCTTGCTCCCAAGCATCACGAAAGTGACCTCCTGTGGTTAAGGGGTTAAACTGAGTGATATATACTGGGATTCCACTAGAATTCGCTGTTTCCCACCAAAGTTTAATGTCACAAGTTTATTTAGAGAGAAAATCGCTCCAACTCGTGACAATTACGCCCCATCAGAATAAAAAATTTCTTTCCCCTCAGGAAAATATATTTTCAATATACATACATATAAATCCTAACTCAGTCATACAAGATTCACACTGTGGTGTATGTGTGCTATCCTGCTACAGGAGAAAGTCACAGTCGCCAATGAGCGAAAAAAAAAAACTCGTATTTACGTTAATAGAAGCAAGCTTGAGGAAAAAACTCCGTGAGGACGGTGAAAAATCCTGTACTCAGGTCAAACTGAGCGAAAAGTTCGCTACATTTACATTAACAACTAATTGTTAAGTAGCATGATGTATATAATACACAGTGTAGGTGTGACACTTGTGGTGTAACTGTACCTACGTGTAAAATTACATAATGCAAATCTATGGTAAATAATGATGACGAGGCAGAAGAGAAGGGGTGGCAGCATGCGACAGGGACAACCAACTGATCTGCATGACAATGCTGCACCCACCAGCTGCACCTGCAAAAGGAATCAAGGTGGAGCATCAGAAGTGTCATTTCTCTCTCGCTGCCTAGCAATCAGTACCTATATCATTATTAACCAGGAAACATAGTTTTAGAATTTACAAGTCTCTCAGGACCTTGTAATTTACTGGTTAAGCTAACTTATTAACCAGGAAAAGTGTCAGTTCTTGAATTGCTCAAATCTCTTAGAACGGGCAGTTTACTGGTTAACCTAACATTATTAACCAGTAAAAGTGTGAGTTTTTTAATTGCTCAAATCTCTTAGAACGGGCAGTTTACTGGTTAATCTACGGTAACTCTGCACTTACGACTAATAACAGGAAGCTGAGAATCGCTACGCAATCTCGGGCAGGTCACGTTTTAACACCCACCATGGGTGTGAACACTCATGTGGATAATGTGCATTCTCCAGGAATCCTCTGAGAGGCCCTCAGCTCAAGACGTTCCACAAGGTAGTTCATACACAGCCTCGGACTGTCTCTGCGGGGTTCTTAAACTTCCCCCTTAACATACGGTACATGTATATACAGGTCCTGGACGTAATGTGTCCTGTGGGACCAACGGGCAATACGTCAGCAATTACTGGTACACTTTTAACTGGGAACCAGGCTTGTCCTTGGATTACTCAAATCTCTGAGAACACCTGTCTTACGGAACTCAGCACACAACAGTTGCCCATGTTAGTCAGCAATTAGCAGGTGAGACATCAGGTCTGCACCTACGTTACCACTGCCCTGTCTGTCAACTGACTCTGAGATTACGGGTGTGGTTTCAAACGGCACAGGAAGGACATGTCCCTGATTAGTGCTACGTGGACACACATTGCAGGAACGCACAAAGCTATCTGTTTCTCATCCCATCTCTGGCCAGAAAAAGTCAGCTGGGATACGGCCCTGGGTCTTTCTTTTGCCCATGTGACCTCCTGAGGCTGAACAATGTCCCCATTCTAACACTGATAGGCAGTACTTCGCGGGAACGACGAACTGCAGTCGAACTTCGCCCTCGGGTGTTCGTGACCCACTTTAGAGCCGTCCTTGTTTATGAAGGAACTTGGCTCGACCTCCCCGTGAATACTTAATCACTCTACCCATTTGTTTCTTCCGCACGGCAGCAAGTGTCGGGTCAGAATGTTGTTCTTGAACAACAACTTGGCTACACATCAGATCTTGCGGCAATTCAATGGTCACCGGGGTGACACAGTTCAGAGCCTCAGCGATGGCTCATGTTACTGCAGCCGAAGTCTGAGTAGCGTCATCTTCAGTGCAACTATACTTGGCACCGGGAATATTGCCTATGATAAGGTCAAACAAAGGTTCTGTCATGACAACTCTGACTGTCGTACCAGTGTAAAATGGAGATGCCAACTGGATACGTGCCTCAGGGAACAGTCTCACTGATCCATCAACAAGGTTAGCTTGGATCTGTCGACCTGTGTACTCCTCAGGCCGAACTAGACTCTGCCTGACAGAGCAACCTGAGGAACCATTGTCTCTCAGGACTTTCACAGGATCCCACAAACCCTGGCTGAACAAGGAAGGCACTGTCACCTGTGGGAGGGCCTGTGGAGGAAGCAGCTAGCCACTGATTAGGCTGCTGAATAAATGATGCGGCAAACATGGTGCCCTGAGAATTAGATACTTGAGGGGTCGTACTCACTGCCTGGGGAGATGGAGCATTGGCCATCTGGGGAGGGGGGTTCACTGTCGCCATGGGACTAGTGAACTGTGGGGAAGTACCCGTACTGCTAGGGACGACACCACCGTGCTGCTGCTGGGGAATGAAGGCTGCGTTCACCTCCTGCCTCCGATACGCTGGGGCTGGTGCAGAAAAGGATAGTCCCGACAGTCGGTTGCGTGGCTGATACTGCTGCTGGTTAGGGTACCTGTTGTACCTCTTCCACTCAGGCTTCTGAGTGTTTTACCCCTGGTCCTTCCTCTGTGGTTTTGGACCTTGGCCATTATTCTGAGAACGGCCTTGTTGCTGGGGTTCAGTCTGAGACAGTTTCCCAGATTTATCAGCTTTCCTGTTCCAGGTATGCTGCTTGCGAGTTTGGTACCCGTGTGCAGTGAAAAATGCATCAGCCTTCTTCACCATTTGGCTGGCATCTCTTACCTGGCTGATCTTAAGCTGAGCCATAAGTTCAGTAGGCCACGACTTTTCTAGCTGCATGCGCAGGATAAGGTCAATTATCCCCTCACGCGTGGAAGGAGTTTCATCTTTCTCCATCTACTCATCTAAGTAATCAGTAAGCCGGTCAAGAAACTGAACGGCAGTCTCTTTTTCCTGTAAACGCGCCCTCATGAACTGACTCTTGGCGTCGTCAACTGTGAGACCACACGCTTTGACGAGTGCGGCCTTCATCATCTCATACTTGAGATTGTCTCCACGAATTCTGTGGAGAATATCGAGGGCAGGGCCCTCAAACAGGCTAAGAAACTGAAGCTGCTTAGCTGCATCATCCAGCTGGTACAGTTGAGCCATGTCTTCAAGACGAGCTATCTATGGCTCGATTCGCTCACCTTCCTTGTATGGGGGAAGCTTGATGTGTGGGGTCGCCATAATATGTGCAGGGATAGCGCTTGTGGAGCTTAGGCCAGCTGCACCAGATGTGTCTGAAGCCAAGGAGTCTCGCTTGAGCTTCAACATTTCAAGTTCATGCATTTCGCGTGCTACTCACTCGGCACGTTCGTGTTCTCGTTCTCTCTCGCGTTGTTGTAACTCGTATTGACGTTCTCTCTCGCGTTCCTCGCGCTGTTCTCGCTCTTGTACTAACTCGAGTTCACGTTGTTTTTGCTCGTGTTCGCGCTGTTCTCGCTCGTATTCGCGCTCCTTTTCGCGTTCCTCACGCTGAATTCGACGCTCTTCACGAGCATCATTCTCGCATTGCTGCTCGTAATTAAACCGAGAGAGGACAAAGTCCTTTATTTTCTCTGGGTCAGTAAGCCCCATATCTTTAGCTTCCTGTACATAGACGCTGGTAGACATGATGCTAACTCAATCTAAGTAAACTAGCGACTCAGTACTGACTGCAATTTTGCAAAGAAAGATGCCAATAATCAAGAATAAAGAATATAGGCACAGGTTAGTGGTGACCAGTTTTATCTAATTAAACTGGTAAAGAAAGAAAATTATACAAACAACTAACTGTGAAAACTATTACGTAAATTAATAGAACTGAATCAATAATCACCAGTATGATAGTGCCCATAGACTTTAATGATAAATACCTAAGTATGAGTGACTGAGTATAATCTCGTGGATAGCTTTAGAGGTAGGAGTTAATATCCTGGAATGAGGTCGCCAAATGTTACGGGGTTTTTATGTATAAACGATATTAAAGAATATTATTAAATAATACTTGAGAACAGGACAAAGAATTGACTTGTGAAAATCAAGCAATGAGTAGTGGAAGCGATGAAGAAGATTAAGTTGGGAAAGGCCACAGGAATTGATGGAGTGTGTGGTGAAATGCTTAGGTATGGGGGTGAGATTGTTGTGGAGTGGATATGGAAGTTGTGTAGATTGGCTTGTGAAGAGGGAAGGGTTCCAGAAGACTGGAAATCAGGTATAATTGTTCCTCTGTACAAAGGAAAAGGGGAGAGAGAAGTATGTGGTAACCATAGGGGTATTTGCCTTCTTAGTGTGACTGGTAAAATATATGGTGGAATACTCAATGATAAGGTTAGGCATATGACAGAGGAGCTAGTTGGAGAAGAACAAGGGGGATTTAGGAAGGGAAAAGGGTGTGTAGATCAGATATTTGTTCTAAGATGTTTAGTGGAGAAGTATCTAGAGAAGGGAAGGAAAGTGTATGCTGCCTTCATGGACTTGGAGAAAGCTTATGACAGAATAGATAGGCAAGGTATGTGGAAGGTATTAAGAATATATGGAGTGGAGGGGAAATTGTTGAGTGCTGTGAAGAGTATGTACGAGGGAGCTAGGGCTACGGTGCGAGTGGATGGTGAGCTGAGTGAGTTCTTTAATCTCAATGTGGGACTGAAACAGGGGTGTGTGATGTCTCCATGGCTGTTTAATATATATATGGATGGGGTTATAAAGGAGGTGCAAGGTAGGGCAGTGGATGTGGGGCTGGCCCTAATGAATGAGGGTGAGATTTGGAAGCTTCCTGTGTTGCTGTTTGCTGATGATACAGTATTGTTGAGTGAAGATGAATGGGAGTTGCAAGGTTTGGTGAATGAATTTGGGACAGTGTGTAGGAGGAGGAAGCTGATAGTTAATGTAAACAAAAGTAAAGTTATGGCGTTTGAGAGGAATGAAGTCACAGAGTGTGCAGTGAGGTTGGATGGTGAGGATATGGAGAATGTGAGTGCATTCAAGTACTTGGGTAGTGTAATGAGTAAGGATGGAACTCTGGGGGATGAAGTACGTGAAAGGGTACAGCAGGGAAGGAAGGTTTTTGTTACACTGAAAGCAATGATGAGAAATAGGGAGGTGAGTATGGAAGTTAAGAAGTCACTGCATGATGGTATTGTGATCCCTGCCCTGACGTATGGAAGTGAGGCGTGGACCTTGCAAGAGGGGAACAAGTCAAGAGTGAGAGCAGTGGAAATGAGTTACTTGAGAGGAGCACGTGGAGTGACGTGGAGAGACAGGTTGACGAATGAAGAAGTGAAGGAACGTTGTGGGGTAGATGTGGATGTGGTTGGGAAGATTAGGAGAAATACACTGAGGTGGTTTGGACATGTGGAGAGAATGGAGAATGCAAGACTGACTAAGAGGGTGTATGTAGGTGAGGTGGAGGGAGGGAGAGGGAGGGGTAGACCGAGGATGAGGTGGAGGGATGGAGTTGAGAGGTATATGATGGAGGGGGGGGTGAGTTGGGGGGAGGGTAGTCAAATGGTGGGTGACAGAGTGACTTGGAGGCGTTTTGTCTGTGGCCACCCTTTGCGAGATTAGGGCGTCGGGCTATAGATAGATAGATAGATAGATTACTTTATGCCGCCTTACTTCGCCGATTCTCTAAGGACGAGAATTTATAAACTTTCCCAACAGTTCACAGCAGAGACTAATTATTCACACGTGCTGTTTATTAGTACTGTTGGCCTCTGGAGAAAGTGACTCCACCCCTGACAATCAATAACTAATGCTATTAATGATAAACAGGTTCTTGCCGGTACAATTAACTTCTAGATGGCACAACGGATTTAAGTTAATAAAAAGGACTGGCCTAAGTACCAGTTGTGAATAATGCAAAGCGTTTATGCAAACTAGGAGCTGCAACTAGAATAAGCTTATGGAGAAATAAAACACGAGTTTACATTACATTAGGCTCAAGAAAAAGAACTGTTAAATTTATTGATTACAATGAAATAAATTTACGTTACATGTTTCAAAATGAATCCAAAATAAGGAGATTGCACTCACTCGCTCACTCAAAAGCTAAACTCTTAAACCTAGGAAAAACGAAAAGAAATACCGGTCAGAAAAGTGGGGTAAGCGGAATGGACTGGGCGTCATTACTGAGGAAGGACATTGCCACACTCGCTGATCCTCTTGCCGGCTCACAGTAGGTGGAGACTTCAGGAACCCTCTGAGGAATGACCTGGTCTCACGGCGCTTCAATCCTAACTGAGTTCAAATCGTGAGAGAGAGGCGAGTGTCGAGCTGCACTTGCTAACGGCCAACGAGTGTGAGCGATACACACCCGCAATATCACTCA
The DNA here is from genome assembly GCF_032717465.1 of Coenobita brevimanus. Taxonomy (NCBI): domain Eukaryota; kingdom Metazoa; phylum Arthropoda; class Malacostraca; order Decapoda; family Coenobitidae; genus Coenobita; species Coenobita brevimanus. Next base: position 17,564,117 of record NC_137032.1, read on the forward strand.
GCGGAGGTGCTAACATCGCGCACAAGGACGTTCACTTATGAAACAGTGAAAAATGTCCTGAAAACATTCCCGATTGAGTAAATATGGGGACGGTTAAACTGAGTGATAAATACTGGGATTCCACTAGAATTCGCGGTTTCCCACCAAAGTTTAATGTCATGAGTTTATTTAGAGAGAAAATCGCGCCAACTCGTGACAACTACCACAACTATCCCTACTTTTGTGAGTGAATAGTGTCCGATTTTCAGGACCTGGTGTGTGTGTGTGTGTGTGTGTGTGTGTGTGTGTGTGTGTGTGTGTGTGTACTGTGAACGAAGTAACAAACAATGTTAATTTTATTCCGGTTAAACTTGGTGGATGAGTTTAGGATCGACCAGGGGTTCAGCTTTCGTTTTTTTTCGACCCAGGGGTTCACCTTTCGTTTTTAAGTAAGTAGGCCAAAGGCGAGGATCACATTCCAGAGTCAGCTTAAACAGTTTTCAACTGATTTAGACCAAAGTTAAAGGAATGATTCATTGAAAGGCAAGGGGAAAGGGATTCGACTTTAAGGAATTACAAAGGTATAAGGAAAAGAGGAATAGGGCAAGAAGGGCTGTGCGTGGTGCTAAAGTGGCAGCAGATGAAAGGTAGGATAGGCGACTGACAGAATTTTCGACAGAATAAGAAAATGTTCTGGAAGGAGGTGAAAAGGGTGCGAAAGGGAGAGTCTGGGAAGGAAGAGAGAGTAAAAGTAGAGGATGGAAGGATGTTAATTGAGATCGATGCAGTAAGGAAGAGATGGGCAGAGTATTTTGAAAGATTGTTAAATGTAGAGGAGGAAAGGGTGGCTGAGATTGTGGCGGATGGAAGGGTGCAAGGAATAAATGTGTTGGGAGAGTTGAATGATTCTTTGATCACGAAAGAGGAAGTGGAGAAGGCAGTAAAGGATATGAAAACAGGGAAAGCTGCAGGTATGGATGGGTGTGCTGTGGAATGCCTGAAGGGTGGTGGAGTGACTATTGTTGACTGGTTAGTAAGATTGTTGAATGTGTGCTTTGTGAAAGGTATGGTGCCAATTGACTGGGCATGTGCTTGTGTGGTCCCGTTGTATAAAGGCAAGGCTGATAAGTATAAATGTACTAGCTTTAGGGATATAAGTCTGTTGAGTGTTGTAGGTAAGGTGTATGGTAGAGTGTTAATTATGAGAGTTAGAGAGGGTACGGAGGGAGTGATTGGTGATGAGCAGTGTGGCTTTAGGAGAGGGAGGGGATGTGTGGATCAGGTGTTTGCTGTGAGACAAGTGTGTGAAAAGTATTTAGCGAAAGGCAAGGATGTGTTTTGGGCATTCATGGATTTAGAGAAAGCGTACGATAGAATTGATAGGGAGGCTTTGTGGACTGTTTTAAGATTGTATGGACTTGATGGTAGGTTACTAAAAGGGGTGAAAAGTTTTCATGTAAATAGTAGAGCGTGTATAAGAGTGGGTAATGCTGTGAGTGATTGGTTTCCCGTGAGAGTGGGGCTGCGACAGGGATGTGTGATGTCGCCTTGGTTGTTTAATACTTACTGTATATGGATGGTGTTGTAAGGGAGGTGAATGCAAGAGTTTTTTGGTGGAGGTCTGAGTCTGGTGAATGTTGTTGATGGTGGAGAGTGGAATCTGAAGCAGCTGCTGTTTGCAGATGATACTGCACTGGTGGCTGATTCAGAGGAGAGATTGAGACAGTTAGTAGAGGAGTTTGGAAGAGTGTGTGAAAGGAGGAAATTGAAAGTAAATGAGAATAAGAGTAAAGTGATGAAGTGTACGAGGATGATAGATGGTAGGGGGATGAATATAGTTTTGAATGGTGAGTTGCTTGAGGAGGTGGAGTGTTTTAAATATTTAGGGTCACATGTTGCTGTGGATGGAAGAATAGATGCAGAAGTGAAGTTTAGAGTGAATGAAGTAGGTAAGGTGCTGGGAGGAATGAAGAAAGTGTTTAGATGTCGTTCACTTAGAATGGATGTAAAGAGAAGGCTGTATGAGGGTGTTGTGGTACCAACTGCGTTATATGGGGCTGAAACATGGAATATGGGTGTAGCAGAGAGGAAAAGTTTGAATGTAATGGAGATGAGGTGTCTGAGGAGTATGTGTGGAGTGACGCGTATGGATCAAGTGCGAAATGATGAAGTGCGAAGGAGAACTGGAGTTGTTCGGGAGATGGCTGGTAGAGTTGAGCAGAGGGTGTTGCGATGGTCTGGGCATATGGAGAGAATGGATAATGAGCAATTGGTGAAAAAGGTAACTATATCTGATGTGAGAGGTGTAAGGCTGAGAGGGAGACCACGAATACGATGGATGGACAGTGTGAAGAAAGCGCTGGATGTGAGAGGGATGTCTGTTGAGCAAGGAAGATTGGCTGAGGGTGACAGAATTAAATGGAGAGAAATTGTGAATGAATAAATGATGACGCAGCCCTGAAGGGATATTCTCCCGCATTTGGTCTGATCAGCTAGTCAGGTCAGGTGCGGGTAAGGGGATGGATCTATTATGATGTGGCAGGGGTAAACCAGCTCTGCTGTCGGGACCTGCTGCGGATGTCACTGATTGCACTTCGCAGTTGACCATTGTGCGGTGTTATGCGGTGAGGATCTATTCCTTCTCCCCTTTGGGGCTAAGATGCGAATGAATGTGTTTGAATGGATAAGTAATGGGGAGTGTGTCGTCCTGTCTCGGCTACCTCCCTTTCCTTGGGGGAAGCAGCCTAGGTATATAGATAGATAGACAAAGGTAAAAGTTGCAGGGGAAAGGTCAAATGTCAGGATCTCTTGACAAAGTTAACTTCAGTAGCTTTGATACTTTTTAGGTAAAAATGTGCAAACTTTGTTACACTGGGGGGCTTTAGGGTATGGCAAGGATAAAGAAATAAGAGTTTGCGAACAATCAGTCAATGGCCAAGGCCACAGGGCAAGGTCAGATGTTCGACCTTATAACTCAGACAGCTTTGACTCTAGTTTTACCTAATTAGGTAGAAAGATCAAGGATTAAACAGAGATTAAGTATTAGATGTTGGTAACACTATATAGGTTATAAACCAAAGGCACACGACAAGGTTAACTCACTAAAGTTAATGGAAGGGTTGAAGGCCAGGAAAGAATGGACTAAGTCAATTTTAACCCGTCACGTCCCGAGGTTTTCCGCACCTCCAACATCCCCCAGTACCGAGGTATTTTCGATTTTTTTTTTTTTGGCTAAAACCTTCGCTTTTGGTGAGAAACATCGAAAATTCATAGAGAAATCGCTCACCTGAGGTTTAAAGTGCCCAATCCAGGTAGGAGTTCCTCCTTACCTGCGTGGGTTTTCTAACATGCTGGCACCAAAGAAAACGAGTTCTATGGGAGGGTAACTATTTTATCCACTCATAAACGGTATTTATTTATTTACTTGGTACGAATGTATATGTAGTATGACAGTATATTGGTTTTCAAGCAGTAATAAAGGCATTATAAGCATTGTTTCACTCACTAACTAATCACCATACCTGACCTATTTTTGCCACACTACCTGATCATTATTTCTGGCTGTTTCTTCTTCTAATGCTATGTAAACATTGTCCTCCACATTGTCATCGATTGGGGAATCACTCTGGCCCTGAATAACTTTACTAGCTAGGTCACTGGTAACAGGTCCTTTGCCAAGACAATGGCATGAGGGGGGGAGGGGGGAGGTTATGCAGTGTAAGGCATTGTCCCTGCTTGGTATCTTGTACAGGAATAGAGGAAGGTGTCCAGTGTATACATACGAAAAATCACGTGCGAAAATTGAATATTGTGCAAATTAGGTACCTTGCAATTGCACGACGTACTGGTACGTCACCGGGACTGGCAAATGCAAATCGTGGTGACGTACCCATATGTCGTCGGGACGGGGCGGGTTAAGAATAATCAATCGAAAGTCAAGGTCACAGGACAAAGTCATTCATTTGGCCCTTATACCAAATGCTGGAAGCCGAGTTTCGTACTCATGAGTGTTAATTCTGTGTCCTGAAAGCAAACTAGTAGAGGTTCGGAATAAGAAGAAACCACATCTGTGCTCTGATAAACTCTAATGAGTAGTAACAAACAACGTAGTTAAGTACACAAAATGGTGTAAAAATTTTATAAAAAGAAAAAAAAAATCTTGTGGCAGTACTGTTCGAAAATTCAGTTCCGGGTGGAAAACAATGAGACAATCATCCCCAAAATTACATTAGATGAAACAAAGAATGTTTTGAAAGGAATGAGGAGAGCTAAGGCAGAAAGTTATGGTGGTATCATTGCCGATCTTATTAAGGATCCAGGTGACTTTGCACTATACGAACTAGGAAAGCTATATGCGATATATAGTTATATCTTAAAAAAAAAAAAAAAAAAAAAAAACGTACTATTTGCTTCACAGAAACGATGACATTAAAGACCTTCAGAACTACCGTCCACATGGTCTTCTACGTGATGTGTACAATTTTTTTAATACAAAGTTTTAGCAGATCGAATTAATCCTACCTTAGGCGGAAGCCGGCCAAGATAACAGGTAGTATTTCGAATATGTTTCTCAAAAACAGGCCATATTCAAGCTATTTTTCAAGCGACTAAGAAAACCCCAGAAAAAAAAAATGTGTCATTGGTTGATAATGAAAAAGCATATCATTCAGATGAAACAGTTGCAGAGAACGAGGCGTATAGAAAACATATGTTAAAGAATTAGGAAATACTTATAGAGAGAATAAGGCAATAATAAAACTCTATAATGGTAGCAAGATAATACTTGTAAAGAACGGTTTTAGAAAAGGACACATAATTTCACCCAGGTTATTAACAGTTTGCCTAGAGGATGCTTTCGAAATTTCGATTGGATGACGAGGGAATTAACGTAAAGGGTGAACAATCTTTGATCTCGAGATGGATTAGTTGTTTTCAGTGAATCAAGAGAAGATTTACAAGAAATATTAATAAATAACCTCAACAGGGAACCTGAAACTGGCATTAAAATGAATAATTATGATAAAAAGGAAAATTATGTTCTGCAGACATGTCCATTCCCTTCCAGTAAAGACAGAGGTGAATAACCAAAAAAAAAAAAAAAAGAAATGTTGAGGAACACATAATTACAGCTAAGGCAAGCAATTCAGAGAGGCCCAGTTCATGACAATGAAGTCAAATGAAAACAAGAATTAAAGGGAGGGCTTTGGCAGACTAAGTAACTACACGTGTAATAACCAATTACAAGTATGCCAGAAGTAAGGGTTATATAATCAGTGTGTTGTTCCTCTTTTGTCTTACTAACTTCTGAAGTGGAGTCGAATAAAATCCTTGGGATGTAAACTATGAAGTGCTAAGAGGAGAATAGAAAGAATTGTGTTAGGGGTCACATGGAAGGATGAAAATAGAGCTTCCCGGATAAGGAAATTGAGGAAGATAGAAGAAACAATCACTGGAAATGTAAAAAAAAAAAGCATAAATGGATATGGACAAGTCCCACCCTTCGTATAACAAGTATATAACAAATGGACAACCATGGAGTAAGAAGACAAGGCAGAGAGAGGACGACAGGGCTAGTAAAATTTCAAAGATTCCTCGGAATTCAAATGTATGTACAATCTATCTATCTATCTATCTATCTATATATATATATATATATATATATATATATATATATATATATATATATATATATATATATATATATATATATATATATATATATCCCATGTCTCTGACTCTGGGCATAGGCTTCAGGGCCTATATCTTGGGGGCAGTGACGTATCCCAAGGCCCAGTAGTCCTCCTACACCTCCACATGTCACCACTTCGGTGCTAATACCCACCGTCCATACTGAATAAATGCTAGGGATGTCTCATATAGGATTGGTGTATTCGTATTAGTCGGGGTAATTTATGTGTCGGCGGGTCTTCTGGTAGATCAGTAAAGTCTGCATTATGAAATTCAAATCCTTAAACTGTTCTCTGCCCCAGCCGGGATTTGAACCTGCGTCCATTAGGATTGCAGGCAGCCTCTCTACCGATTCAGACACCATTAGGCCAGACTGGTAAAGGATGGTATAGGCCATTGTTGTGCAGTGGACTGAATGACTCCCAGGGTGGTGTGTGTTTATATGTACTGAATCTATATAATATATATATATATATATATATATATATATATATATATATATTTGTGTGTATGTGTGTGTGTGCATGAGCACACACTCACACACACACACACAGGCTGCTTCAGGAGGAAAACCGCTACAGACATTCCATTCTTCAAAGATCTGCAAATTCGAACACATGTCACAGAAATTAGCGAAGAAAGGACTTCATCTACATTTCCTCATTTGTCATGAGGTTTACAGTGTGTTCCCAAAATATATTAACTTTAAACTCTATCTGAAAACACCGTATAAATCTGTTTTGTGTGTAATTCACCGTATTTCACCGGGTCGGTCAGGATCACTTGATGGTCGTGATCGTCAGCTTTTACCCTCCCGGAAGGGAGCTGAGAGCTCATATAGTCCGATCTAAGGGCAAGGCTGTGACCTTCACACACGCACACACCCATCCTCTTGCTCAAGGGGGACAGTAACCACCCACTTCGTCAGTGAAACTTTTCGCAACCTGAGCGAGGCGTGAACTCCCGTCTACCAGATGGCAAGCGAGAACGTTACCACTGGCCAGCGAGTGTGTGTGTGTGTGTGTGTGTGTGTGTGTGTGTGTGTGTGTGTGTGTGTGTGTCATGAAAATGGAACTTTCTTCAGTGAAAATATACTGTTAGAGTTTAGTGCGAGAGTCAATCTTGTGTGTCCCAACTTGACTTCTGGTGTCTCCAAGCCTCCATCCTTTGAAAGACTGACAAGTTAAAGAAAAATGCGTCAGTGAAACATGAAAGGCAACTTAGAAATACTGGTTAGAAACATCTGCGTTCATCTGACACAAAATAATTTTTAACCATTCAGGTGTCCAACTGACCGGCTGAGAAAAGTTATTATTATTAACATTAGATTTTGTAAGTAAACCTTCACTTTTGCAAGTATTACTTGCAATTTAAGAGTATAATGAACCGATTCAGGTCGTGCAAACCTGCCAATGGTGTTAAGTTTGAAAAAGTCATGATTTATATTCGCAGGGGAGGATTGTGCAAAATATGACGATTTCATGCCTGACAAAATGTTCTCCCCTATTCTCTCTCGCACTGACCTAGGCATTCTGAAACCTATTGGCCAAAACAAGGAGTTGGTGGTATGCAGACCAGACGAGGGTGATGCCATTGTTCTTTTAGATATATCAGATTATGCCTCCAAAATACAAACTAAGATGATTTTACTAAATTTACTTGGTTTAGATAGGAAGAAATGTTCTCCTCGACCACTAAACTGGAAGATAAGGTAATCTGATTCTTATATAAATTAATGTCCCTCAACGCTCTCACTGCTTCTCAGTCTAAAACCCGCCGGCTTATCTCTTGCCACTTCATGCGGACTACCAAAAGTTCATAAAGGTTCTGCACCTCTTCGTCCAATATTGACGTCTGACAAGACAGCCACATAAGTGATCTCTCAGTTTTATTTTCCGTCCTAAGTGACCTTACCCCTGATGAATATAGACTCAACAACTCATATGAATTTGCCAATTTCCTGTCAACATGAAGAGTACGACCTTCACACTCCATGTGTGGCAACGATGTCAATTTTCTTTGTACCATTATTAAGTTCGATGAAGCAGTGGATATCCGTGTTAATTTACCCAGATATCCACACTACATGGATATGACAACAACAAAAAAATGTTTCAGAGAATACTTATACTGTTTCAAAATTATGAACCATTCATTTTTAACCGTAATCTGTACAATCAGGTGGATGAAGTAGCCATGGTCTCACCACCAGGGCCGACCTTTGCCAATATGTTTTTACGCTACCACGAACAATGATGTCTTGAGACCTGCCGTAATGCTTTTAAATCACTGACTTACCGTAGGTGTATCAATGACACTTTTATTTTTTAAAGGATAAGGACGATGCTCCCCAGTTTTTAAGCTACCTTAATAACCAACCCAAGAATAAGAATTACACTTTAGACACAAGTAAATTCCAACCTCCCATTTCCAGACCTTTTCAATGAAAAAAATAATGACATGGTTAAGTTCTCGGTGTACCGGAAGCCCACCGTATCAGGACCAGGCTCTAGCTTCTTTAGTTACTGCAGTTTTAATGTCAAAATTAACGTTATAAAAACCATACAACATATTGCGTTTAGTCATATTTCTATGTCTGAACTTTTCCATAAGGAAATCACCTTTTGACCCTTCTCTCTGACAGTGTGTTCATTGCCCAGCTATTTGATAGGATCACGGGCAGCTGTTTGATAGGATCACGGGCAGGGTCGGATTTACCAATAGGCCAAGTAGGCCATTGGCCCAGGCCGCATCAGTAGCTGGGGGCTCACTAAAATTAATTTGCCACGCAGTGTGCCAGCACATAACCTTGTTTCAAGTGTACACCGAGTATTTCAGTATATAATATATTCACAATCATAAGAGCCCCTGTACAATAAGAATAGGGCCCGGAGTATGGGACCCCTGTAGAGTAAGTATAGGCCCACAGTGGTCATCAACCGGTGGGCCGTGGGGTGGTTCTCAGGTGGGCCACGGACTAGGCCCTATAGTAAAATGAAGAAATTATGATTACATATATATATATATATATATATATATATATATATATATATATATATATATATATATATATATATAATCATCAGCCGTTTGAGTATCCACTGCAGGACCGGCCTATCTCCACCGAAGTCGGGACGATACAGTCAATGTACCTCTACCAAGTGGCTTAGGCTGTCTGGCAGAGATTGTATGTAGGGTGTGAAATGCTTGTAAGTGTTATTGTAGTGTTGGAGTGGCTTTAGATGTGTGTGTAGTCTGTGAACCAAGTGTAATCGGCCCGCGCAAGCCGACTGGGTGCAAGCATACTTTATGGTAAGCGACACTGGTTCAACCACAGCACCCCTTGTATCTGCCAAAGCAGTACATGGTTGGGTGAACACTCCCAAAGTTTATTACCCTGGCGGGGCGCGAACCCTGGCTCACCCGTGTACAAGAAGCACACTGTACCACTGTACCACAGAGGCTCCATATATATATATATATATATATATATATATATATATATATATATATATATATATATATATATATATATATATATATATATATATATATATAGATAGATAGAGAGATATATAGACAGATATAGATATAGGTAGGTAGATAAATAGACAGAGATAGATAGATAGATACTTTTAAATGTCTGTGTCCCACCATCGATATACCTCTATCTATTTATCTATCTATCTATACATACATATATACTGGAGAGAGAGAGTGGTTGGGCCATTGCAAAATATTTGCAGTAAAATTTATATGTATATATATATATATATATATATATATATATATATATATATATATATATACTGGAGAGAGAGAGTGGTTGGGCCATTGCAAAATATTTGCAGTAAAATTTATATGTATATATATATATACAGTAGTCTCACACAGTGCACGAGAGATTGGGCGGTCCACGACCTCGCGCACTGGGAATTCGTGGACTGAGAATACATAATCTTATGGGAAAAATTACATATGGGCGGTACCCCCTAATACCTGGACATTTTTTGGCCCTTAGAGACATAAAAAGGGTCAAATTTTTCAGACATTGTACCACTGATATAGCTGCAATAACAAAAATATGGGCAGTCACCTTAACAATAGTAGACAACAGGCCTGATGGATTTAAACAACAAGAGTTCTGAGGCACGGCAACGCACTTACAGTGCCCCCGCTACCACCCCGGCCACACCACGCTTGTTTAACGGTTGCCAATGTTGTATTATTCCAGGCTTTGACGAAGGCATGTTGAATGTTACATTTCTTCCAGAATGCATCAACAGTCATTATGGTGGGGGTTGCAGGTATGCCAGGTGAAGCAGGTGGGTCAGGTGGGGCTGTGAAGTTGGAGAGGGAGGCGGCTGGTGAGTCAGGTGGGGCAGTGGAGGACGGCGGTGGGTGAGTCAGGGGAAGTGGTGAGGGGAGGATCCTCCCTCTCCTCGCTACTGTTCACATTTTTGGCAATTTCCTTCATCTCTTCTTGCTAGTTTGTTTCATTCCTCATCTTGTTATGGACGTATTGGCAGTATAACAACTTGGTATTCACGAAATAAACATCATTATTATAGGAACTGGATATCTATTCCAACTTACTGTTATTGCCGAAAACGTTATTATTGAAGCTGTTATTGGCGATATCTTATTGTAGACTCCTCTTGAGCACCTTCCCCATGAGCCTCTAGGTCACTATTGGCGCGTTGTGTGTGTGGGGGGTCGCGTACTGATGGAAAATGGCGTTTCTAAGCCACTTCTTGCCTCTACGTCATGCTTTGTGCGGTAAACTCGCGCATTCAAGGTTTTTCGTTATGACTTTTGGTCACTCGTGCACAATGCGATTCGCGCACTGTGATGAAGCGCAATGGGCGAGCCTACTGTATATATCTATATCTATATCTATCTATCTATCTATCTATCTATATATATATATATATATATATATATATATATATAAATATGTATATATGTATATATATATGTATATCTATCTATCTATATCTATTTAGCTATCTATCTATATCTATCTATCTATCTATCTATCTATCTATATATATATATATATATATATATATATATATATATATATATATATATATGTGTGTGTGTGTGTGTGTGTGTGTGTGTGTGTGTTCAAGTTTGAGAAGGTGAAACTGGCAGTCATTGTAGCTTATGCAGTGTGTGGGGATAGGAGTGAGAGAGAGAAAGACAGATTATGGGATTAGCTGGATGAAGTAGTTGGAGAAATGGCCAGGAGCTATAATGTGATCGTAATGGGGGATATGAACGGAAGAGTGGGCTGTTATGGAGTACCAGGAGAAAATGTTAATGGGAAGTGACTAACGGATGTGTGCAGGAGAGGAGGTTGTGCATTTGTAACTCTTATTTCAAACACGAAGATGCACATAAATATACATGGTTTAGATGGTACGGGGATCGTGTTGAAAGAAGCCTAATTGATTACGTGCTCGTAGACAGGTCGATGATGGGAATGGTTGCTGATACGAGAGCCGTGAGAAGACGATGTGGAAGTCTGTCAAATCATATGATTTTGGTATGGAAGATCAAGCTGAGAGGAGAAAGGTGGATCAGGAGAGAGAGGAACAGTCAGGGAGAAAGACTGAAAGTTGAAATGCTGAGAATTAAAGAAATGGCAGATGATTGCAGGACCAAAGAGGAGTTAGAATCAGTGAACTGGAGTGAAATGGATCTGGACAGCCTGTGGAATGCATATAGGGATTGCTTAGTTAGGAGTGCTAAAGTGCTGTGTGGTGTGGCAAGTGCAACATGGTGGGATGAGCTTAAGAGAGTGGTGGAGGAAAAGAGGAAGAAGTGGCTAAAGTGGTTACAGGATAGGGGTTCATTTGAAATAAGAACTGAGTATATTGACAGCAAGAAGCACGTAAAGAGACTAGTGATGAGGAAAAAGGAAGTTATTCTGGAAACAGGTGCGGAAATGTAGAAGTGAAAGCGGAAAGAAATGTGATGGTGTGAAAGATGCAGGTGGTAGATTATTAACCCATGGGGATGAAGTAAGGACCAGATGGAAAGAATATTTTGAAAGCCTGATGAATGAGAATAGAGAGAGCAGAGCAGCTGTAAACATGATTGGTTTGGGGGATGTGCCGAGAAGGAATGCAGTGCCAGGAAACGTGACACTCGCATGGGTGAAGAGTGCTGTGAAGCAGCTGAAAAATGGGAAAGCAGCTGGGGTTGATGAACTGTATGCAGAAATGCTTAAGTGTAGTGGAGAGAGTGGAATGAAGTGCTTGTTGGAGATATGTTAGAAGGAATGGATGAGTGAAACTGTGCCTTCAGTGTGGAGAAAGGCTGTGATTGTACCCCTGTACAAAAATAAAGGTGAGCGAAGTGAGTGCAAAAATGATCGTGACATCAGTTTATTGAGTGTGGTAGGGAAGGTATATGGAAGAATTATTATAAAGAAAGTAAGTGTGGGAAATATTTTCCCCCATAGCAGTTGCGATCTACTTTTAAAATAGTCGTCCCTGGTTAAAGAGCAGAGGAAAATCTGAGATCGCTAATACCTATTCAAGCGGTTTTTATAACCTAGAAATTACGTTCTCTTTAATAATTCTTATTATTAATAGATTAAATGCTACTGCGTCTAACCCTCGTGGACAACTATCTTGTAAATACATAAAATTACTTGGAGAGTTCCATTGACCTAAACTGCGTCTGCGCATTAAATGACGTGTCTTGATGAAAAGACTCACATGAAAAGCAGATGTGGGTTTGACTTATTTGCATGGGTAAAGGGAATATTTGGCTTGGCTTTAATTTAATTAAAACTAAGATTAATTAGTTAGATTCACCCTGTATATATTATGATGTAATCTAACTGTAGCATTGTAATTAATTAATAGTTGGCACCTTCAAATCCTATGAGGGAGAAAGAAGCTTGCCATGTTCTTCACTCTGCTCCTAGACTTCGTCGAGCTAGCACGTTGTAAATATGCACCTCAATGATGCTTGGATGCCCAGGCAACTGACCTAGAAGTCAGGCTCGTCGTCTTCTGCTGTCCGACTCCTTCTAGCTATGTAACTTTTAGGAATTGGTTAATTCAATGGGGGATCAGCTAGGAGATAGGAGAGTAACAATTAGGTGAGTTAAAGTATCAGATACAGTACACTTAAACCTAAGAGACTTATGTCAATTTACATAAGGACAAATTTTTGGTGCCTCGAGTGAGGACCTACGATTTGTTTATTAGAAATATCTTACATTTTTGGTGTCGAGTGAGGATACCGACTTGTATAAATTAATTTCTGACATTTTGGTGCCCCAGAGAGTGAGGATAGCAGATGTGTGCAGAAGCACTGAATGTTTTTAAAGTTCCGTTTGTTGGGCATAGCCTACTACCACGTTCAGTTGGAGTGGATGACGTGGAAATACGTATATAACGAGCTCCGGGTGCAAGGGCAAGCTCATTCACTGATGATGAAAGGCTGAATGCCGTATTAGATTGGGAGCATGACCGTACTATCCTTTTCCTGGGAGGAAATGATATTCATGAAGATGTGGAAGTTTATGAAATTGAGTGTGTTAAAAATTATAACCCTAGGGGTTTAACAACCCAGGGAGATAAGTTTGATATTATGGACCTACAGTAATCCTTACACTCCTCAAAATTAAAATGATTAATCAGCTGAGCCAGAAAATGAGTATTTTGGAAACTGAGTGTGGGGATAAAATATAACCCTAGAGGTTTAATAACCCAGGGGGATAGGTTGATATAGCGGACCTAATCCCTACCTTCATCAAAATTTAATATAATTAGATAATTACTAAACTGGGGTAAATTTGTGGTTGAAATTAATGGTTAAATGATTAAATTATAAATCAGTTAACATATCTGTTTCCTTGTTGCTGAGAACTTCTAATAGTAAGGCAGGATGGGTAACAATAACCATAAATGATTGCAAACAATCGTTAAACGAAATACCTTTGTCCAAGGAGAAATTAAATAGTCTCCTAAATATAATGAAAGACCGATAGACTAAGTATGAAGAAGGTTATATAAATTTAGAAGGCTGATGATAAAGATCTCTTAGAGTCAGAGACTACGATATTTGAATGTAAATTAGAAGAATATTTAACCGTAGTAAAGTCACTAGAGTCATAATTAGCTGAGACTGCCGCAAGTTGTGGAACAGAGAAGTAGAGCTGTACTACAAGAAATAACGCTTCCGGAGTTTGATGGGGAGCAAAATTGGAAATCCTTTTGGGATCAGTTCTAATACTTAGTTCATGATAGAGCGGATCTCCCTAAGGTGAGCAAACTCACATATCTGTTAGGACAGCTCAAGGGAACGCCTTATAAGCTGATAAAAGAAGTACCAGTGGAAGAAAACAATTATGAGGTGGCCTTGACTATCCTTAGACAAAACTGTGAAGACAGGGAACAAGTTATCACTTAGTTACTGAAAGCTCTAATTGAATTACCAATACCTAGACACGATTTTGATTCCTTGTAAAATTTTAGAATTGCAATGAGTTGTAATATAAAGGCCTTAGGTACTTAAGAAGATATTAAGGCATCAGATTGGATGCTTTCAATAACTGTGTCCTTAAAGCTTCTACCAAAAACCAAGGATGCTTTGTATGGTAGGTACCAAAAGGATAATTTTCTCCTGTGAAGAGATTGAGGAAGGCTTGATGCAACTCTGTAAACATTTGCAAGGAACAGTAAAGCCTACTGAGATTAAACAGAAGACTGAAATAAGAAAAAAAAAACACTAACCAACTGGTTGGGAAACCTAAGTCAGAGAAGACTAAGTATGTTCCTAAGGAAAAGATAGATATTTTCCTTAGTTCCTTAAATGCTGAGGATAAAGTATTAAAGACAAGGAATGGACAAGCTGATGAAATTAAGGAAGTAAAACCTTCTATGGTAAGGGACAGGAAAGTTTGTGCATTTTGTGGTAAACAACATTCCAGTGCATCTTCTCAACATTTTCCTGATTATGCTTCTAGAGTAGGAAAGCTTCAGGAACTGGGGTGTTGTATAATCTGCATGAATTCCGAACACACTTCCGCGGACTGCAAGACTAGATTAAATCTTTGTTTTAAATGCAAAAAGGATCATCATCATAGTGCTATTTGCCCAAGGATGAAAAATGAGGTTCCTAAACCTGCAAGCATCAATATGACAATTGCAAGAGGGAATGCTCCAATAGTAATGCCAGCTGCAGTTCCAATAGCAGATGTGAAGGTATTGATTGAGAATAGAAACCTATTAGCATGTACCCTTTTTGATATGGGTGCTCAGAAAACCTTCATTTCTGCAGACATTGTGAAGAAATTAAAGTTACCTATTATTGGCAAGGTAAATCTAGCCATTACAGGATTCTTAATAACTAAGGAAGCTCAGTCTTTTGATTTAGTTAGACCTGTAATACAACTAGGCAGATATAAATGCCGTATAACAGCAGCTGTACTGGATAATATGGAGACAAGTATATATATATATATATATATATATATATATATATAAGGACTGAAGGAAATCTCTGATCACCTACAAAGCCCAGGGATAAAGTTGGCTAAACGGAATGTAGAACCAGATACTGTTAGTCCCATAAAGATGATAATTGGTTCAGATTACTGTGGAAGATTCCTACATAGGACTTTCAAAAGGAATAAAATACAGTCGTTCAAGAGTCCAGGAGGTAACCTTATTATGAGTCAGTTGCCTTTTCCAAAACAAGTTAAAGGAAAGGCCAAACTAGTAGACTCAGTCTTTGTTACCCCCACACGGTCATTGATGGTAGCTAAAATAGGTCCGGAAGTAGAACCTACTCAGATAAATGACTTGCTGGATGAAACTATTGAACCTGGGGGAGGCGGCGGCTGAATCGGTATAGAGGCAGCCTGCAGTCCTAATGGACCCAGGATCGAATCCCGGCTGGGGCAGGGAACAGTTTCAGGATTTGAATTTCCTAAAAAGCAGACTTTCCTGATCTACCAGATGACCCGCCGACATGTCGTAAAAGTACCCCCGCTAATACCAGTACACCAGTCCTGTATGCAACAGCCCTAGCATGTATTCAATATGGACGGTGAGTCTTAGCGCCGAAGTGGTGACATGTGGAGGTGTAGGAGGACTAATGGGCCTTGGGATAGGTGACTACCCCCAGGAAATAGGCCCTGAGCCTTTGCCCAGAGTCGGACACGTAAGAAAAAAGTGGAACCTAGACAGTGTAGGAATACATTCTGAGGAACCAACCCCTGAAGATAAAATAACTTTGGATTTGTATAACCAGTCTGTGGAATTTAAGGATAGACAGTATTGGGTAGGATTACCATGAAAACTAAACCATTCGGAGTTACCAACAAATTACCAAACGACTACGGCTCAGTTAAATTCTCATCTAAGGAAGTTGAGAGAGAAACCAAAACATCTAACCGTATATGATAATATAAAAGATCAGTTAAAAGAAATTTATAGAAGAGGTTGAATTCCTTGTTAACCAAAAAGAAGGACATTATTTGCCACATCATGCTGTAAGCAAGGATTCAGTAAGTACACTCATAAGGATAGTTTTAAACTGTAGCAGTAAAGCTTCCAAGGGATCAGCTAACTTGAACGATTGTCTATATGCTGGGCCTACACTAACAGAGAAGTTAGGGAATATGTTACTAAAATTTAGAGACAAACCTTATGCTTATACAGTAGACATTAGTAAGGCTTTTCTCAGAATAGGACTGAATGAGGAGGATAGGATACTTACAAAATTCCTCTGGCCTCAAGATCCTCAAAATGAGGATAGTCCATTGAAGACTTACTACTGTTTCCGATCGGTGCTCTTTGGCTCTTGTGCTAGTCCTTCCCTACTTTGCAACACTATAAAGCATCATTTTGAAAACGCGAAATGCCCAGAAATAGGGCAGGCTTTTTATACTGATAATTTGCAAGGTGTTGCTGATACAGAGGCGGAAGTTTTGAAGGCTTATGAAGTAGTCAATTCCGAATGTGGGAAGGCAAATTTGCCGCTACAGAGCTGGAATACAAATTCACCGCTTTTGAAGAATAAAATACAAGAGGACTATCCAGATTCTGACATTCCCAAAGTTCAGAATGTGTTTGGTCTTAACTGGGATACAACAGCTGATGTAATAAGTTTGAAACCAATTAAGTTCTCTGATGTCACTCTCACCAAGAGGTCCTTGTTAAGGCAGGTCTTCATATTATTTGACCCATTAGGATTGGTCAGTCCTATAGTTATTAGGGGCAAACGTTCAGTGCAAGAGGCTTGGCGAGAAAAGTTAGACTGGGACACGAAATAAGGTGAGACCTATGTGGAACAATGGGAACAGATTAGAATGGAGTTTGAAACCACACCAAGCATATGTATTTCCAGGAAAATAAAAAGTAATGGGAAGTCACATTTACACATATTTTGTGATGCTTCTTAAAGGCCGTATGGAGCAGTAGCTTATTGCGCAACAGGAGAGGATAGTAAGATTATTATGTCTAAAACCAGAGTTGCGCCAATTAAGGGAAGATAAACACAAATGGAATTGGCTTCCATAGAAATAGGAATTAAATTAGCCAGATATATAACCACTACTCTTGATACTCAGTTTGAGGATATTTGTATATGGACTGACAGTGAGATTTGTCTTTACTGGATAGGGAAGTAAGCCAGTAAAATTCCTTTTGTCCGCAATAGATTGAAGACAATTAAAGAGCTGTCTTCCAAATTTAAATTTATTCATGTATCCTCCAAACAGAACCCAGCTGATCTGCTCTCGAGAGGTTCAACTGTAAAGAGACTGACCAAAGATAACTTGTGATTTAAAGGTCCTCAATGGTTGCTCACTAAAGACTGGCCTGAGCAGAAACAGTATAGTATTGCTGGGGTTGGTGTAGTAAACTTGGATCTTGTAGTACCTGAGCCAGAAGTAATTGACATCAGCCGATTCTCATCAGTAAGACAACTTATTAATACTACTAAATTAGTTGTTAAATTTTTTAATAAGAAAGTGGGGTTTCAGAATTTAGATCCCATGGAATATTGGCTGAAAAGGATACAAAGGAATTATTATGGAGAGATATGTGACCTTTTTGGCAACGGCATTGGGAACAAGAATAGGCTGATAAGAGATTTAGGCTTCTTCTTAGACGGAAAGGGTCTAATCAGGTGCCGGGGCCGAATAATAAAGGCTGATTTGCCCCTCCAAACTAGACATCCCATATTATTACCCAAGAGTGGATACTTTGTACATTTAATTGTAAAGGAAGCCCATGATTTTACTCTTCATGGAAGTGTGCCGCAGACTTTGGGCCGAAACCCGGAAAGGTATTGGATCCCTAAGGGTAGACAGATCATAAAAAAATATCTCAAAGGTTGTATCACATGTAGGAGGTATGAACAACGACCAAATGACCATCCAGGACCACCTGCCTTACCAGGGGATAGGGTAGGCTAAATGTGAGTCGGCCCTTCAAGGTAACTGGAATGGATTACACAGGGGCTATAAGTGTTATGGGTGAGGGAATTCCCCATAAGGTTTCTGTCTATCTATCTATTGCCAGACGCCTCAATCCCGTTTGGGGTGGCCACAAACAAATCGCCTCCAAGTCGCCCTGTCCCCCGCCATTTCACTCCCCTGCTCCCAACTCACACCCCCCTCTCTCATATACCTCTCCACCCCATCTCTCCATCTCATCCTCGGCCTCCCCCTCCCTCTCTCCCCCTCCACCTCACTCACATACACTCTCTTCGTCAGTCTTTCACCCTCCATCCTCTCCACATGGCCAAACCACCTCAGTGTGTTCCTCATAACGCTTCCTATCACATCCACATCAACACCACAACGCTCCTTTATATCCTCATTCGTCAGCCTGTCTCTCCATGTGACTCCACAGGCTCCTCTTAATTAAATAACTCATTTCCACGGCTCTCACTCTTGACTTGTGTCCTTCCAACAACGTCCAAGCTTCACTTCCGTACGTTAGAGTTGGTATCACAATACTGTCATGTAGTAACTTTTTCACTTCCATGCTCACTTCCCTGTTTCTTATCACTGCTTTCAAGGAACCAGCAACCTTTCTTCCCTGCTGTACCCTTTCAAGCACTTCACCCTCCAAACCTCCATCCTTACTCATCACACTACCCAAGTACTTAAACGTACTCACATTTTCCAATTCCTCACCATCCAACCTCGCTGTACATTCACTGACTTCACCTCTCTCAAAGACCATCACTTTACTCTTCCCTACATTCACCTTTAGATTCCGTTTCTTACACACACTCTCAAACTCATCCACCAAGCCTTGCAGCTCCCTTCGTCTTCACTCAACAACACGGTATCATCTGCAAACAACAGTACAGGGAGTTTCCAAACACTATCCTCTCTCACCAGGGCCACTCCAACATCCACTACCCTACCTTGTACCTCTTATTACCCCATCCATGTACAGATTGAACAACCATGGAGACATGACACATCCCTGTTTCAACCCAACTTTCAAAGAGAAAAATTCACTTAGTTCACCATCCACACGCACTGCAGCCTTCGCACCATCGTACATACTCTTCACAGCATTCAACAACTTCCCATCTATTCCATATATTCTTAACACTTTCCACAATCCTAGTCTATCCACCCTGTCATATGCTTTCTCCAAATCCATGAAAGCCGCATACAGCTTCTTTCCCTTCTCTAGAAACTTTTCCACTAAAGATCTGAGAATGAATATCTGATCTACACAACCTCTTCCCTTCCTAAAGCCTCCCTGTTCTTCTCCAACTAATTTCTCTGTTCATTCTCTAACTCTGTCAATAAGTATCCTACCATATACTTTTCCTATTATACTAAGAAGACAAATGCCCCTATGATTACCACACACTTCTTTTTCCCCTTTTCCTTTGTACAAGGGAATAATTATACCTGACTTCCAATCCTCCGGGACTCTACCTTCCTCCCAGGCCAATCTGCACATCTTCCACATCCATTCTACTACTATCTCCCCCATGCTTCAGCATTTCACCACACACTCCATCAATTCCTGGGGCTTTCCCTGATTAAACTTTCTTCATTGCTTCCACAACTTCTATCCTACTGATTTCTTCCTGTCTTCTCACCTCCCTCCTTCTTCCAGCCATTCCCCAGCCACTTATACTCGCATTACTTCCATCCTCCACGTTCAACAATTCCTTAAAGTGTTCTCTCCATCTGCTCACTTTTTCTCCCTTCTCCACTAGTAATCTACCATTTTTATCTTTCACTCTCCTGCTAACTCCACTTCCACCCTGTCTTACTCTTTTCACCTCTTTCCAGAACATTTTCTTACAGTCCCTCCACTTTACACTCAAATTCCTTCCAAATTCCTCATCCACTCTTCTTACTCTCTCTTACTAATCTTTTCACCTCTCTCTTCTTTCTACATATAACTCTCTCTTCCGCCTCTCAACTTCTTCCACGCCCCTATTTCTCATCCATTCATTGTATGCTTTCTTCTTTTGTGCCACAGCCCGTTTCACCTCTTCAGTCCACCACGCTGTTCCTTGCACCCCCCTCCGTCATCTCTTCCTTCCACACACCACATCACATGCTGCACATATTTCTTCTGTAAATATTCTACACACACCTTCCTCGTCCCCCATCTGCTCCAACTCATATTTGCCCAATCGTTCCTCCACTTCTCTCTTATACTCTGCCTTTTTCTCATCCTCTTGTAACCTTTCCACTCTCCTTGCAACTACTCCTTCCTCTCGTCTTTCCCTTCTTCTATTCCTCCATCTTACTTGAACTTTAACTCTGGCCACCACCAAGTAGTGGTCAGAAAGTCCACTCCCCCAACCTCTATAAACTCTTGCATCCATTATACATCTTTGCATCCTTTCATCCACACACACATAATCAATCATTGCCTTCCTTTCACTCAATTCACCACCCACCCTTCTCATCACTCGCCATGTATACCCATAAGGTTTACATATGTCAATTTACTTACACCTACACAAGGACAGTTCATCTAGAAATAGCAGAAGATCTGAGTTCAGAGACATTCCTGAACGTAATTCGAAGATTTGCCGCTGGAAGGTCTTGTCCTAACAAATTAATAAGCAACAATGGAACCAATTTCATTGGAGCAGCACCTCTACTTTTGAACATATGAATGACCCAAAGATTAAGTCGGTGCTGGGAATCCGAATTGTACCTGGCAGTTCACAGCTCGAAGAGCACCAGGGCAAAATGGATTTACCTAACGAATGAATGGTATTGTGAAGAACTGCCTAAGGAAAACCTTACACAGAACTAAGATCACAAGAGAAGAGTGATACTTGAAATTGAAACTAGGATTAATAATAGATCCCTAACCTATTTAGATGACACTAGCCTTTCGATTGAGGCCTTGACACTGGCTCATATGTTATATGGTAGGAAGCTCCAACTGGTGCCTTGTGTGGATGTCCAAGAGGAAGTAGATGATCCTACCATAGAAAATAATGAATTAGGACAACATCTGCGGGAGGGATATCAAATTTTGGAAAGGGCATTAGATACTTGGAATAGACACGGGTGAAGAATCTTTTGAGCCTATGAGAAAGATTTTATGAGGCACAGGCTGCCAGTAACAAGTCTGAACATAGGGGATGTGGTCTTAGTGAAAACAGAACAACCAAGATCCCAGAGGCTATTAGCTAAGGTGATCTCCACGAACCCAGATTCAGAGGGGGTGCTGAGACTCGTAATAATAAAATGTAGAGGACATACCAACATAAAAACAGTTGATAAACTGGTACCCCTTGAGTTAGCGGCCACTCCGGATGCAGGGGATGGTGAAGATCAAACGGGTCAAGATGTGCGACCTAGAAGGGCCGCAGCGCAGGGTTCTCGAGACCTATGGAGGGAACTTCTGGCTGAGTCACATTACATGATACAGCATATCATTTTTCGCCTGGCCCCAAAACTGTGGGAAATATTTTCCCCAAGAGTAGTTGTGCTCTCTACTTTTAAAATAGTCGTCCCTGGTTAGAGAGCAGAGGAAAACCTGAGATCTTTAACTCCTACACCGCGGGCCTGTTTACCAATGTTTACCCCGCATGTCCCGCGGGGTTAATCGGGCTCCGACAGAATCTCAAAAAATATTTGCCAAAAATCAGTTATTAGTCCTACAATAATAAAATTACATATGCTTATGGCACATACATTCAGCTTTCTCCTGGAATGATTGTTGAGCCTTCGTCGTTACCGTAGGACTTGTGGAGACCTCTGAAGTAGGGTAACGAAGTCTCCACTTTACACTTCCCAACAACCCGTAATATGATTACCACAGCCAGATACAAACACTATAAACACTATTCTACAATTTTCAAGTAATTTGGGATCCATACTCCAAAAAAAAAAAACACTGAAAGCAATGGAAATTACGAGCGCGTCTGATCATCGCATTTGCGCTAGTTCGCTCTAGGCACTCTGTCATTTATTATTCATAAAACCCCTCACACTTTATATTTCTATTACTATATCACACGTATATATATCTGGAGTCTTTCTCCATAAGTTTCATTCAGTCGTATTAGTTTATTGTCACTGAAGTTATTCAATTTTTCATTCAGTAAAATACGTAGAGAGCCACGGATTCACTCTCACTGTTATAACATAAATTATTTGTACTCATATTCTTATATTACTAATTACTTACATTACTATTTACATTTTCTATTCTATTTTCAATATTTACCCTGCTATTTTACTTACACTATGTTATTCACTGTCACTTTCAGTAAGATAAAACTATAATACACTGTTCAATCATATGAACTGAACATCCATTGCTTTCACCTGCTATTTACACATTATTTACACATTATTTCCAAATAATTCTGCTTCCACACTTGCACTGTTAGAACTGCTTCTGGCTGTGGTAATCGAAGAAGCAGGTAGCACAGAGGGGAACCTGGCACTCAGCGCACTGCCAAGAGGTGCGTTTATGCTCAGGTGTGCGGCGTGTGGTATGCGCACATACCTGACACCTGCGAATCGCAGCCTTCCTTTTCCCTGTGGCAGGCATAAGCTCAAGTCTGTGCCGATCCATATATGCCCTCTGCTCAAGTCGGTCGGGAAGTGTTACTGGATGGCGCCTTGGAGTTGCTGCTGTCACCCTACCATATCCTTCCAGCAGCTGCTGGACACAAGTCCTGGCGAACAACCTCAGGGAGAAGGACTTGGGTGGCTTGACCTTCATCTTGTACAGGATGAAGGCGTTCAGCATCGTCATATCTATCAGATGCAGAAAAACTTTCCTGTACCACCTAGTATTCTTCCTGAGGCATTCGATCTCACCAATCATCATGTCGGACTTGTCAACCAGCCGCATGTTGATATTATAGTCCAACACAGCATCAGGTTTCATCACAGGTTCGCCTGTCCTATGGTCGACCTTCCCACTGTCTGTCATCTCCCCCTTATGTACGGTGGTGAGCATGTGCACGTCCCTCGTGTCATGCCACCGTATTGCCAGCATCTTCTCACACTTGCGTAGGTGCATGTCTCCTCGCTGCTAGGTTCCCGCCTCTGGGAATTTGGGGAAGTGGGCACGATTACTTTTCACAGTGCCGCAGGAGCCAATGCCGTGCTCAGAAAGGTATTTGGCAAGTTTCGGTGCTGTATAGTAGTTGTCTGTATACAGCACATGATTCCCACCAAAATGCTTTTCTAGGAGCACTTTCACTAAACAGCCTGAGAAGCCAAGGGGGTGTGTT
This sequence comes from Coenobita brevimanus, assembly GCF_032717465.1. Lineage (NCBI taxonomy): Eukaryota > Metazoa > Arthropoda > Malacostraca > Decapoda > Coenobitidae > Coenobita > Coenobita brevimanus. Next base: position 17,587,520 of record NC_137032.1, read on the forward strand.
TTATCGAGATCGACAGTGCTGGCTGAATATATGACAAAGTCAAGGATGTACCCTGTCTTACAGTCGCACAGTACAAAGAACTTAATTCCAAAGCGATGGCGTTTGCTTGGAATGTACTGAACAAACCGAAGACGTCCTCTGAACAAAACCAAGGATTCATCAATGACAACCTTCTGAAAGGGGTGGAAGAATGACATAAACTTATCCTTCATTCTGCTCAGAATCTCCCGGATCTTCCAGAGTGGGTCGGTTTGGGAAGGTACATCGTTGTCGTCAAAGTGCAGGTTTCCCATGATGTTCCGGAAGCGATCTCTGGCCATGTACTTATTGAAGGTGGGTGAGGGTAGTAAGGGGTCCATGGACCAGTATTCTTCCAACTCATGCTTCTTGGAGTGTGGCATGAGAAGCATGAGGGCAAAGAACACATACAGCTCCTGCACTCCCAGCATGGACCACTGTTGCATCTTGGCTGCACCTGTACCACTTGCAGCACGTTGTGATTAATACCTGTTGGTTTCATCACATATGTGCTGCATGAATTCGTCATCTAGGAAGGCCAAAAGGTAGTCGACACACTCAGCATTTTCGTCCATAGTGAAGGCAGGCTGAACTCCTGAGGAGCTCTCATCAAAAACTAGATTTTCGGGCACAAAATCTGACCCTTCCGTCCACGCGAAGGCGTCCAGGATTCCCTGTCGTGGTGGTGTAGGGCGGGTGGTGGTAGTGGTGGTGGAGGTTGGCTGTGAGGGAGGTTTACTCGTATCTCAGTCAAGGTCACTCGCACTGACCCTAGGTTGCCGTACAGCACTAGCAGCCCTTACCCTACTAGCTACACTACTTTTCACTCTCCTTGATTTACCTCTACCAGGCCGTAGAGGCCTGCCTTCGCTGTTGATGCTGGTGGTGACTCCGACGACGAAGACTCCGGAGATAACTCAGCCGACGATGATGAAGAGATGAGTAAAGTGGGGCTTGGGGAACGGGGAGGTGAATGCACTCGTGACTCATGGCGGGCTGGGTCACGTGGGTGCATTATTCTGGGGCTAACATGCCGCCTTTTCACTCCCTTCCCAAATTCTTGTCCTTGCTACACTAAAGGCTCCTTTCCCTTGGAGCTAGACACTGATTCACTTACTGTAGCATTCGTTGCTGTTTCTGGCGCAATAACCTCACCCGGCTCATCACACGATTCACCCGAATCGTCATAGTCACTGTCCATCATTATCATGGACAATTCTGCCAGTTCACGTGCCACTGCAGAGTCACTAAGGCCTTTCCTGCTTGCCTCACCACTTTTCTTAGGAGTAGAGGTCACGGGACCCTTTGCAATGGGCGCAGAAGCGGCAGGAATGGCGGGGCGCGAGTGCGACATGGTTGGAGGACAAGGAACTAAATGCCACAGCTTATCTGAGAAGGGAAGGGTTGACAATGACACTTTAGGCTGACTGCTGCTAACTTACAGGCTAATTTTTTATAGGTAGAAAATCTCGGCAATAAATAAAGAAATAGGTAGTTCCAGGTGAATATAAATGTCAGTTAGGATTCTCCCTTCCTTTCTGATATATATTTTTATTACAGACATCGATTACAAGGCATAATCAAAGGGGAAATTACCGTGGTAATGTAGCGAATGAATGCACGTGAGGTTTTGTCAGGTGATAATTAGCCAATTTCTGGTGTATAACACTATCACTTACCTGTTTTTTTTTTTTGGTATATATTATTTTGTATAAGTATAGGGCATAGGGCTTATTTCAATGGATGAAATCTGTGGAAAAATCGGGGGGAAATTTGCGTAGCGCAGCGCGGCGTGGGAGGTGAGAGGACAGGGTAATGGAGGGCAGGTAAGGAGGGGAGTCACGAAGGGGGTAAAATCACTAAATTGTCAACAATGGATGGGAGTACAGATGAGATTTGGAGAGCTGACTAGTGTTGGACATTGGCAGTACTGATAGATGATACAAGCCACCACTTGAGAGCCCGGGATAATTCAAAATAACACAGAATCACAAAAGTGACGCCCCGCGGTATGATCCATTGTGGCCAAGCGTCACAAAAGTGACGCCCCGCGGTTAAAGGGCTAATACCTATTCAAGCAGTTTTTATAACCCAGAAATTACGTTCTCTTTAATAATTCTTATTATTAATAAATTAAATGTTACTGCATTAACCCTCGTGGACAACTATCTTGAAAATACATGTAATTACTTGGAAAGTTCCCTTGACCTAGATGACGTGTCTTCAGGATGAAAAGCCTCACATGAAAAGCAGATGTAGGTTTGATGTATTTGCATGGATAAAGTGAATATTTGGTTTGGCTTTAGTTTAAGGAAACCTAAGATTTAGTTAATTAATGAAGAAAGTCAAAATGGGGAAAGCCCCAGGAATTGATGGGGTGTGTGGTGAAATGCTGAAGAATGGGGGAGAGATAGTAATAGAATAAATGTGGAAGGTAGAGTCCCGGAGGATTGGACGTCAGGTATAATTATTCCCTTATGCAAAGGGAAAGGGGAAAAAGAAGTGTGTGGTAATCATAGGGGCATTTGTCTTCTTAGTGTAATAGGAAAAGTATACGGTAGGATACATATTGACAGAGTTAGGGAAATAACAGAGGAGTTAGCTGGAGAAGAACAGGGAGGCTTTAGGAAGGGAAGACGTTGTGTAGATCAGATATTCATTCTTAGATCATTAGTGGAAAAATTTCTGGAGAGGGGAAAGAAGTTGTATGCGGCCTTCATGGATTTGGAGAAAGCATATGACAGGGTGGATAGACAAGGATTGTGGAAAGTATTTAAAATATATGGAGTTGATGGGAAATTGTTGAATGCTGTGAAGAGTATGTATGAGGGTGCTAAGGCTGCAGTGCATGTGGATGGTGAACTGAGTGAATTTTTCTCTTTGAAGGTTGGGTTGAAGCAGGGATGTCATGTCTCCATGGTTGTTCAATCTGTATATGGGTAGGGTTATTAAAGAGATACAGTGTAGGGCAGTGGATGTTGGAATGGCCCTAATGAGAGAGGGCAGTGTTTGGAAACTCCCTGTACTGTTGTTTGCAGATGATACTGTGTTGTTAAGTGAAGACTAAGGGGAGCTGCAAGGCTTGGTGGATGAGTTTGGGAGAGTTTGTAAGAACCGGAATCTAAAGGTGAATGTAGGGAAGAGTAAAGTTATGGTCTTTGAGAGAGATGAAGTCAGTGAATGTAGAGTGAGGTTGGTTGATGAGCACATAGGAAATGTGAGTACGTTTAAGTACTTGGGTAGTGTGATGAGTAAGGATGGAGGTTTGGAGGGTGAAATGCTTGAAAGGGTACAACAAGGAAGAAAGGTTGCTGGTTCCTTGAAAGCAGTGATAAGAAATAGGGAAGTGAGCACGGAAGTAAAAAAGTTACTACATGACAGTATTGTGGAACCAACTCTAACGTATGGAAGTGAAGCTTGGACGTTGTTGGAGGGATGGAGGTCAAGAGTGAGAGCAGTGGAAATGAGTTATTTGAGAGGAGCCGGTGGAGTCACATGGAGAGACAGACTAACTAATGAGATTTGTGAAGGAGCATTGTGGTATGGATGTGGATGTATAGGAAGCGTTAGGAGAAACATATTGATGTGGTCTGGCCATGTGGAGAGGATGGAGAGTGAGAGACTGACGAGGAGAGTGTATGCGAGTGAGGTGGAGGGGGAGAGGGAGGGGCAGCCAAGGATGAGATGGAGGGATGGAGTGGAGAGGTATATGAGAGAGGGGTGTGTGAGTTGGGAGCAGGGCAGTGAAATGGTGGGGACAGGGTGACGTGGAGGCGATTTGTTTGTGGCCATCCCGTATAAGGGATTAAGACGTCTAGCAATAGATAGATAGATAGATAGATTAATTAGTTAGATTTGCCTTGTATATATTATGATGTAATCTAATTGTATATAGCATTGGAATTAATTAACGCACCTTCAAATCCTATGAGAGAGAAAGAAGCTTCCCATGTTCATCACTCTGCTGACTCACAGCCCATCTCTCGTCGTGGCAACATCTTCCGGTGGGACCAGCTCTCCACAGCAGCTGTACCATCTGAGGTACGGGCCTGTCCTTTCCATCTGGGGGAGTGCCCTGGTCTGCCCACCAGGAGGTTGAGGCTTCTCCGCCCTTACTACCTGCCGATGACCCTTCCTCCGCCAGCACGTGGACCGGGGTTGTGCCCTTTGTGATGACCAGGACCGGGCCTCCCCTCCGTGCTTCCACCTGGTGTTGCTGGATACCTGGGCGAGTTAATGTCACCCTTTCCATCAGTGACATGGAGGTTTAGGGCAGCATCAGGGCGGTTTCCATCTCCACTCATCAGCGCCTCCTCCATCAGCGCCATGCTGTCTACTCGGCTCTTGTCCTACCCTCCTCTTGTCCTACCCTGCTCTTGTTTAGACCATCGTGCAGGTGGCCTCACCATCCACCGTCGAGTCTTCCATTGGAGCTCGTCGGCGCCTCCTCTATCGGCGCCGCATCATCTACCTGGCTCTCTCAGCTCGCCCTATTCTCGTCGATCATCGGGCAGCCGACCTCACCACCAACCATCGCATCTTCCCCTGCCTCTGCCGTCTTATCCCTCGTTTGCCAGTTTGCCGCCCCCCGCAATGCTCTCTATTGAGAGCTTTATTTCCGCAGGTTCCCTGACGGGCTCTTATGTTTGCCTATGACCCAACATGTATGTAGCAAATATCTCACAATCACTCTGCTCTTAGACTTCGTCAAGCTAGCACGTTGTAAATACACACATCAAGGATGCTTGGATGCCCATGCAACCGACCTAAAAGTCAGGCTCGTCGTCATCTGCTGTCCAACTCTTTCTACCTAAGTAACCTTTACAAATTGGCCAATTCAATAGGGGATTAGCTAGGAGATAGGAGAGTAATAATTAGGTGAGTTAAAGTATCAGTTACAGTACACTTAAACGAGAGACTTACGTGAATTTAGTTAAGGACAAATTTTTGGTGCCTCGAGTGAGGACCTACGATTTGTTTACTAGAAATTTCTTACATTTTTGGTGTCGAGTGAGGATATCGAGTTGTATAAATTAATTTCTGACAGAAAGACAGATATCAAAAGTCCTAGTGAGTGATCAATAGGGTGGCTAAAAGAGTAGCAGAGGATGTGTGGATCAAATGTTTGCAGGTAATACAGATAGCAGAGAAGGCTTGTGAGAAGGACCATAAGGTGTTTATGGCATTCGTGGATCTGGAAAAAGCATACGGCAAAGTAGACAGAGAGGGACTGTGGAAAGTTTTGTGCATGTACAGTGTGGGTGGTAAGCTGCTAGGTGCTGTCAAGAGTTTTTATGATGGTAGTGAAGCATGTGTAAGGGTTAATGGGCATCTAAATGAATGGTTCACAATCATTGTGGGTGTGCGACAAGGTTGTGTGATGTCCCCATGGTTGTGGTGATGAGAGAAGTAAAAACACGAGTAATGGAGAGAGGGATGGCGTTGGTAATGAATGGTGATGCATGGAATATCTCAAATTGTTGTATGCTGATGATGCAGTACTGCTTGCAAGTATCGGACAAGAACTTGGTGGGCTAGTGCAGAGCTTTGCTGATGTCTGTGAGTGTCGTGCCTTGAGAGTAAATGTAGAAAAGAGTAAAGTGATGCTTACTGAGAGAGAAGGTGCCTCACAGTGTGATGTTACAGTGATTGGAGAGAGACTGGAATTAGTGAGAGAGTTGAAATATCTGGGTACAGTGATAGAAAAGAGAGGAAAATGTGCAAAAGAAGTTGAAAGTAGAGTGACACAAGGAATAAAAGTAGCTGATGCAATGAAGGCCTTGATAAGAAACAAAGACTTGAGTGTTGCAGCTGTACAAGGCTTAAGTGAGGGAATGTTAGTGCCAACTTTAACATATGGATGTGAGACTAGTGTGGCAAGAAAATGAAAAGTCAAGAGTAAGAGCAGTGGAAATGGAACTGCTGACGAATGTATGTGAAGTACAGAGGGTGGATAAAATACGAAATAATGTGATTCGTGAAAGATGCGGAATAAGGAAGTCGGTGGACCCCAGAATCGAAGAGAGGGTACTAAGATGGTATGGTCATATGGAGAGAATGGAAAACAATCGAATGGTGAAAAAGGTATATCTGAGGGAATTTGAAGGAGGGACGAGGAGAGGTAGGCCAAAGAGAAGGTGGAGAAATGTAATAGATGAGTGTGTGAGGAAGAGAGGTTTGGAAGTCGGTAAGGCTAGGGAACTGACAAGAGATCGAGCTGGCTGGATGAATGTTGTGAGGAGTGCATGATCAGGGATTTTGGCAACCTTTTTAAATGTGGCAGCATCCGGACTGACTCAATAGGATATATATATATATATATATATATATATCTATATATATATATATATGTTTATAGGACCTGACCTGATCAGCTGATCAGACAATGCGGGAGAATATCCCCTTAGGTCTGCGTCATTATTCATTCACAATTTCTCTCTAGTCATTCCTATCACTCGCAGCCACTCTTCCTTGCTCAACAGACATCCCTCTCTTATATATATATATATATATATATATATATATATATATATATATATATATATATATATAATATATATATATATATATATATATATATATATATATATATATATATATATATATATATATATATATATATATATATATATATATATATATATATATATATATATATATATATATATATATATATATATATACATATATATATATATATATATATATATATATATATATATATATATATATATATATATATATATATATATACAACTCCCTTTGGACATGCATAGCACCTATTTAAGACCCAAATCACACCAATAAGGGATATAAAGGACTGAAATAAATGCAAAAGAACCATAAAATGAGGTTTTTGAGGTAGGTTTATACAATATTAAACATTCTGGGTACTTTTTTTTTTATGTGAGGAAGAAGGAACCAAAGGCCATGAGCCGGCAAAACTGTCCCTTCCAAAAGAAAAACAAAATACAAGAGCGAGCAAATTCAAGATCCATTAATTTCGAGATGCCTGGACACACTGCGTTTGAAAGACTGGAGATCATAGGAAGCAGGAAATACAGACAGAGGGAGACAGTTCCAGTGCTGACCTGTTGCATAAATGAAGGACTGGGAGTAACGGTTAACTCTTGCATTAGAGGGTTGGACAGAAAAGAGGTGAGAGTTTGCTGCTAGACGTGTGCTACGCGCCCGTCGTAGAAGTGGAGGAATGCATGCACAGTTCAGAGGAACAGTGACTATTGAAGTAGCGATAGAAAAGAGATAAAGATGCGGCGAAGAGACAGAGGTTGAAGGGAGTCAGCAAGAGGGGGAGAGTTGATGAGACGAAAAGCGTTTGACTCCATCCTATTGAGAAGAGCTGTATGTGGGGAGCCTCCCCACACATGAGAGTTGTACTCCACACAGGGGTGGATAAAACCCCTGTATAGAGTCAACAATTGTGCAGGGGCAAAGAAGGAACGGAGTCGGCTTAGCACACCCAATCGCTTCGAAGGAGATTTTACAAGAGATGTAATATAATCTTTCCAAGACAAGTCCCGAGTAAATGAAACCCCAAGCATGTTCAAGGATGATGCAGGATTAAGTTGAGTATTATTAAACATAAGTGGGCATACCTGTGGAAGATTTTTTCGGGTTGATAGGTGCAAAAACTGAGTCTTTGATACATTAAAAACAACCAGATTATTTTTACCCCAGTCAGAGATACGAGCTAAGTCAGACATTAGGTGTGCCATAGTCTCATCCCTTGCCTGTTGAAGCAACTGCTAAGATGGACGTTGTGGGAATCGAATGGAAAGGTGAAGGGTGGAGTCATCAGCGGATGAGTGGATAGGGTTAGATGTACAGCTTAGAAGGTCATTAATGAATAAAAGGAAGAGAGTTGGTGATAGGACAGAGCCCTGAGGAACACCACTGTTAATAGATCTAGGAGAAGAACGATAGCCGTCTACAATAGCGGCTATAGAACGACCAGAAAGGAAGCTAGAGATGAAGGCACAGAAAGAAGGATAGAAACCGTAAGAGGGCAGTTTAGAAATTAAAGATTTATGCCAGACTCAATCGAAAGCCTTTGAGATGTCAAGTGCAATGGCAAAGCTTTCCCCAAAGTCCCAAAAGGAGGATGACCAGGAGTCTGAAAGGTAGGTGAGAAGATCGCCTGTGGAGCGTCCCTGACGGAACCCATACTGACGATCAGAAAGAAGGTTGTGATAGGAAAGATGCTTAAAAATTTTTCTATTATGAATAGACTCAAAAACTTTTGAGATGCAGGATGTTAAAGCAATTGGGCGATAGTTAGAGGGTTGGGAATGGTCACCCTTCTTTGGGACTGGCTGAATGAGAGCAAACTTCCACCAAGAAGACAAAGGCGAAAGAGTTTGCCTAGGCAGGGTGTCATCACAGAGGCACAGTTCTTGAGAACAACAGGAGGGACTCCATCAGGCCCATATGCCTTATTAGTACTGAGGCCAGCAATGCAGAAAATACATCAGCTGAAGAAATTTTAATGTTAGCCATGAGGAAGTCAGAGGGGGGAAATGATGGAGGAACAGCACCGGAATCGTCTAAGGTGGAATTGGAGGAGAAAGTCTGAGTGAAGAGATCTGCTTTATCAGTAGAAGAAATAGCTGCAGAGCCATAAGAGTAGAAAAGAGGAGGGAAAGATGATGAGGTAAAGTTGTTAGAGAGGTTTTTGGCAAGGTGCCAGAAGGAGCGGGAAGAGTTTGAGTTGGAGAGTTGAGAGCCTTTAGTACAGATGAAATTATTTTTAGCAGAGCGAAGAACAGACTTAGCACGATTCCAGGCAGAAATGTATAAAATATGTGATTCAGGGGTGGGTTGGCTCTGGTACCTTTTATAGGCCCTCTCCTCGTTGCGGATAGCATTAGAACAAGCGTGATTAAACCAAGGCTTTCTTGCATTAGTCAAAGGATATGAGATAGAAATGTATGCTTCCATGCCCGAGAGAATAACCTCCGTATTGCGCAAGGCACACCCAGATGGCTCCCAGCCATGAAAGCAATAATCATTCCAGGGAAAATCAAAGAAGTACTGCCTGAGGGCCTCCCAATCCGCAGCTCCAAAGTGCCAGAGATGACGTATTTTTGGAGGGTCCGCAGGCCGTACCGGAGTGATAGGACAGGTTAAGGTGATAAGGTTATGATCGGAGGAGCCCAACGGAGAGAAAAGATTAACAATGTAAGCAGAAGGATTAGTTGTAAGGAAGAGATCAAGTATGTTGGAGCTCTCTCCAAGGCGGTCAGGGATACAAGTAGGGCGCTGTACAAGCTGCTCTAGGTCATTAACCCTCCCCGTCCCATCGACGTATGGGTATGTTGCAACGATTTTCATTTGCCAGTCCTGGCGACGTACCAGTACGTCGTGCAATTGCAAGGTCCCTAATTTGCACAATTTTCAATTTTCGCACGTGATTTTTCGTATGTATACACGGGACACCTTCCTCTATTCCTCTACAAGATGCCAAGCAGGGACAATGCCTTACACCACATAACCTCCCCCCTCACGCCATTGTCTTGGCGAAGGACCTGTTACCAGTGACCTGGCTAGTAAAGATATTCAGGGCCAGAGTGATTCCCCAATCGATGACAATGTGGAGGACAATGTTTACATAGCATTTGAAGAAGAAACAGCCAGAAATAATGATCAGGTAATGTGGCAAAAAAAGGTCAGGTATGGTGATTAGTTAGTGAGTGAAACAATGCTTATAATGTCTTTATTACTGCTTGAAAACCAATATACTGTCATACTACATATACATTCGTACCAAGTAAATAAATAAATACCATTCATGAGTGGATAAAATAGTTACCCTCCCATAGAACTTGTTTTCTTTGGTGCCAGCATGTTAGAAAACCCAGTCAGGTAAGGAGGAACTCCTACCTGGATTGGGTATTTTAAACCTCAGGTGAGCAATTTCTCTATGAATTTTCGATGTTTCTCACCAAAAGCGAAGGTTTTAGCCAAAAAAATTTTTTTCGAAAATACCTCGGAACTGGGGGATGTCGGAGGTGCGGAAAACTTCGGGACGTGACGGGTTAAGGATAGAAAATGTGTAGGCTTGTTCACCAGGGGTATCAGTGAAAGGAGGGGAGAGCCAAAGGTGGTGGTGAACACTGAAATCTCCAAAAATGGAGATTTCAGAGAAAGGAGAGATGGATAGGATGTGTTCCATTGTAGAAGTAAGATAGTCGAAGAATTTTTTATATCAGTAGAATTAGGAGATAAGTAGGCTAAACAGGACAGATATATTTAGTCAGAGAATGACACGAAAGCCGAAGCCAGAGTGTAGAGAATTCAGAAGAATCGAGTTCAGAAACACGAGAGCAAGATAAGTTGTTGCGTATATATACACAACAGCCACCTTTGGCTTTGAAATGAGTATAGAGAAAGTAGGAGGATACAGAAAAAGGTTTGCTGTCAGTTGCCTCAGACAGCTGAGTCTCAGCTAGGAAAAGAAGGTGAGGTTTAGAGAAGGAGAGGTGGTGCTCAACAGAGCGAAAGTTAGAGGAAAGGCCACAAATGTTGCAGAAATGAAGAAGAGAGTCAGACAGTTGTTTCAGGCACCTTGAGTCATCACCAGGAGAGGGGCTGAAGGTGGGGGCATTTATGGTCCCCCCCCCTGGGGACTCCGAGGCTATGTTATTCGACGCCATTTTTGAAAATTTTGAAAAGGAAGTGTGGTGTGTACTGTGCATGTAGTTTGGTGTTGATAGTTGGAGAAACTTGTACTGGAGAGCATGCTGGTCTACTCTCTGTGTTACTGAGGCACTGAAAAAGTTCAGCAAAGGGGGATGGTCGAGACTTAGTCCTGAGGGCTGATGAAACGGGAGCTCAAGCTCTCCCTGTCATCAGCTTTCCATCTACCTTGGGAGTACTGCCCTGCTCGACTGGTGCTACAGTCTACTCCTCACTTACAAGTCCCTGGTTCCTGGACTGGTAGTAGTTATGGACCCTAACCTAGCCTAACTCAGAAAAACACCTCCCTACTGGACATGCATAGCACCTTAGACACTACATATTCACACCAATAAGGGACATAAAAGAGTGAAATAAGGTGTTTGAGGTAAGTACAGTATGGAAAATACAGTACAGTAGGGTATGAAACATTCTGCCTACTTACAGCAAGTCCATGGCCATCTCGATGAATAACCGCCTCCTCTCAGACTCTGACAGTAAGAAGGATTTCCTGAAGCACTTGCAGTACACTGTTCATAAAGTCTTGGACTTAACTTAGTCATACGCACTCAGAAGTCCATTCTCTTCACACTGCGCACTCTTGTCTTACTTATGCTCCATTGTAACTTAATAAGTGTTGCACTCTGCACTTTAAGTCTTTCCACTCATAAAACCAATTTCAAAACAAATCACACAAGTTTATTTACATTAAATTTAGTCCAAAAAATGTTTGTCTTTTCACTCAAATTTCTAATTTCTTAACAATACTGTATGCACTGTTTTTCTTTCACTGCACAACACTAAATTCCCGTGTGGTCTAGTGGAGAAGTTCTTGCCATTTAATCACTGTCAGAGTCTGAGAGTATCGCTGGGAGGTGACCTATGGGCGCGTCACTGGGTCGTGGTGATGGCGTACCCACTGCAGACGACTCAGAAGATAGACGCAAACTCACTTTGAGCGGTGACTCCACAGTGGCTGATGTGCTGGGCTGTGGCTCAGAGCATGAGGGCCTGTCATGGGGAGGCAACGGAGTGGAGCCAAGGCTGGGCACAGCGGGGGTCACGGGCCTGAAAAAGCTGTCAATCGTTGATTGACGCAAGGAATGACGATTCTGACGATTTTTGATGTGCTGCCTGAAAGCACGCACTTCCTCCACAAGTCCCAAGGGCCCCATCTCCCTGTCGCAGTCCAGGTGTTCCAGGTAGTCCAGAACGAACTCTAGGTGTTCCCAGAGTGTGCTCAGCTTGGGGATGGCTGGAATTGTGTCATGCTGAGGGGAGTCCTCATCATCGTTGCCGTCCTCGTCAGAATCTTCAAGCTGGGTACTGACACCTGGAACTGAAGATGCGATCTCGATATCAGACAAGGTCTGATACCCAGGATCCCCCTCGTCGTCATCCAACCACTCACGCACTTCGTCCACATCAACATCATCGCTGTGTGCATGTAGGCATGCATGGAAGTTATCCACATCGAAACCTAGAAAATTATGCTCCACATCCGTTCCGAGAAGCAAACGAGACCAACCATTTTCTAGAGTCTTGACAGGGATTTCCTTCTATGCACTGGCCGAGTTGTAAATGGCAGACTTGATGTTGTAGCGGCGAAGGTTTTCCAAAGTCCGCTAGCCTCGCGTGTCCCGTCCCTCCCTGCGCTCGTCCTCGTCCTCAAGAACAACCATCACCTCGTCCAGAAACTTCCGTCGGTATAGCCGCTTCGTTGCCATGATCAGTCCTTCGTCCATTGGTTGGATGAGAGCAGTAGTATTAGGTGGCAGATACATGCACCTAATGCGGCCATTCTCAGCCACCAAGTCCTTATCGCACGGGTGGGCAGGTGCATTGTCGAGGAGAAAGAGGGCCTTTACCTGGTTGCATGGGATTCCCAGTTTCTCCGTCTGGTAATGTATGATCTCCTTGACGAAATGGCAGTGGAACCAGTCCTTGAAGATGTGGGCTGTGAACCATGCCTTCAAGGAATGGTACCAGACGACATGAAGGACATCCATCACCCCACGAAGACACTGAGGCTGCTTTGCACAGCCAACAATAACGGGCTTAAGCCGGTGCATGCTGTTAGCATTGGCACAACACAAAGCAGACAGCCGTTGCTTGGAGAGCTTGCGGCCAGGTACACGCTTCTTCGTCTCCTCAGCTAGAGTGTTTGTAGACAAAGAGCGATAGAATAAACCAGTTTCATCAGCATTGTAGACTTGACCGAGAGTGAGGCCCTCCCTGTCGATGAAGCCCTGCACCTTGTGCTGAAACCCCTCTACTCCATCCTCGTTAGCATCCAAAACTTGCCATGAGACTTACGGTTGGTAAGGCCATGTCGTAACTTGAATGCAAAGAGCCAACCCTTGGATGCCTTGAAGTCTAGGGCGTTGTGAAGCCTTGCGAACTTCTCAGCAGCAGCCTTCAGCTCCGTACCACGTACCATCACACCAGCAGCACGTTGCTGTTGATACCAAATGAACGTGGAGCAGTCGACTTCAGCAAACTTGGGAGTAAACATCATCTTCCTCTCCACATTGCGTTTGCTTTTTGATGAGAAGTCAGCCGTGTACTGCATGTGTTTGTCTCGGGCTCTCTTATTATCAAACAAAGTAGATCAGGCCAGGCTGAACTCATGGAGGATGCGTGACGAAGACCATCTCGCATCTACTTTCTCCAATATCTCCCTCTTCTTCTCCAGAGTTAAAACCACTCTCTTCCTCTTCTCAGGTGGCGGGGCCATCATCACACACACGAAGGAGAGGCACGAGAGCAGCAGGAGTGCCTGCAGCAGGTAAGGCACCACCACAAAAGCGAGCATGTGGGCAGCCATGACGACGAGCGTTCACTCATGACAGGAGACGGGCAGAAAGTGGGGAGGATGCAGGGGCGCTCTAGCGGACATCGGAGGAATGATGCACCACAACAAAGCTGTCCTGCACCACGCACATCAAGTTCAAATTACGTGCGGGAAAAAATAGGATTTTTTTTCAAATTTTTTGCGGTTTTCAGACTATTTTGGGAATATCGGATCCCGGGACGATTATGTCCGGTAAGTGGGAATGTCCAGAAAGTGGGCATCTGGAAAGTAGAGGGATATATATATATATATATATATATATATATATATATATATATATATATGTATGTCAAATGCTATGGTCATTTTAACCCCTACACCGCGGGCTTGTTTACCAATGACTTGCGTGTGCCGCGGGGTTATTTGGGCTCCGACAGACTCTCAAAAAATATTTGCCAAAAATCAGTTATTAGTCCTAGAATAATAAAATTACATATGCTTATGGCACATACCTTCAGCTTTCTCCTGGAATGATTGTTGAGCCTTCATCAGTTACCGTAGGACTTGTGGAGACCTCTGAATTAGGGTAACGAAGTCTCCACTTTACACTTCCCGACAACCCGTAATATGATTACCACAGCCAGATACAAACACTTTAAACACTATTCTACAATTTTCAAGTAGTTTGGGATCCATACTAAAAAAAAAAAACACTGTGAAAGCAATGGAAATTACGAGCGCGTCTGATCGTCGCACTGGCACTAGTTCGCTCTTAGTAGTCTGTCATTTATTATTCATAAAACCCCTCACACTTTATATTTCTATTACTATATAACACTTATATATATATCTACAGTCTTTATTCATAAGTTTCCTTCAGTAGTATTAGTTTATTGTCACTGTAGGGATTCAATTTCTTTCAGTAAAATACGTAGCATTCACTTTCTCGTCCTGTATACTGGCATTGAGAGTAAATGTCACTTTCATCTTCACTCTCATAACTCATAGCATTCAAACATGCTAGAGTGAAACTTTCACTTTCATTACTCCTAGGGTATATACTCGTATTCTTATAATACTACTCATTTACATTTCTATTTACGTTCTCTATTTTATTTACGTTATTTACATTTCTATTTTATTTACACTGTGTTGTGCACTGTCACTTGAAATAACTTATAAAACTGTTTTCCATTGTTCACGTATATTTACATTCATTACTTTCACTTGCTGTTTACACATTATTTACACATTATTTACAATTCCACTTGCACTGTTTTACTCAGTAGAAAGATCGTAGTCACTCTTTTATCAATTGTCAGCCCTTTACCTCTTTCCACACGAGGTTTAGTAGGGGGTAAAGGTCACAGGGCCATTTGCATGGGGGTGAAAAAAGGCCTTGAAGTCAGCAAGAAGAAACATACGTACTCTCACTTCGGAAGTTGAGAGTAACCTGATAACGGAGGGCTAGCGTGGAGGCCTGTTAAGGGGTTATTCAGGGTTACCAATATTACTTCTTGAAACAGCTAAGTCTAGCACTGATATGATTGGCAGGAAATCTAGACAATACATTATAAATTTGGTAGTTCCAGGTGAATGTAAATATCACTTAGGCTTCTCCCTTCCCTCCTTATATGTATATTTATTTCGAAAATAGATTAGAGGCCTACCTAGGAGATATATTTTCAGAGCTACCAATGTTAGATCTTGAAACATCTTTGTTTAGCACTGATATGATTGGCAGGAAATCTAGACAATACATTATAAATTAGGTAGTTCCAGGTGAATATAAATATCACTTAGGCTTCTCCCTTCCCTCCTTACATGTATTTTTATTACGAAAATAGATTATAGGGCATATTTCAAGGGGAAAAAAACAGCGAAAATTAGCGAACGAGTGCACGTGAGGTGTTGTCAGGTGATAATTAGCCAATTCCAGGTGTTTGGCACTCTCACATACCTTATTTCTTTCTTGTATATATTATTTGGTATAAGAATAGGACATAGGGCTTATTTCAATGGATGAAATCAGTAAAAAATTCCAGGGAAGATTTACTTAGCGTAGCACGGCCGGGCAGGCGAGAGGATAGGGTAATGGAGGGGGGGTAGGGAGGGGAGTCAAGAACGGGGAGAAATGGCTAAATTGTCAACAATGGATGGGAGTACAGATGAGATTAGGAGTGCTGACTAGTGTTGGACATTGGCAGTACTGATAGATGATACAAGCCCCCACTTGGAAGCCCGGGTGAATTCAAAATAACACAGAATCACAAAAGCGACGCCCCGCGGTATGATCCCTTGCTCCCAAGCGTCACGAAAGTGACGCCCCGCGGTTAAGGGGTTAAACAGCTTTATTAAGAGCAAAATTTGTGGAGGACTTTACAGTTAGGCAAGGAAAAAGTATTTACATTTCGAGAACAATTAGTTGATGGTCAAGTTTGCAAGCCAGTCATATGGTCGATCCCTCAGCCAATTGCAGGGCGTGGGTGCTGCACACTCTGAGAGTTCAGTCTTACCAAGTAAGTTTGTTTGGTCATGGACATCAGTAGAAGATTCAATATTGCTTTATTACCACCTTTTATGCAATTAGCCTCATATTTGGTGATAAATAGCTACGAAGCATCAGGAGATCCATAACGTGCAAGTGCACACATGTTGTCCTTGGTAATTACAGTGAGTCTCCTTTCAGCAAGGACCCGGTTCTCTTTTTCGAGTCACTGGAAATGGGATAGATTTTAGGGTCTTCAGTTGTTCAGTCCATTTTTTTGTGTGTGTTATTTGTCATGGGTAAACGTGGGACAGTGTCACTGGTCCTTGTTATGTTTGTTATTGAAAAAAAAAAATCTTCCTACATGACTTTTGTGCTCATGTCATCGAAGGTTGACTGAACACTTGTTGTGCAGTTATAAAGGAAGAAATAACAACGCATGTTGCTGACCAGTGTCGGTTGTTGTTAATATAGCGATCATTCTTGGATTTTGTTTGTATGATGACTTGCAGTGACTTCTGTTGGATGTTTGCAAGTACTGGTTGGTAATGACTGTGTTTCTGTCCATTGGGAAAAGATGCCACCGCTCACCAGATAACAATGTAAAATGCAAAACTGGGGTCAACTTGAATTACCCTCTGTTATACAATTTTTGCGTTACTTTTCTGAAAATAGGATATTTATTGATTTATCTACATATAATACTGGAGAAAAAAGGGCTTCTTTATCAAAATATAATAGAAATGGAAGGTTGCATCTATCTCAGTTTAGGGACAGTTTACATGTGATTATTTTGTTGCCTGAGTGTTGATCACTGTCATGTTGTTAGGTGTTGGATGTACATCTGTAAAGAAAAATGGTAAATGGATATAACGAAATTATACCTTACATAATAAATGAAGGAAATGTGGTACCTAAACAATCGAAGATTGTATGAACCCTCTGAGCTCATACGGTGGCGCTTTCTCATGGGCAGCGTCGGGAGTTTGTGTGCCCGCTTCCAGGGGTCCAGGGCGGCGCTGATGATTTTTATACACCACACCTGACACCCGCGCCTTTTGAAATCAGCCGATGAATCCGGAAAATATAGTGCCATGGTCCACTGCGCAACTAAAATATATGTGAAAAAATGGGCTGTAGTAGAACTGATACGTTTTCTTAAAGCAAGAGGAACACCATGCCTTTAAAAATTCGGGTCGCTGATCTTGGCCCCGTAAGATTTCGGCAGTTCTTACTATTATTAAGTGTACAATTGATAGAATAATGTCAGGATTTGCCAAATGAAATATTACGGTCTTTGGAAACTGTATGATAAATTTTTCCAACAACTGAGATTCATACCACTTGGTAAAAATGTGCTGAAAGCAAACACACACAATAAGCTTTCGTGGCTTTTAGTAAACTCTATGGAGAACTTTGCAGCATATATCTCATTTAGAGCATCAGTAAAATATCAAAGATGAATATACTACTAGTGTAATGCTTTATACGTGAATAATAATCCCGATTGGAACTTTTTTAAAGGAAGGTACTTCAGCTCTAAGAGGGTCGTGACCCCTAGCTATTGAGTGATCCGGCGAACACTGCCAACTTTCAGGTGGAGTCAAATAAGAGCATGGGAATATGAGCTTACATGGTAAAGGCTAACGATACCAAACTGGCGTCCCTAGTCATGACACGAATTATTTCAACGTTGCCCTTGCTGTTCTCGCCCCTCTTTCTGAGTGTTTTGTTTAGCACTCGTTACTTTTTCCAAGAACTGTTCCTCAAAATACAGCGTTCATAATACTGTAATTGCTTTTGAGACTACATACTAACCTACTGCTTACATGCATGGCCATACTAATACCATTTCTTTCATCTTTTCATGTAACTCTTGGCTATTAGCCATTAACAAAGTGGAAACTGGGCGGTTTTATGGCACCAAGAGCGTCAAGGAGGCTGATGACGGCCAAGACAACAGAACAGCACTCTCCGCCCTCCTTGCTCTAGTTCAGGCTGATGGTAAGTACTGCTTCCCTAAAACACTTTACATACTGTAGCGTTATCTATCTATCTATCTGTCTATATCTATCTACCTATCTATCTATATATCTATCTATCTATATCTATATCTATATCTATCTATCTATCTATCTATCTATCTATCTATCTATCTATATATATATATATATATATATATATATATATATATATATATATATATATGTCCCATGTCAGTTGCCCCATCAGGAGCGTAGGTGCCCGGGCCTAGGCAAGTTGGTCCTGACAATTAAGATGAGAGTGACCAGCCTCACTCATTCCTGAGTGGCATTACGTGAGCAATAAACCTCAACGATCCCTCGGATATAAACCTTCACCGGCTCAATCCGACTGAAGCTCCATAATTACCCACTAAAACGCCAGGTGCCAAAATTTGGTTATACGGTTACCACCTAGCGTAGTAAATGGTTTCCTGGTGTACAGGAAACCATTTGGCTTATCAATCAATGTAGAGTCACCCACAGGCAGAAGGAAGGGGAAAGAATGAAGGAAAGAAAGACAGAAGAGGGAGCGTAAACTCACCCTGAGGCAGAAGGACGAGGAAAGAATGAAGGAAAGAAACACAGAAAAGGATGAAAAAAAAGAAGGATGGAAGGGAGGAAAGGGCAGACATATGAGGGCAGCACTACATTGAGTGAGTGGATTGTGAGCGCCCGCGCATCCACCTTCCACATATATATATATATATATATATATATATATATATATATATATATATATATATATATATATATATATATATATATATTTGTGTGTGTGTGTGTGTGTGTGTGTGTGTGTGTGTGTATACAGTATATATATATATATATATATATATATATATATATATATATATATATATATATATATATATATATATATATAGAATATACGAGTATATATACATTCATCAATCTTTCTGTTTATCTATCTATATATCTATCTATCTATATGTACTGGTTCATATAATATATAATATATATATATATATATATATATATATATATATATATATATATATATATATATATATATATATATATATATATATATATCTCAGCAGCAGCAGCCATTTGAGTATCCACTCCCGACCGAAGTCGGGACGATACAGCCAATGTATCTCTACCAAGTGGATTAGGCTGTCTAGTAGAGATTGCATGTAGGGTGAGAAGTGCTTGTATGTGTAACTGTAGTGTTAGAATGGCTTTGGATGTGTGTGTAGTCTGTGAACCAAGTGTAAGCGGCCCGCACAACCCGACTGGGTGCAAGCATACTTTATAGTTAGCAACACTGGTTCAACCACAGCTCCCCTTATGTCCACCATTGCAGTACATGGCCGGGAGAACGGTCCCAAAGTTTATTACCCTGGCGATAATATATATATATTTGGGGAGGCGGTGGCTCAATCGGTAGAGAGGTGGCTTTACAGTTTGAAGATTTGAATTTCATTATGGCAGAGTTTACCGATCTACCAGAAGACCCGCCGACATGTCGTAAAAATACCCCCGCTAATACCAGTACACCAGTCTTGTATGAGACAGCCCCAGCATGTATTCAATGTGGACGATGGGTGTGGCCGCCGAAGTGGTGACATGTAGCGGTGTATGATATGTAGGACGACTACTGGGCCTTGGGAGCAGGCTGAGAAGCCTATGCCCAGAGTCAAGCACATTAAAAAAAATAAAAAATATATATACAGTATATACAGTATATATATATACAAAAAAAACCCTACCCCTGGGGGTAGGGTTTTTTTTTTTCAAGAATACTCCCCCAGTATCCCTGCTTGTCGTAAAAGGCGACTAAAAGGGTTGGAGGAGGGTTAGTGCCCCTCCCCGGAAAACAACTAACTAAAAAAACAAACAAGAAGCCTCGGACAAGGACTGACCAAACGATGACGACCCAGGACCGGACAAAGGCTTGGTAATGGGTACATGGAATGTAAGAGGAGCGAATGATGAGGTGAAAGAGAGATTGTCCAGGTGCTTGAGGGTGCGAAAGTGGATGTATGTGGAATAAATGAAACAAAATGGAGAGGAGAAAGTGTGAGAGAATGGGAGTATGGATGGGCTATATGTGCAGGAGCAGGTGAGAATGAGAGGGCAAAGGAAGGAGTATGTATAGTTGTGAGTAAAAAATGGAAGAAGAGCATAAGACAGTATGGATCAGTTGGGTCAAGGATTGTGTGGGTAAAGTCGAAAGTTGGAATACAAATGTGGGCGATTGTGTGTGTGTATGCGCCAACAAAAGATCGTGCTAGAAGAGTGCGAGAAGAGTTCTGGATAAATGTAGAAGTGTGCATGGAAAAGTTTGGAAGGAGTGAGAGAGTGTTTTTGATCGGTGATATGAATGGTAAAGTTGGGAATGTGAAGGTGGATGAAATAGTTGGTGAGTGGGGTGTGCCTGCTGAGATAGATGAGAATGGGAGTGCGTTAGTGGACATTTGTGCTGGGAGAGGGTTGGTGATAGCCAAATCCTCTTTCAGGCATAAAATGATCCACAGGCATACATGGCGAGTGATGAGAAGGGTGGGTGGTGAACTGAATGAAAGGAAGGCAATGATTGATTATGTGAGCGTGGATGAAAGGATGCGACGATGTGTAATGGATGCAAGAGCTTATAGAGGTTGGAGGAGTGGACTTTCTGACCACTACTTGGTGGTGGCCAGAATTAGGATTCAAGTAAGATGGAGGAATAGAAGAAGGGAAAGACAAGAGGAAGGAGTAGTTGCAAGGAGAGTGGAAAGGTTACAAGTGGATGAGAAAAAGGCAGAGTATAAGAGAGAAGTGGAGGAACGATTGGGCAAATATGAACTGGAGCAGATGGAAGACGTGGAAGGTGTGTGTAGGATATTTACAGAAGAAATATGTGCAACATGTGATGTGGTGTGTGGAAGGAAGAGAAGATGGAGGGGGGTGCAAGGAACAGCATGGTGGACTGAAGAGGTGAAACAGGTTGTGGCACAAAAGAAGAAAGCATACAATGAATGGATGAGAAATAGGGGCGTGGAAGAAGTTGAGAGGCGGAAGAGAGAGTTATATGTAGAAAGAAAGAGAGAGGTGAAAAGATAAGTAAGAGAGAGTAAGAAGAGGGTGGATGAGGAATTTGGAAGGAATATGAGTGTAAAGTGGAGGGACTGTAAGAAAATGTTCTGGAGAGAAGCGAAAAGAGTAAGACAGGGTGCAAGTGAAGTTAGCAGGGGAGTAAAAGATAAAAATGGTAGATTACTAGTGGAGAAGGGAGAAAAAGTGAGCAGATGGAGAGAACACTTTAAGGAATTGTTGAACATAGAGGATGGAAGTAATGCAAGTATAAGTGGCTGGAGAATGGCTGGGAGGAGGGAGGTGAGAAGACAGGAAGAAATCAGTAGGATAGAAGTTGTGGAAGCAATGAATAAAGTTATATTGGGGAAAGCCCCAGGAATTGATGGAATGTGTGGTGAAATGCTGAAGCATGGGGGAGAGATACTAGTAGAATGGATGTGGAAGATGTGCAGATTGGCCTGGGAGGAAGGTAGAGTCCCGGAGGATTGGAAGTCAGGTATAATTATTCCCTTGTACAAAGGAAAAGGGAAAAAGAAATGTGTGGTAATCATAGGGGCATTTGTCTTCTTAGTATTATAGGAAAAATGTATGGTAGGATACTTATTGACAGAGTTAGAGAAAGAACAGGGAAATTAGTTGGAGAAGAACAGGGAGGCTTTAGGAAGGGAAGAGATTGTGTAGATCAGATATTCATTCTTAGATCTTTAGTGGAAAAGTTTCTAGAGAAGGGAAAGAAGTTGTATGCGGCTTTCATGAATCTGGAGAAAGCATATGACAGGGTGGATAGACAAGGATTGTGGAAAGTGTTAAGAATATATGGAGTAGATGAGAAGTTGTTGAATGCTGTGAAGAGTATATATGATGGTGAGAAGGCTGCAGTGCGTGTGGATGGTGAACTAAGTGAATTTTTCTCTTTGAAAGTTGGGTTGAAACAGGGATGTGTCATGTCTCCATGGTTGTTCAATCTGTACATGGATGGGATAATAAAAGAGGTACAAGGTAGGGTAGTGGATGTTGGAGTGGCCCTGGTGAGAGAGGATAGTGTTTGGAAACTCCCTGTACTGTTGTTTGCAGATGATACTGTGTTGTTGAGTGAAGACGAAGGAGAGCTGCAAGGCTTGGTGGATGAGTTTGGGAGAGTGTGTAAGAAACGAAATCTAAAGGTGAATGTAGGGAAGAGTAAAGTGATGGTCTTTGAGAGAGGTGACGTCAGTGAATGTACAGCGAGGTTGGATGGTGAGGAATTGGAAAATGTGAGTACGTTTAAGTACTTGGGTAGTGTGATGAGTAAGGATGGAGATTTGGAGGGTGAAGTTCTTGAAAGGGTACAGCAGGGAAGAAAGGTTGTTGGTTCTTTGAAAGCAGTGATAAGAAACAGGGAAGTGAGCATGGAAGTGAAAAAGTTACTACACGACAGTATTGTGATACCAACTCTAACGTATGGAAGTGAAACTTGGACGTTGTTGGAAGGACACAAGTCATGAGTGAGAGCAGTGGAAATGAGTTATTTAAGAGGAGCCTGTGGAGTCACATGGAGAGACAGGCTGACGAATGAGGATATAAAGGAGCGTTGTGATGTGGATGTGGATGTGATAGGAAGCGTTATGAGGAACACACGGAGGTAGTTTGGCCATGTGGAGAGGATGGAGGGTGAAAGACTGATGAAGAGAGTGTATGTGAGTGAGGTGGAGGGGGGAAGAGGGAGGGGGAGCCTGAGGATGAGATGGAGGGATGGGGTGGAGAGGTATATGAGAGAGGGGGGTGTGAGTTGGGAGCAGGGCAGTGAAATGGCGGGGGACAGGGCGACTTGGAGGCGATTTGTTTGTGGCCACTCCAAACGGGATTGAGGCGTCTGGCAATAGATAGATAGATAGATTGATAGATAGATAGATATAATCACAGGTACGTGGGATCACTCACCATCCAGTCACTCAATGTAGTCTTGCTTTGGGTGTCTGTCCTTTCCTTTCTACCTTCCTCTTCTGTCTTGCGTTCCTTCATTCTTTCCTCCTCCTTCTCCTTCTGCCTACGGGTGACCTTACACTCCCTCTTGTCTTTCTTTCCTTTATTCATTCCACTCCTTTCTGCTTATTGGTGACTCTGCACTGAGTGACAAGCCAAATGGTTTCCTGTACACCAGGAAACCATTTACTACGCTGGGTGGTAACCATATACTAGGGATTTCTGGCAGGGTTAAGAATCCCCAGTTTCTCCTATCCAAAATGACTTAATCATAGCAGTTGTTTCAGAGACTCTCGGAGGGCCCAACTGCTGCCCATGACCCCAACCAAATGGGCAGATTCACATGGCCATGTAGAATGTGAGAGGTGTGATTGAGGAGAACAAGAGGGTTGAAGTGGTGAATGTGTTCAAGAGTGCCAGATATGCCGTGATGGCACTGTGTGCATCGAAGATGAAAGGGTGTGAAGTGGAGGAGTGGGAGGGTGTGAAATATGTAAGATCAGGAATGAGTGGGCGAGGAAGATGCAAGGAAGGAGTTGCTTTGTTGACGAATGAGGTGTGGCAAATTGGAATGAGAGATTACAAATGTGTCAGCTCGAGGTGTATGTATGTCAAGTTCAAGGATGAGAGGGTGAAAGTGGCAGTCATTGTAGCGTATGCACCATGTGAGGACAGGAGTGAGAGAGAGAGACATGTTTTGGGATGAGCTGGATGAAGTAGTTTGAGACTTGCCTGGGAGCTATAAAGTAATCTTAATGGGGGATATGAATGGAAGAGTAGGCACTGGTCCTGAGGATGACATAATGGGTTGTTATGGAGTACCAGGAGCAAATGATAATGGGAAGCGACTAATGAATCTGTTTCAGGAGAGGAGGATGTGCATTTGTAACTTGTATTTCAAACACAAAGATACATATAAATATACATAGTATAGAGGGAACGGGGATCGTGTTGAAAGAAGCTTGATTGATTACATGCTAGTAGAGAGGTCGATGATGGGAATGGTTGCCTTGAGAGGACAATGTGGAGTTTTGTCAGATCATATGATTGTGGTAAGCAAGATCAAGCTAAGAGTAGTGAGGTGGATCAGGAGAGAGAGGAGCAGTCAGGGAGAAAGACTGAAAGTTGAGAAACTGAGGATCAGAGAAATGGCAGATGATTACAGGACCAAAGTAGAGGAGGAGTTAGAATAAGTGAATTGGAATGAAATGGATCTGGATAACCTGCAGAATGCATATAGGGATTGCTTAGTCAGGAATGCTAAAGCAGTGTGTGGTGCAGCAAGTGAACCAACAAAGAAGAAAGGTAGGCATGGTTGGATGAGGAGGTTAAGAGAGAGGTGAAGGAAAAGAGGAAGAAGTGTCTAAAGTGGTTACAGGACAGGGGTTCAGCTGAAATAAGAACTGAGTATATTGAGAGCAAGAACCATGTAAAGAAACTAGTGAAAATGAAAAAGAAGGAGGTAAATGATGATATAGGAAGAAAATTGAATGCAAACTACTCTGAAAACAGAAGGTTATTCCAGAGAGAGATGCGGAAATGTAGAAGTGAAAGCGAAAAGAAATGTGATGGTGTGAAGGTTGTAGGTGGTAGATTATTAAACCATGGGAATGAAGTAAGGACCAGATGGAATGAATATTTTGAAAGCCTGACGAATGGGAATAAAGAGAGCAGAGCCTCTGTAAACATGATTGTTTTTGGGAGTGTGCAGAGAAGGAATGCAGCGCCAGGAGACGTGACACTCGCACAGGTGATGAGTGCTGTGAAGCGGCTGAAAAATGGGAAAGCAGCTGGGGTTGATGAGGTGTGTGCAGAGATGATTAACCCATCACATCCCGAGCTATTTCACACCTCTGACACCCCCCGATTCCGAGCTATTTTGGAAAAAAAATTTTTTGTCTAAAACCTCCGGTTTTGGTGAGAAACATCGAAAATTCATAGAGAAATCGCTCACCTGAGGTTTAAAATATTCGATACAGGAAGCAGTACCTCCTTACCTTACTGGGTTTTCTATCAGGCTGGCTCCAAAGAAAACGAGTTCTATGGGAGGGTAACTATTCCACACCACTCATAAACGGTATTTATTTATTTATTTGGTACGAATTTATATGTAGTACGAGAGTATATTGGTTTTCAAACAGTAATATAGGCATTATATGCATTGTTTCACTCACTAACTCATCAACATACCTGACCTTTTTTGGCGACATTACCTGATCATCATTTCTGACTGTTTCTTCCTCTAATGCTATGTAAACTTTGTCCTCCACATTGTCATCGATTGGGGAATCACTCTGGCCCTGAATGTCTTTATTGGCGAGGTCACTGGTAACAGGTGAATTGCCGAGACAATGGCGTGCAGGAGGGGAGGGAGGTTATGCGGTGTAAGGCATTGTCCCTGCCTGGCATCTTGTAGAGGAATAGAGGAAGGTGTCCCGTGTATACGTATGAAAAATCACGTGCGAAAATTGAATATTGTGCAGATTATGAACCTTGCAATTGCACGATGTACCAGTACGTCGACGGGACTAGCTGTGACAAAATGTTGCAACATACCCATAAGTCGATGGGATGCCTCGGGTTAAGTGTAGTGGAGAGAGTGGAATGAAGTGCTTGTTGGAGATAGGTGTGAGAACATGGATGAGTGAAACTGTGCCTGCAGAGTGGAAAAAGGCTGTGATTGTACCCCTGTACAAAAATAAAGGTGAGCGAAGTGAGTGCAAGAATTATCGTGGCATAAGTTTGAGTGTGGTAGGGAAGGTATATGGAAGAATTATTATAGAGAAAGTAAGAGAGATAAAAGAAGTCCATGTGAGTGATGAACAGGGTGGCTTTATAAGTGGCAGAGGATGTGTGGATCAAATATTTGCAGTGAGACAGATAGTAGGGAAGGCTTGTGAGAAGGACCAAAAGGTGTTTATGGCATTCATGGATCTGGATAAAGCATATGACAAAGTGGACAGAGATGGATTCTGGAGAGTTTTGCGCATGTATGGTATAGATGGTAAGTTGCTAGGTGCCGTCAAGAGTTTTTATGATAGTAGTGAAGCATGTGTAAGGGTTAATGGGCATCTAAGTGAATGGTTCACGATCGGTGTGGGCGTGCGACAAGGTTGTGTGATGTCCCTATGGTTGTTTAGTATATACGTGGATGGGGTGACGAAAGATCTAAAAACACAAGTAATGGAGAGGGAGATGGCGTTGGTAATGAATGGTGATGAATGGAATATCTCAGATTTTTGTTTTATGCTGATGATGCAGTACTGCTTGCAAATACCGGACAAGAACTTGGTTGGCTAATGTGGGGTTTTGCTGATGCCTGTGACCGTCGTGCCTTGAAAGTAAATGTAGGAAAGAGTAAAGTGATGGTAATTGAGAGAGAAGGTGACTCCCAGTGCGATGTTACAGTGAATGGAGAGGGACTGGAAGCGGTGAGAGAGTTCGAATACCTGGGTACAGTGATAGAAAAGAGAGGCAAATGTGCAATAGAAGTGGAAAGTAGAGTGACACAAGGAAGAAAAGTAGCAACTGCTATGAAGGCCTTAATAAGAAACAGAGGCTTGAGTGTTGCAGCTGCAGGAGGATTACATGGAGTGTTAGTGCCAACTTTAACATGGATGTGAGACTATGGTGTGGCATGACAGTGAAAAGTCAAGAGTAAGAGCAGTGGAGATGGGATTGTTGAGGAATGTATGTGCAGTACAGAGGGTGGATAGGATACGAAATAATGTAATTCGTGAAATATGTGGAGTGAGAAATTAGATGGACACCAGAATCGAAGAGAGTGTACTGAGATGGTATGGTCATGTGGAGAGAATGGGTAACAATACAGTAGTGAAAAAGGTATATCTGAGAGAATTTGAAGGAGGGAGGAGGCGAAGTAGGCCAAGGAGAAGATGGAGAAATATAATAGATGAGTGTGTGAGGTGGAGAGGTTTGGAAGTCAGTGAGAATAAGAAACTGACAAGATATCGAACTGGCTGGACGAATATTGTGAGAAGTGCATGATCAGGGATTTGGCACCCTTTTTTAACATGGCAGCGTGCGGATTGACTCTATCGGATACGTTTATGTGAAGCTACAAAACATGGTGAATGTTTTTGGCGTATCCGATAGAGTAAGGATTCTGGTGGTTTGAATGATGCGTGAATGGAACCGTGGCCAATTGGATTGGACAAATTTGGGCTGTCTGGACATTGCTACTCCTCACCCTGCCCTAGGGTGGGAAAGGAGGTCCGGATGATGATGATGATTATATATTGTATGTATATATATATATATATATATATATATATATATATATATATATATATAGATAGATAGATAGATAGATAGATAGATAGATAGATACGTGGAGCCTCTGTGGAACAGTGGTAAAGTGTGCATTTCGTACATGGGTGAACCAGGGTTCGCATCCCGCCAGGGTAATAAACTTTGGGAATGTTCACCCGGCCACGTACTGCATTGGTGGACGCAAGGGGTCCTGTAGATGGTCCAGTGTCACTTACTTAAAGGTATGCCTGCACCCAGTCAGCTTGCGTGGGCCGATTTCACTTGGTTCACAGATTTTTACACACACATCCAAAGCCACTCCAACACTACAATTACACATACAAGCACTTCTCACCCTACATACTATCTCTACCAGGCAGCCTAAGCCACTTGGTAGAGATACATTGGCTGTATCGTCCCGACTTCGGTGGGGATAGGCCGGTCCTGCAGTGGATTCTCAAACGGCTGATGATGAAAATGATGATATATATATATATATATATATATATATATATATATATATATATATATATATATATATATATATCCATCATCCAATCCTACATTGCCCCATGAGGAGCGTAGAAGCCCGAGGCTAGGCAGTTGGTCCCGACATTTAAGATAACAATGACCAGCCTCACTCATCCCTGAGTGGCATTACATTAGCAATCAACCCCATCCACCCCTTGGATATAAACCTTTACCAGCTCAATCCGATTGGAGTGCAGTAATTACCCACTAAGTGAGCATGGAAGTGAAAAAGTTACTACATGACAGTATTGTGATACCAACTCTAACGTACGGAAGTGAAGCTTGGACATTGTTGGAAGGACACAAGTCAAGAGTGAGAGCAGGGGAAATGAGTTATTTAAGAGGAGCCTGTGGAGTCACCTGGAGAGACAGGCTGACGAATGAGGATAGAAAGGAGCGTTGTGGTGTGGATGTGGATGTGATAGGAAGCGTTATGAGGAACACACTGAGGTGGTTTGGCCATGTGGAGAGGATGGAGGGTGAAAGACTGACGAAGAGAGTGTATGTGAGTGAGGTGGAGGGGGGAAGAGGGAGGGGGAGGCCGAGGATGAGATGGAGGGATGGGGTGGAGAGGTATATGAGAGAGGGGGGTGTGAGTTGGTAGCAGGGCAGCGAAATGGCGGGGGACAGGGCGACTTGGAGGCGATTTGTTTGTGGCCACCCCAAACGGGATTGAGGCGTCTGGTAATAGATAGATAGATAGATAGATATATAATTATGCCAGTTCCTAACCTAGAAATCATTATCCCACGATCAAAACTCCACAAATACTTAAATCGTAGTTTGTCATTTGAAAGTTTAGCCTCAGGACCCAGATAAGCAGGATGTCTTTGCACCAGAAATAAATTATTTTCATTATATAACCTCTCAGCTTCACAGAGGGAAGAAAATGCACACGGTCATTGGTATGGTTTACCACTTATCCAGGGAGATTTTTTCTCCGTGATCAAACAGAAGTACATCCATCCATCCATCATCCAATCCTACATTGCCCTATGAGGAGCGTAGGAGCCCGGGGCTAGGCAGTTGGTCCCGACATTTAAGATGAGAGTGACCAGCCTCACTTATCCCTGAGTGGCATACATGAGCAGTCAACCCCAACGATCCCTTGGATATAAACCTTCACCGGCTCAATCCGATTGGAGAGCAATAATTACCCACTAAACCACCAGGCGCCAAAATTTGGTTTTATGGTTACCACCTAGCGTAGTAAATGGTTTCCTGGTGTTCAGGAAACCATTTGGCTTGTCACTCAGTGTAGAGTCACCCACAGGCAGAAGGAAGAGGAAAGAATGAAGGAAAGAAAGACAGAAGAGGGAGTGTCAAGTCACTCGTAGGCAGAAGGACATGGAAAGAATGAAGGAAAGACAGAAGAGGATGGAAAGAAAGAAGGATGGAGAAGGTACAATATTTGTAAAATTGAAATTCGAGGAGTTATTTACCACAATATATT
Organism: Coenobita brevimanus; assembly: GCF_032717465.1. Taxonomy (NCBI): domain Eukaryota; kingdom Metazoa; phylum Arthropoda; class Malacostraca; order Decapoda; family Coenobitidae; genus Coenobita; species Coenobita brevimanus. The sequence continues at coordinate 17,616,799 of NC_137032.1, forward strand.
TGGAAAATATATAACCTAAATTAATCAAATAATGTACGGACAGATAAGAGAGGTGTTTGATTAATTTGCTACAACTCAGAATATAATTCGATCAAAAATCTTTCACAATAAATTCTAGTGTATATGACTAAAAGTAGTTGCAGCACAATAGTCTATGTTACCATACAAGAACATACCCTCTGTAGTCCACAAAAGCAGTTTTAAACGTCGATGGTGGTTTTGTAAAAAGTTTCTTAGAGAAGAGGTCAGATGATTTCATGAATTGGTTTGACCTGTGTAGCACAATGAGGTGTTGGCAGTATATCGTGAACGGTACCAATATATCCACTACGGAACTCAACCTCAGATCTGAGCTGGGAGTGTGACGAGACCTGGGAATCATGATGTTCCGTTAGTATCTAACAGTTACTTAATACATTGCACAGTAAATGTTTTTGTTTAACGTGATGTATTAGCGATAACTACTGCAAGTATCTGACTGCCCTAAAAAAAGAAAGTTGCTATGAACAGGTATTATTTGTCTTACCATTTTACTTGGTTTAGTTTCCTCCAGCATATTAGGCTAACGTCCATTCCTTACAGTTAGACAACATGAAAATCGATTTTCAGCTGTTGACAGGTGTCTTGGAACACCAATCGATGTCCAGTCGTAGGGTCTTTGCCATTACCTTTTTCCATAAACATGAATAAAGTAATCGCAGTTTCTGCGGTAATTGACATTCAAGTATCCGTCAGCCATAGGATTTCTTTATGATCCATTTTGGATGACACCAGGCGGGATGGTTTTCTTCGGCTCAGAATCGATATTTTCGGGGTGAGGGGGGATTACACGGTCTTAAAGGAGCTCCATCATTGGTGGTATATTTAAAGACCACCGGGGGAGATCGATAGCATTCCGTGCGCTAGTACTAGTATTTGTTTTAACCATATTATACCGTAAGCCGATTTCATTATGCATTCCACAATTATCTTTCTGAAACCAGAAAAAAGTGGCACATCAGACTTCACCGACATGATAGTTTGGTCAGTTAGGTGTTTGGAAAACACTTTCTAGAAGTGAATTTGGAGAAGAGAGAAATGACTGCATTATTAAAGCCACCAGTGTCGGGCGTTGTGTAAAAGTAAATAGGTTTGAGATGACGAGGTTTAATTTAATTATATATCAGGTGCTGTAATTAGCAGAGATGAATGAAAATATTAGATTTAGGGGTCACTACAGTTAGAATGATACAGGTGTTTGGAAAGTAGAGTTTAAGTGTTGGAATTTGTTTAAAAAGAAGTCTTTGCCTAACCTGGTATTACTGGTAAGTGACATCTGTGTAACGTATCCGTAAAATATCTCCCTGTGATCAGATGTATAATTCTTTATTTTATCGGGAGTTCTTATGGAAATATAAATAACTGCCTCCAGTTCCTTCCATGACCACCAGAATCTTCCCTTAGTCGAAACCGTTTCTTTCATGTGTTGTTCCTCTTCAACCATTCATGTCGCTCTCAGTCATCCTCTCCTGTTCATCAATCAGTTTTAGTTTTATTAACTTTTCAAATTAATCTTTTTTCCTGATGTGTTTCAAGTGCTCTAACAATAAAAGTACTAATTCAAGACATTTTAAGTGATATTCTTATCAGTTAATATGTCTTGATGCTAAATGAATATCCCTAATATGACAGCTGGCCAGGACAACAGTGAAGCAGCGCTCAAGAACTTAGAGAAGTGCGTCCCTCACTTGGCCACCGCCCCGCCTGACCTGCTGCAGGAGTACCATAACCTCAAGGCACAACTCACGCAGTGCAACGAAGAGGCGCCAAGTTCATAGCTTTCTTGACAGGGTGCAGTCAGGAGGCACTCGGCATGTAGTCTTCGTGATACAGCTTGACCACTATTGCTTCCTTGTAAACACACGTCGTCACCCAAAGGAGAAAATGAACAATACATGACAGGAGGGATGAGCAGAGTGACCGGGAGGATAAAATGCATGTAAAATATCAATAGTAGTATTATAACTGAACTGATTAATTACTAATCTGGCTATTCAGCTTCCAAATGAGTCTGAGTATAAAAATGACTAATCGTCTCAGGAGAATAACAAGACACATTATTATAATGAACACTGAAATCCCAAGATAAACATATTATACGTCCTACCAATGTCACTAGAACTCTCGGAAAGGATAGATGGCATGCGTACTGAATAATAAATCAGAGTTTGATAGGACTATAAGTCTTGTGCTTACAGAATAACAACCTTAAAAAAAAAAAGGCGTGTTTTACGTCAGGAAGGAAAGAAAGAATATTATCAACATATTCCTTCAGTGTCATGAAAGGTAACTATAATCGGTGTGGATGAGGATTCTCTCCACATCTATCTTAACGCCGGCAAAAATCAAACTCACCATCCATCCAATTCTTTTATTGGAAACAGTCTTGCACTTCCTAAAACTTAGATAGGGTGGAGATTGTACTCATTTGAACAGTGGCAACAGAGTTATGATAATAATGATTTCTTTGATGAGGATGATGCTGGACACTTTTTTTTTTTTTTTAAGCTAGGTGTGTTGCCTGATGATACATTGCGTAGTTCTACTGTAGTTTTCTTAACCATGACAATTGCACTAGTGTAGGACACGTTGGGAATATAATGAATATGAGAACAGGTATTTGCTTGAAAACTATTGTGCTTTCACATAGAAATGTAATAATTATCCACTAGGCTTCCATCGTTACATTATAAGAGGTACTCATGTATGCAGTTGAGATTCATTCTATACTCTTCTTTATGTCTCTGATTATGCATAATGTTAGTCATCATTTTCTTTTTTTTTTATCGTAGATGGGCACTGAATGTAATCTTTGCATACTGAAGTCATGCTTAGCAGGATGAGAGGCACAGCCACCATCCTTCACCCTCGCTTGGTAAACAGGTATAGAATAGGGAGGCATTTAAGTGCAGGGTGCGAAGGACATGTAATTATATAATTATGCTAGACTGACAGTCGTTGTGAGCGTGTCTGCATAGATGATGAAACCTGGGTTGGGTTCACATAAACAGAAGCCACATGAAAGGGTGAACTACCAGTTATCCACCCTGGTTTAGGTTTAGCTTGGGAAAAATCCTTGGTAAAAAAAAAAAAAGTCAGTCAATTGTGTTATCCATTTTACCATCCAGGTTCCCAATTGTGACCATGCATTTGTTAAGTTCACCTAATGTTAACCTTAAAGAAGCTTTTCTGCACTCTTGGCAGCCCATTTTCTGTTAAAATTTAAATTTGGCGTTTGGATGGAAGTAACTTTCTCATCCCCCCCTCTGTCTCTCTTTCCTCTCTCTTTCTGTGTGTGTGTGTGTGTGTGTATGTGTGTGTGTGTGTGTGTGTGTGTATGTGTAAAACTGTCTATCTTAAAATTTTTCACATTACACAGAAAATAAACTGAGTTTCTGTATAATTTAAGCTTGTAAGAGAATGCAGATTACTAACAGTATGAAGCTGAAGAAAGAATTATTCAATATTGTCATGAAATTTCTTTAACTAGGCGCCTCCGACTTTTACGGAAAGAATTAGCTCAATTACATTATTACCTAGGAAACAATGCATGTCATTTTTCTCATTCCCAGTATTCCCGCCATCCTACGACTTACCCACAACTCGCTACTGGCGATCCTCGTTATGCGCTTACAGTACCAGGAGCTGGCAGCAACAAGTATTTTGTTTTGTTTGGTTTTCCATAAGTTATGATCAGTCATGATCAGACAGAGCAAGTGCGATGTCAGCTGACAATGACATCCTACCAGTCTGCTTTGGTTTGTGTGGGAGATATTTGTCAATAATAAAGAATTGCAGGAATAAACATTTAATATCTTTTCTCAGTATTTCTGTCAGATTTAACGATATACGGTAAATTACATAACACTGTCCACATAAAAATTATGTTTTTTACGATTAGCAGTTAGGCCTACCTAATACTCACACCACTTGAACACAGTCCACTATCACCATCACATACCTTACTGAATGAAAGCGACGTTGATGTTCGAATGCTTAAAAACTCATTTCCTACATACTACAACCAGCAAAACTCTTCCATAAGAATATCCACTACTTATGAAGATCAGACAACTCTGTCAGTTTCCTTGTTTTTTTTTTTCCCTCGAGACCTATCACTGAATGACCACATTTCTCTTGTGAAAAAAAAAAAAAGAAAGAAAGAAAGAAAGGAAGAAAAACGTTTCCCAGAGACAGTGTTTGCTGAACCAACACCGAGCTTTTTTTTTTAACCCATCACAATTCTCAATTGTACAGGGTCTTAAGCACCGGGGATGAGTATTGGCTTTATGTGTAGACTGTAGAAGGGCTAACCACGAACAGCAATTCTAACATGGTGGAGTCAAAGTTTTTTTTCGTCTTATCAACCCCCATCCTTTTACTGACTCTCCTCAACATGTCTCTTTTCATTGCAGCGTTGCATCCCTCTCCCTCTACTAACGCCCACCTGATATGAAGGGCGCGCAGAACCCTTTGGCTATGCAAAATTATCTCTATTTAATTAAGCAGTCCACTGTAAGAGTTAGCCGATTTTCTGAATCCATCATCCAGTTGGTCAACTCGGCTGCTTCCCTTAATCTATACTTGCTTATTCCTGTGACCTCCAGTCTTTTGAAAGCCTTGTGTCCATGCATCTCCAAAAAACGGGTATTAATTTTGGCTCTCTTTTGTTATATAGTCTTCTCAAAGTCAACTGCTTCAGGCTCTCAGCTTATGGTTCTTCCTTTTGTGCATAATACAGATGAACACACTTTACCATCACCATTAATACTGAAACCACATATCCTACTAAGGAACACTACACTATATACTCCATCGCCACAGCCACCTCATATCCTACCACATCCCACCTCCTAATTCACAAACATCACTGTTTTTACTACTTACGGTAATACTAAACACTGCATATTCTTATTCAAAACCCCACACAGCACTTTCTCTAACAATCACTACCCACCACGTGTCCTGCCACATGACACCATACAGTGCACTCCATTACGACCATGCCCAAGTTAGATCTATCCATATAACACCAAACCATCGACGTTCTGACCGTCACTGCCATCAACATACATCTTACCATACTTTTTTTTTTATAAATAACAGAGCAGGTGAAGAAAAAAAATGAATAGCAGAAAATGATCCATACACTAGATTATAGAAATTCTCCATTCATAAAAGTCTGTAGCAGTTGGAATTGAACACCCGTAGGTTGAAGTTTGGGGGGAAACCACTTTGAGGAATCAAGTTCCAAAGGGATGCACTTCGGGGAATAAAAGAATTCTGATAGGCAGAAGTTCTGAAATATGGCAGTGTGACAGTCCAGTAATGAGAGCTACCAGATGCCTGTGAAGCGTGGGGGAAAGCATGGAGAGATGAAGCAATGAATGCAACTTCATCTAAGCATTTACCACAAAAGTATTTGTAAAAAAATGCAAGGGAGACAACATTCCTTCTTACTTGTAGAGGAGGTTCTGTAGTTCATATGTAATAGTACAGGGATTAATAATTCTAACATTTGTGTTCTGAATTTTAACTAGTTGTTTTAGTCCAACTTCTCCACATCCATTCGACAAGGGTAAGCAATATTCCAGCTGAGAGAGCACATGACTCTTGTCAATTATAACTAACTACTCATCGGTGAAGAAGTTATGGACTCTACAATAATTCAAGTTTCTTTGAAGTGGTTTTAGCAAGTGATCTGACATGAGAGGTCTAGCTGTGGCCATTGTTAAGTGAAACACTAAGAATTTTGATACTTTTGGAGATGGGAATATTGGCAGCATTGAAGGTAATATACGAATCTGGCAATGTTTGTCTATTAGTAAATTGTATGTACTTAGTTTTACTAGCATGAATGAGACAAGGTTATTTTGTCCCTATTCAGTGATCCTACATGAGTCTTGATTAATGGACATGGCTGTACAGAGTTGTGAGTTAGGGATATTACACTTTGTGAATGGGTGTTTAAGTGTGAATGAACTGTGAAGTGTTAAGTCATGTGCATATGAATGGATGGAATTATGGGTGACAGATAAGAGATCATTAATATGAATTAGGAATAGGGCTGGAGCTAGAACTGCTCCCTGTGGCACGCCGGCATTAATCGAGTGGAAATTGGAATATACATCATTTACTTTTATGAATGTGCGTGGATGTAGTACGATTGAGGCTAAAAGGGGGGAGATTGGGAGAATGTTTGTGAGAAGAAAGTTGGATGTGTTAGCTTTGAGTGAAATGAAGATGAAAGGGAAGGGTGAGTCTATGTTTGGAAGTGTGGCTGGAAGATTGTCTGGTGTTGATAGAGGAAGGGCGAGAGAACGTGTGGCCTTGTTAGTGAGTCCGGAAGTACAGCAGTGTGTGATTGAATGGAAGGAGGTGTCATCGAGACTGATGTGGGTGAAAGCGAAATTTGAATGGGAGTTGTGGGTGTTTGTGAGTGCATATGGGCCTGGTAGTGAAAGGGATGAAGAAGAGAGGGAGTCTTTCTGGAATGATGTTGATGAGTGTCTGCAGAGTTTTGGAGCGAATGTGAATGTGGTAATGATGGTAGATCTGAATGCTAGAGTGGGAAATGTAGCAGTTGAAGGTGTAGTTGGTATGCATGGTGTGCCTGGAAGATATGAAAATGGGGAACGAATGATAGCGATGTGTGTTGAGCGAGAGATGGTGATTGGAAATACACTGTTTGAGAAGAAAGATATTTATAAGTATACATGGGTGAGACAGGAGGGTGGAAAGGTTGTTGAAAGAGCTTCGATGGACTATGTGGTTGTGTCTACGAATGTAATAGGAAGATTCTTGGATGTGAGGGTTCTGAGAGGGGAGGGTGGAGGTATGTCTGACCACTACCTGGTGGAGGGAAAGTTAAGAGTAGGTATGAGATGGATGAGAGCTAGGAGGGTTAGGTGTGGCAGGGAGGTTTTGAAAGTCAGTGAGTTGGATAAAGGAGAGAAAATGATAGAGTATCAGGAGAAATTGAAAGATGAGTGGAACGCAGTGATAGATCAGGAAAATGGCAGTGTGAAGGAGGAATGGCAGTTGTTTAAGAGTGCTGTGGTGGGGCATGCAGAAGAGGTGTGTGGTGTGAGACGTGTGGGTCGTGGTGTAAGATAAGGAAGTGAATAGTGGTGCGAGGAAGTAAGTATGACTGTGGCTGAGAAGAGACATGCATATGAAGTGTGGCTGCAGAGGAAGGATGAGGTGTCATATGAGAGGTATAAGGAAAGGAGGAATAGGGCGAGAAGAGCTGTGCGTAATGCTAAAGTGGCAGCAGATGAGAGGTGGGGTAGGCGGCTGACTGAGAATTTCCAACAGATTAAGAAAATGTTTTGGAAGGAGATGAAAAGGGTGCGAAAGGGAGAGTCGGGGAAGAAAGAGCGAATAAAAGCAGAGGATGGAAGGATGTTAATTGAGATGGATGCAGTAAGGAAGAGATGGGCAGAGTATTTTGAAAGATTGTTAAATGTAGAGGAGGAAAAGGTAGCTGAGATTGTGGCAGATGGAAGGGTGCAAGGAATAAATGTGTTGGGAGAGTTGAATGATTCTTTGATCACGAAGGAGGAAGTGGAGAAGGCAGTAAAGGAGATGAAAACAGGGAAAGCTGCAGGTATGGATGGGTGTGATGTTGAATGCCTGAAGAGTGATGGAGTGACTATTGTTGACTGGTTAGTAAGATTGTTGAAAGTGTGCCTTTTGAAAGGTATGGTGCCAATTGACTGGGCAAGTGCTTGTGTGGTCCCGTTGTATAAAGGCAAGGGTGATACGTATATGTGTACTAGCTTTAGGGGTATAAGTCTGTTGAGTGTTGTAGGTAAGGTGTATGGTAGAGTGTTAATTATGAGAGTTAGAGAGGGTACAGAGGGAGTGATTGGTGATAAGCAGTGTGGCTTTAGGAGAGGGAGGGGATGCGTGGATCAGGTGTTTGCTGTGAGACAAGTGTGTGAAAAGTATTTAGCGAAAGGCAAGGATGTGTTTTGGGCATTCATGGATTTAAAGAAAGGGTATGACAGAATTGATAGGGAGGCTTTGCGGACTGTTTTAAGATTGTATGGACTTGATGGTAGGTTACTAAAAGGGGTAAAAAGTTTTTATCTAAATAGTAGAGCGTGTGTAAGAGTGGGAAATGCTGTGAGTGATTGGTTTCCCGTGAGAGTGCGGCTGCGACAGGGATGTGTGATGTCGCCTTGGTTGTTTAATATTTATATGGATGATGTTGTAAAAGAGGTGAATGCAAGTGTTTTAGGTGGAGGTCTGAGTCTGGTCAATGTCAATGGTGGAGAGTGGAATCTTAAGCAGCTGCTGTTTGCAGATGATACTGCACTGGTGGCTGATTCAGAGGAGAGATTGAGACAGTTGGTAGAGGAGTTTGGAAGGGTGTGTGAAAGGAGGAAATTGAAAGTAAATGAGAATAAGAGTAAAGTGATGAAGTGTACGAAGTTGGTAGATGGTAGGAGGATGAATATAGTTTTGAAAGGTGAGTTGCTTGAGGAGGTGGAGTGTTTTAAATATTTAGGGTCGCATGTTGCTATGGATGGAAGAATAGATGCAGAAGTGAAGTTTAGAATAAATGAAGTAGGAAAGTTGCTAGGAGGAATGAAAAAAGTGTTTAGATGTCATTCACTTAGAATGGATGTAAAGAGAAGGCTGTATGAGGGTGTTATGGTACCGACTGCGTTATATGGGGCTGAAACATGGAATATAGGTGTAGCAGAGAGGAAAAGTTTGAATGTAATGGAGATGAGGTGTCTGAGGAGTATGTGTGGAGTGACGCGTATGGATTGAGTGCGAAATGATGAAGTGCGAAGGAGAACTGGAGTTGTTCGGGAGATGGCTGGTAGAGTTGAGCAGAGGGTGTTGCGATGGTTTGGGCATATGGAGAGAATGGAAAATGAGCGATTGGTGAAAAAGATAACTAGATCTGATGTGAGAGGTGTAAGGCTGAGAGGGAGACCACGAATAGGTTGGATGGACAGTGTGAAGAGAGCGCTGGATGCGAGAGGGATGTCTGTTGAGCAAGGAAGAGTGGCTGTGCGTGACAGAAATAAATGGAGAGAAATTGTGAATGAGTAAATGATGACGCAGCCCTGAGGGGATATTCTCCCGCATTTGGTCTGATTAGCTAGTCAGGTCAGGTGCGAGTAAGAGGTAAACCAGCTCTGCTGTCGAGCCCTGCTGCGGATGTCACTGATTGCACTGCGCAGTTGACCCATGTGTGGTGTGGTGCGGTGAGGATCTGTCCCTTCTCCCCTTTGGGGCTAAGATGCGATTGATTGTGTTTGAATGGATGAGTAAATGGGGAGTGTGTCGTCCTGTCTCGGCTACCTCCCTTTCCATGGGGGAAGCAGCCTAGGTATATAGATAGATAGATAGATAGATAGTCTTTTATCTTTTTGTCCCTGAGATATGAGGAAATCAGTGGAACAACAGATGATAGCCATAGCAATGGAGTTTGGATTGCAGGGAACGTTGCCACACTTTGTCAAAAGCTTTAGAAATATCAAAGGCTACTGTATGAGTTTCTCCATGTTAGCCAATGGACTGATAGACGACATGACTCAGAGATCTTTTGTGGTGAAAACTATACTGTCTATCACTAATTATGTCGTTGGATTCAAGGTGTTTAAGTGTGTGCATATTAATTACAATCTCAAATGTTTTACCAAGAGAAGATGGATAGCAATTTGTGTCTAATCAGAGGGGTCACAGCAGGGATAGCCCTACCGGGGAAGAGGGGTTGGGCAAAAAATTATTGAGTTGGTCAAAAATGGAGAGTGGAGCCTTTTTTTTTTTTAATTTTTTTTTTTACATAAAAGGTCTCCAAGCCAACAAAATATTTTTTTACATAGTTTTTATATTCTGAGAACATAATACAAAATACCCTGGTTTCCCTTATGTCAGGAAAATAGTCTAAGCCTTAATCAAGTGCTGTACCTTACTAATCAAGGCGCCTGGAACTGTGGCGAGGGGGGGAGGTCGGGACAAATTTGTATGAACTCCTGCTACTGGTCTGGTCATAAATAACTCCAAATGTCGTGACTGGGTCAGTTAATTTAATCAGACTACTAAATAACTTACATGGTGTCTATTTTCTTGTCAGCAATAATTCAGACATGGGTCCAAGTTCAGGTGGCTTTACTGAAGTACAAGTATTATAGTTTTTTTAAATCCCTAGTATAAGTACTCAAAAAACTGTACTTAATTACAACTGTCTAGATACTTGTCTTACCCATGCGAACAATTATCTTACATCGCCACCCCAGTGCAATCCCCACCGCTGATCGAAGTATTCGTGATTAGAACGAGTCAGTTGATTCAGGAAGAGGATGGAAGGAGGATGTGTGCATCTGTGCAGTAAGCTATATGTTGCAGAACGTGCAGGTAAGGCTGTCCAAGTAACTAGAATTTCTTTTTTCATTATCTGTATCATCTATAGTAGATTAATATTTACTGTTAAGTTGTTAGTTATTTTGTTCGAGGTATGTGAAAAATGACTATCAATATACTATTCATCCATAGAACAGGCTACACAATTATATATATATATATATATATATATATATATATATATATATATATATATATATATATATATATATATATATATATATCCCATTTTAGCCCAGTGTCCTCAATATATGAGGGAACTGGGAATTGTCAGAAGTTAATAAAGTAGGGAACCCCCGGGTAGGGACCTATGAGCTTTGCGACTATGAACCCATAGGCGGAGAGTGGTACGCTTAGTATCCTGCTAGCACAATCCCTCGCATATCCACAGCATCACATAAATTACTCAATTACCACCACCATCGCATTTCCCACCACATAAACTACACCACACGCTTCATCATCGCCTGGTACCAACTTCGAAAAAAGCATTCTCTGTATTTTACTGTATTTGGTTTGAGTATGGCTTCATCTCTGAGCTTCTTTACCTTCGAAGTGTTAAGTACTTTAATTTTGACCTGACGATAACTTAATGATTACATTTAGCCGTCGCATATCCAGATTATATCACAGCTTAACAGATCTCTTTGTATCGACCCGTCAACATTTTTTTGCTTTTGGATATTCACAAAGCATAACAACTCCTTTCTGTTTGCCTCGTGAATTAAAAGAAAACGCTGATTATTTGCCAGTATGTTTTAGTCGACCATTTTAAAAATGAAGCTGACCTGCTCTAAATAATAATCTGCTAAATTGAACACACGTGTCCCTCAACATTACCAGGACATTTAGGCCAGTTTATGCAGCCGCCAAGTGACATAATCAGCTTTGCTGAAGCAGTTTTCTTCCCTGCTGTGGTAATACTTTGTGATCCTTCATACTTTGGCATTAAGCACCACAACACCCCAGTACGGCGCTAAAGGGCAACTGACTCCTCTAATGACAGGCCAGGTGAGGTCAGGCAGATTAATGTCATCCTGGCATGTAACACACTTGTTTCTTTGATGAGTCTGCACGCAGGATCTCGTTCCACCGAGGAACCCCTTGGTGCTTTTAAGCCACCAGTAGTCAGCAACTCAATACTGTTCCTTCATTTTCATTTTATTCATGCTTCTCTCAGACGTTTTTATTCAGCCGTGAGATTCCTCTCGGATTCAAGTGGTTCCTGAAAATTATTGTTAATCCTTTCACAACGAGAGGACTTCTCAGAGCTACGGAATACTGTCTGAAAGCAGCAATAATAAAATACAGTATAAGTCAATGTATAGAACGTTTTAAGGAAAAGAACGCACTTAAAAATGAAAGAGACAAGTACAAAACATTATTCTTCATATGAACCTCAAAAACATATATCCTCGTTGTCAATTAATCTTTTATGAAGTACTGAAAAAATATCTGTTTCAGTCCATAAATACATTGATGTATTTCAAATGTCTCTTAAATAAACAGAAGGAATTCAAGTCTCAAAGCCTGCAAAAAATAAATAATAACCAATATACAACTCTGATAATGAAGGCTAAAGACCAATGGTCCGAAGCCTTTTCCATTCTTTGGCCTCTCAGGATAAATTACGATTACTTCTTTGGGTCCCATTTACATATTAAACAGAAGTCGAAAACGGCTCATTGAGGCTCAGAGGATCATGTTGAATATGATAATTAAGCAACTCGGGTAGTTAAAACTAGGAAAAAGAAAAAGAACACTACTAAATCTGAATGAACAACTCAGACGTAAGGGTAAAATGCATTTTTTTGCTTCTGATTTTGATATCATTGATTCATTCACAGTAAATGCTCGCCAGTGATCGTATTCCACTCGAAACTGAGTTCAATGACTGGAATTGATGTTCTGCATCTTGAAGAACTCTGTTTCGAAGGCCAGGTTTTCCTGTTGAGTAACCCCGGTCAGTCTGGATGAAGAGACCCATCAACTGCAGGCAAACATTGACCCTGCAGGGCCGTCCCGTGCGGTGAATCGATGTTCTCTTATGGTAGACAGCGCCTCGTCATAACAAAGCACGGGTAAGAGTGGAGGTTTGGTTAATGGATGGATCTCGCATTTCAGTGTCTCCACATATTCACCATAGCAGGCTCCACATCGCCCTGTTATTTGGTTATATAGTTCCCAAAAATCTCTGGTTTCCTGGGTTACAGTAAACTATCAGGTTTGTCACTCAGTGTCTAGTCACCTAAAGGCAGCACTACATCAAGTGAATGGGTGATGGGCGCCGCAGCCTACCACTGCAGATCCAGGTAGACAGAAATAAGAGAATCACCGGTATAACTAATTCGCTGACAAGGGAGCAACAACTCATTCTTAAATAAAGTCCGTCAAAGCTCCATCTCCTAAAGAGTCCACACCAGATGAATCGTTTCATATATCCAGAAGTTCGACTTTAGGAGATGGAGCTTTGACGGACTTTATTTAAGAATGAGTTGTTGCTCCCTTGTCAGCGAATTAGTTATACCGGTGATTCTCTTATTTCTGTCTACCTGGATCTGCAGTGGTAGGCTGCGGCGCCCATCACCCATTCACTTGATGTAGTGCTGCCTTTAGGTGACTAGACACTGAGTGACAAACCTGATAGTTTACTGTAACCCAGGAAACCAGAGATTTTTGGGAACTATATAACCAAATAACAGGGCGATGTGGAGCCTGTTATGGAGAATATGTGGAGACACTGAAATGCGAGATCCATCCATTAACCAAACCTCCACTCTTATACAAGAGTCCACACCAGGTGAATCGTTTCATATATCCAGAAGTTCGTCTTGTATTATTATCAGAAATGCTCTCCACGAGCAGGATGACAGAGAAAGGGTCTCTCACAAATGTTTCTAAAATATTATAATAAAATTATGTCTTCTGTAGGTCCATATCTCGATCCTGAAAATTTCACCCATGATCCCTCTAAAAAGTACATCATAGCTCCCTAGGAGACACTTGCCCCCAAGGTGGGAACCACCACCTTAGACAGAATTAAAGATAGAGTGAGGACGAAAGTATCAAAGCTAATCCTTTGTGTATATGAAGGAAAATATAAAGGGCGTCCACAAATGATCTATGGAACTTCATAAATTAATTTAAAAAAAAACCATTTCATGCGATTTGTTGCATATTAACGACAATCTCTCTCTCTCTCTCTCTCTCTCTCTCTCTCTCTCTCTCTCTCTCTCTCTCTCTCTATATATATATATATATATATATATATATGCAGCAGTACTTAGTATACACCTTCACGTGAGCACCATCAGCGCCTGAAGCAATTGGGTTTTTCCTTTCCAGTTCATCGGTAAAAATCCGTCCCGTTTAGGAGCTCTGTAAGAGCCAGACCCTAGTGATAATTTACTGTGCACAGCCCTTCTTGAAAATGGTAGTTATTTAATGGAATTCCAGCTTTGATACCATTAACACATCAAAGACGTCAAGGTAAATATTTGTCATATGGTGTAAAGTTAATGTGGACAACCTGTATTACTGGCTGACCCGCGTCTGATAGAAAGTAAAAACTGAGTGCGCGTAGTCCAGCAGGTGCTGCTCTGTGTGTGTGTGTGTGTGTGAAAGATCACACAAAAACTGTTAGAGATATCTACAAGTTCCTGAAGCAAGAGTTGTTACGAACATTCGCGAGTGTGCTATAAGAAAAGAAATAAATAAAATAAAACAAACGACTGCGTACCTTTGTGTCAGGATAGCCGTTGTGCGAGCATCACGTACAGATGGGCAGGGAGGTAAACAACAGCGAAGTAAAAATGGGAAAGACCGTTTGATGTATCATATTATCCTCACCAAATTTCCGGAAACTTAGACTGCATGCGTCGTGACAGAATAGCCGTAAATGTAGCACAGAGGGGCTAGGCAATACATATGTAAATGCATCTACTTTTCATGAATTCGTATCTGTCTGTCTGCGGTGGGAACACTCCGGAGAGTCACGCAAAAGCACTGAGAGATATTAATAAATTCCTGGAGCAAAAACAAAAAGGATATTTTAGAGTGTACTTTACGTAATATATATATATATATATATATATATATATATATATATATATATATATATATATATATATATATATATAAATATATATATATATATATATATATATATATATATATATATATATATATATATATATATATATATATTGTTAAGTCGACAGTGTACCATTACCATGACAGAATATCCATTAACATGATACACAGAAACAGGGCAGAATATCACACACACACACACACACACACACACACACACACACACACACACACACACACACATATATATATATATATATATGAAATCAAGTGAAGCCTGATGAATGGGAACTGAGAGAGCAAAGCCGCAGTAAACATGATTGGTTTGGGGGGTGTGCAGAGAAGGAATGCAGTGCCAGGAAACGTGACACTCGCACAAATGAAGGGCACTATAAAGCGGCTGAAAAAGGAGAAAGCAGCTGGGGTTGATGAGACATATACAGAGATGTTTATGTGTAGTGGAGAGAGCGGAGTGAAGTGCTTGTTGGGGATATGTAAGAAGGTATGGATGAGTGAAACTATTCCCGCAGGGTGGAAAAAGACTGTGATTAAACCCTTGTACAAAAAAAAGGTGAGCGAAGTGAGTGCAAGAATTATTGTGGCATAAGTTTATTGATTGTGGTAAGGAAGGTATATGGAAGAATTATTATAGAGAAAGTAAGAGAGATATCAGAAGTCCTAGTGATGTGATGAACTGGGTGGCTTTATAAGTGGCAGAGAATGTGTGGATCAAATATTTGCAGTGAGACAAATAGTAGGGAAGGCTTGTGAGAAGGACCATAAGGTGTTTATGGCATTCATAGATCTGGAAAAAGCCTACGACAAATAGACAAAGATTATGGAAGGTTTTGCGCATGTATGGTGTAGATGGTAAGCTGCTAGGTTCCGTCAAGAGTATTTATGATGGTAGTGAACCATGTGTAAAGGTTAATTGATATCTAAATGAATGGTTCACGACCGGTGTGGGCGTGCGACAAGGTTGTGCGATGCCCCCATGGATGTTCAATATACTCGTATATATGGATGGGGTGATGAGAGAAGTAAAAACACGAGTAATGGAGAGGGGGATAGTGTTGGTATTGAATGATGATGGATGGAATATCTCAAAACTGTTGTATGCTAATGATGCCGTACTACTTGCAAATAACAGGATTAGAACTTAGCAGACTAGTGCACATTTTTCCTGATGTCTGAGAGCGTCGTGCCTTGAAAGTAAATGTAGAAAAGAGTAAAGTGATGGTATTGAGAGAGAAGGTGACTCCCAGTGCGATGCTGCAGCGAATGGAGAGAGACCGGAAATCGTGACAGAGATCAAATACCTGGGTACAGTGATGGAAAAGAGAGGTAGATGTGCGAAGGAAGTGGAAAGAAGTGGCAAGAGGAAGGAAAGTAGCTGATGCAATGAAGGCCTTGGTAAGAAACCGAGGCTTGAGTGCTGAAGATGCACGAGGGTTACATGAAAGAGTGTTAATGCCAACTTTAATATATGAATGTGAGACTATGGTGTGGCATGAAAATGAAAAGTCAAGAGTGAAAGCAATGGAAATGGGACTGCTGAGGATTGTATGTGGAGTACAGAGAGTGGACAGGATACGAAGTAATGTGAATCGTGAAAGATGTGGAGTAAGGAAGTCTGTAGACACCAGAATCGATGAGAGTGTACTGAGATGGTATGGTCATGTGGAAAGAATGGATAACAATATAGTGGTGAAAAGGTATATCTGAGAGAATATGAAGGAGGGAGGGGAATCTGAGGGACACTTAACCTAACCAACCCCCCCTCCTCAGGTTATACACACACACACACACAAAATACATATACTGTATATATATATATATATATATATATATATATATATATATATATATATATATATATATATATATATATATATATATATATATATATATATATATATATATATATATATATATATATATATATATATATATATATATATATATATATATATATATATATATATATATATATCTATATGTATAGCCTATGATTTCATCATCCTTTGTATAATTCTAATGTACAGTATGCTGCATGTTTCATCACGATTCGCCTCGTGGCTTCCATAGTGACCAGGCTTCCGTGTTCTACCTCACTACCCCCTTCTCCTCCCTTATAGTAGAGTAAGTCGTTCTTTCTGTTGTTCAGAGCAGGAGTGTCAACTCTTTGTCCCCTATGGCTTCATTTGCGCGTCCTTCTTAAAAGTTATATCAAGCTCTGCCTGCCCCTGTATAATGAGCTCAGTCTCTGCATTAATTGCCACTTAGATCTACTCCTCATTTTGTTCACATCTCTGTCCTCCCCTGTACAGTTGTTATTATTTTTGTGAGTGTTCAGGAAGTCTCCAACCATCTAGCTGCTGGGTAATTTGAGTATAAGTGTTGCTGCAATTTTTTCTTATACTGTATAGCATAAGGTGTTAATTCGTAGGCCTGGTAAGGTTTTTGTGATTAATGTGAAGTTTTGCTGTCAGCCAGTGGTAATAATATTTTGTATCTGTAATAATATATCTTGCTTTAACTGAGCATTATCCTGTTTTCTCATTTTATCAGGGATGACTTAGATAAATTTACCCTTGCTAATTTCGTGTTAATAGAGGCTATTGCAGTTAACCATATATTTAACCTGTCTTTTGCCATTACATAATCCTTATGAGTCCTGAATGTTTAGTTGTTAGTTTCAGCATTAAACTTTAACTTGTAATTTTACCTAACTCTTGTTTTGAACCTGGAACTTTGCGGGACAGTAGTGATTTTTAGTATTTTCACTTGAAGTGTTCATTATCTCTCTCTGTTCCGTAACATAAATTTGGCGACCTCATATCAGGATATTCAGGATATTATCATAAGGATATTGCTTGATATTTTGTGACTGTGATTTATTTATGATGTCTACTATTACTACGCTTGATGAAGCCAAAGATTTTTTGTCAAATGTGCAAACAGTGTGTGATGTAGAAAACAGAACAAAGAATGAACTTAAGCTTGTTGCTCAACAATTGGGAATTGCTGTTCGCTCTCATCATTCTAAAGATCAAATTGTTGACATGATTAATGAAAGCTTGTTTAATGTAACTCCTCCAGATGAGCAAACGCAGATTGAAATAGCTAAGTTACAGCTAGCCCTGCAGGAGGCTCGTGCTAAGGAGGCTGAGTTTCAGGCACGTTCTAAGGAGGCACAGGCACAAATTGAAATTGCTAGGATTCAGGCAGACCATGAGTATCGCATGAAACAAGGTGGAACTGGATCATCCAGCTCTGATGATTTTGATGTGGCTAAAAATGTTAAACTTGTCCCTCCTTTTAATGAATCTGATTTAACAATGTATTTTCAGTTGTTTGAGAGGGTAGCTACAGGTTTTAATTGGCCCAAAAAGTATTGGCCAGTACTCCTTCAGACTGTTCTCACAGGTAAAGCTCAAGTAACTTATGCATTCTTGCCTCAGGATCAATCTGATAATTATGATGTAGTTAAGAGCTTAATTCTTAAGGCCTATGAGCTTGTTCCTGAAGCCTATAGAGTAAAATTTAGGACACTTATAAGCAAGATAAGCAATCCCATGTTGAGTATGCAAAAAACAAAGAAGATCTGTTAGAGCAGTGGTTAACTTCTAAGAATGTATATTCTGATTTTGATAGATTTAAGCAGATGATTTTGCTGGAGGACTTCAAAAGGTGTATTAATAAAGATGTAAGCCTATATCTTGATGAGAAAAGAATAGATAATTTGTCTGATGCTGCAGTTTTAGCTGATGAATATGTTCTCACTCACAAGAGATATTCTAAAGAAAAAAGGAAAGCTGAGAGTAAGTACGTTGCCTCTACTCAGAGTACAGGTAAGAGGAAAGAGAATAAAGATGATGTTTCTCAGGAAGTAAATACCAGCTACACCTCTAGATTTCAGAAAAGTAAATGTACTTATTGTAGTAAGCTTGGTCATACTACGGAGAAATGTTTCAGGAGACAGCGTGATGTGAACAAAAAGGAATCTTTAAATATTCAGTCAATTGGTCTAGTGTCCACCCTTGAGAGTTCCCAGAATTCTTTAACCGAGTTAACTGAACCTGCTTTGAGGGGTATTTTAAATTCTCATGATGAAGCTCCTCTTTTGAGCAGTAACGTGGGTGACACTCTCAAGAGTTCATGTGCTAATTTCCTGTCTGATAGTTTTGTCAGTCCTCTGGACAGTAATGACAGGAAATCAGTTAAAATATATCGTGATACAGGTGCTTGCCAATCCCTTATGCTGACCAGTGTTTTAGGCTCTAATGTTAATTCCTCTGATGAAACTGTAATCTTACAAGGTGTAGGGAATAATTACTTCTCTGTCCCTCTGTGCAGAGTGAATTTAGAGTCTGGTTTTGTTAATGGTTCCGTTATGGTTGGGTTGGTTGAGACACTCCCAATGTCAGGTGTAACTTTCTTACTTGGAAATGATATTGGTGGAAGTCAAGTGTGTCCAGCTCCTCATTTGTCTAGTGAACCAGTGACTGCGACCCAGGATTGTGATGTCTTTGATGTGTTCTCTGCATGTGCTGTCACTAGGGCTAAGTCTAAAGTTACTGGTGACTTAGAGGATAATGATGATGATGATGTTATCCTAGCTGACACTTTTCTTGCTAATTTGAACCACTCACCAGATGAGGCAGTACCCCGTAGTGTTGATAATTTGTCTCGTCAAGAGTTGGTTGAGTTGCAGGTTGCTGACCCTGAGTTGAAAGGTCTAGCTAACTCTGCTTGCAGTGAGGAGGAGTCAGCTGGTGCTTCTACTTGTTATTATATAAAGTCAGGAGTAGTTATGAGAAAGTGGAGACCCCCAACAGCGTCAGATGACTGTGAATGGGAGGTTGTACATCAAGTTGTCATCCCTCGTGTTTGTAGGCAGGATATCATTAGAGTGGCTCATGATTCCAGTTTGGCAGGACACCTTGGAGTGAGGAAGACTGTGGCACGCATTTTGAAACACTTCTACTGGCCAGGTATCTTCAGAGATGTTTCCTGGTATTGTAAGTCTTGTCACACCTGTCAAGTTGTGGGGAAGTGAAATCAGACCGAAAAGGTTGCACCTCTAGTTCCCATTCCTCCTTTTGAGGCGCCATTCACCCGTGTGTTGGTGGATATTGTGGGCCCTCTTCCTAAGACTTCTTCAGGATTTTCTTATGTGTTGACCCTGATTGATATGGCTACTCGTTATCCTGAATCCATTCCACTTAGAAATATCTCAGCAAAGAACGTGGTTAAGGAAATGCTAGGGTTCTTCACCAAGTTTGGTCTGCCCAAGGAGGTACAGTCAGACCGGGGAAGTAATTTCATGTCAAATGTTTTCAAGCAGTCTCTGAAAGAGTTGGGCATCACCCAGATCATGTCTTCAGCTTACCATCCCCAGACCTAAGGAGCATTGGAAAGATATCATCAAACACTCAAATCGATGCTCAAGAAATACTGTTTGGAACATCAGAAAGACTGGGATAAAGGTCTTCCATTCGTTGTATTTGCCGTAAGAGAATCTCCAAATGAATCGCTGGGCTTCTCATCCTTTGAAATACTGTTTGGCCATGAAGTAAGAGGACCCCTTAAGCTACTCAAGGAATGCTGGCTGTCGGAGGAAGATGACGTCAACCTGCTGGAGTATGTGATGAAGTTCAAAGAATGGCTGTCCACTGCTTTACAGCTGACGAGAGAGAATTTAGGAGCTGCTCAGGAGAAGATGAAGACTTGGTATGATAAGGAGTCCGGGTTATGCCACTTTCAGCTAGGAGATCAGTTTTTGATTCTGCTACCAGTGCATGGGCAACGTCTTCAAGCCAAGTTTAGTGGTCCTTATTTCGTGGAGAAGAAACTCAGTGATGTCAACTATGTCATCGCCACACCAGATTGTAGAAAGAACAAGCAACTTTGTCACATCACCATGCTACAGTTATATCACAGGCGGGACGAGAATAACCCAGTCTGCACTGTAGCTGTTCCACCCAAGTCTGCAAGTGAAGTTCTCCCATGCAGCATGAGCGTGAGTGATAGTTTGGGGAAGAATCCTGATATCATGAATCATCTCCAGACTAAGCTTTCTCATCTAGCTCCCGAGGAAAGGCAGGAGTTTTCGGCATTACTGCAGGAGTACCCCCAAGTGTTCCTTGCCACTCCAGGAAGAACCACTGTGTTGATGCATGATGTCAATTTTGGAGACGCAAAGCCAATTAAACTGCCTCCTTACCATGTGAACCCAGTGAAAGTTCCTCTCAGCCAGAAGGAGCTTGGCTACCTGTTTGACCACAAGATGATTGAGCCCTGTCAGAGCGAGTGGAGTTCTCCTGTCACTCTAGTCCCTAAGCCAGGTGGGTCACAGCGGCTTTGCATCGACTACAGACGTGTTAATCAGATAACCAAAACAGACACTTACCCTCTCCTTCGTGTGGAATACTGCATAGGCAAGATTGGAAAGGCTAGGTACATAAGTAAGTTTGATTTGTTAAAGGGATACTGGCAAGTACCTATGACTGAACGTGCTGGGGAGATCTCATGTTTTGTAACACTAGGAAAGACTTTTGCATACACTGTAATGCCATATGGTATGAAGAATGCACCAGCCACATTTCAGAAGCTCATGAATGTTTTAACAGAGGGTTTGGCAGGGTGTGTTGTTTATATTGATGATATATTAATCTTTAGTGACAACTGGAAAGATCACCTATGCCATATCAGTAAATTTCTTGAGCGTTTGGTTCAGGCTAATCTTGTAGCTAATCTATCAAAGTGTGAGTTTGGTCAAGCTAAAGTTCAGTACCTTGGGTACGTAATTGGTGATGGACACGTTGCACCACCAGCAGCTAAGGTTCAGGTTATAAGTGATCTTCCCAGACCTAAAAGTAGGAAAGAGCTACAAAGATTTTTGGGAATGGTAGGTTATTACAGGAGATTTGTTCTTAACTTCTCAATTCTTGTATCACCACTTACAGACCTACTGAAAAAGGGACTTAAATTTGTCTGGACCGATAACTGTGAATCCTCTCTCAGCAAACTTAAAGCTCTCCTATTAAGTCAGCCAGTGCTCGCTACTCCAAATTTTGCTAAGCCTTTTAAGATGGCTGTTGATGCAAGTGATACAGGAGCTGGGGCTGTGTTGCTGCAAGAGGATGATCAGGGTATTGAACACCCTGTATAGTATTACAGTAAGAAGGTCACTCCACCTCAAAAGAACTACTCAACTATTGAGAAAGAGCTTTTGGCCTTGATTTTGTGTTTACAGCATTTTTCATTTTATTTGTGTTCTGGTTTTGACCCCATAGTCATTTATACCGATCATAACCCACTGAAATTCCTTAGTAAGTTTAAAGATAAAAATCAGAGATTGACAAGATGGAGTCTACTTCTTCAGGAGTATTCATTAGACATACAACATGTCAAGGGGAAAGAAAATGTTATTGCAGATTGCTTATCTAGACTTTAGACAGATTGTTTTAGAGTAATAAGAAATTTCCTTTGTAAATTTCTTTTTTTTTTTTTTTTTGTGGGGAGGTGTTACATAGTCTATGATTTCATCATCCTTTGTATAATTCTAACGTACAGTATGCTGCATGTTTGATCACGATTCGCCTCGTGGCTTCCATAGTGACCAAGCTTCCGTGTTCTACCTCACTCCCCCCTTCTCCTTCCTTATAGTAGAGTAAGTCATTCTTTCAGTTGTTCAGAGCAGGAGTGTCAACTCTTTGTCCCCTATGGCTTCCTTTGCGCGTCCTTCTTACAAGTTGTATCAAGCTCTGCCTGCCCCTGTATAATGAGCTCAGTCTCTGCATTAATTGCCACTTAGATCTACTCCTCATTTTGTTCACATCTCTGTCCTCGCCTGTACAGTTGTTATTATTTTTGTGAGTGCTCAGGAAGTCTCCAACCATCTAGCTGCTGGGTAATTAGAGTATAAGTGTTGTTACATTTTTTTCTTGTACTGTATAGCACAAGGTGTTAATTCGTAGGCTTGGTAAGGTTTTGTGATTTATGTGAAGTTTTGCTGTCAGCCAGTAGTAATAATATTTTGTATCTGTAATAATATATGTTGCTTTAACTAAGCATTATCCGGTTTTCTCATTTTATCAGGGCTGACATAGATAAATTTACTCTTGCTAATTTCGTGTTAATAGAGGCTATTGCAGTTAACCATATATTTAACCTGTTTTTTGCCATTACATTATCCTTATGAGTCCTGAATGTTTAGTTGTTAGTTTGAGCATTAAACTTTAACTTTTAATTTTACCTAACTTTTGTTTTGAATCTGAAACTTTGCGGGACAGTAGTGATTTTTAGTATTTTCACTTGAAGTGTTCATTATCTCTCTCTGTTCCGTAACAATATATATATATATATATATATATATATATATATATATATATATATATATATATATATATATATATATATATAATGCTCAGTTATACTGTTACAGATACAAAATATTATTAATAATGGCTGACACCAAAAACTCCACACGAATCACAAAATCCTCACCAGGCCTACGAATTAACACCTTGTGCTATACAGTAAAAGAATAAAATGTAATACCACTTATACTCAAATTACACAGCAGCTAGATGGTTGGAGACTTCCTGAGCACTCACAAAAATAATAACAACTGTACAGGGGAGGACAGAGATGTGAACAAAATGAGGAGTAGATCTAAGGGGCAATTAATGCAGAGACAGCTCATTATATAGGGGCCGGCAGAGCTTGATACAACTTGTAAGAAGGGAACGCAAATGAAGCCATTTGGGACAAAGAGTTGACACTCCTGCTCTGAACAACAGAAAGAACGACTTACTCTACTATAAGGGAGGAGAAGGGGGGAGTGAGGTAGAACACGGAAGCTTGGTCACTATGGAAGCCACGAGGCGAGTCGTGATCAAACATGCAGCATACTGTACGTTAGAATTATACAAAGGATGATGAAATCATAGGCTATGTAACACCTCCCCACAAAAACAAAAGAGATTTACAAAGGAAATTTCTTATTACTCTAAAACAATCTGTCTAAAGTCTAGATAAGCAATCTGCAATAACATTTTCTTTCCCCTTGACATGTTGTATGTCTAATGAATACTCCTGAAGAAGTAAACTCCATCTAGTCAATCTCTGATTTTTATCTTTAAACTTACTAAGGAATTTCAGTGGGTTATGATCGGTATAAATGACTATGGGGTCAAAACCAGAACACAAATAAAATGAAAAATGCTGTAAATCCAAAATCAAGGCCAAAAGCTCTTTCTCAATAGTTAAGTAGTTCTTTTGAGGTGGAGTGAACTTCTTACTGTAATAAGATACAGGGTGTTCAATACCCTGATCATCCTCTTGCAGCAACACAGCCCCAGCTCCTGTATCACTTGCGTCAACAGCCATCTTAAAAGGCTTAGCAAAATTTGGAGTAGCGAGCACTGGCTGACTTAATAGGAGAGCTTTAAGTGTGCTGAAAGAGGATTCACAGTTATCGGTCCAGACAAATTTAACTCCCTTTTTCAGTAGGTCTGTAAGTGGAGATACAAGAATTGAAAAGTTAAGAACAAATCTCCTGTAATAACCTACCGTTCCCAAAAATCTTTGTAGCTCTTTCCTATTTTTAGGTCTGGGAAGATCACTTATAACCTGAACCTTAGCTGCTGGTGGTGCAACGTGTCCATCACCAATTACGTACCCAAGGTACTGAACTTTAGCTTGACCAAACTCACACTTTGATAAATTAGCTACAAGATTAGCCTGAACCAAACGCTCAAGAAATTTACTGACATGGCATAGGTGATCTTTCCAGTTGTCACCGAAGATTAATACATCATCAATATAAACAACACACCCTGCCAAACCCTCTGTTACAACATTCATGAGCTTCTGAAATGTGGCTGGTGCATTCTTCATACCATATGGCATTACAGTGTATGCAAAAGTCTTTCCTAGTGTTACAAAACATGAGATCTCCCGAGCACGTTCAGTCATAGGTACTTGCCAGTATCCCTTTAACAAATCAAACTTACTTATGTACCTAGCCTTTCCGATCTTGTCTATGCAATCTTCCACACGAGGGAGAGGGTAAGTGTCTGTTTTGGTTATCTGATTAACACGTCTGTAGTCGATGCAAAGCCGCTGTGACCCACCTGGCTTAGGGACTAGAGTGACAGGAGAACTCCACTCGCTCTGACAGGGCTCAATCATCTTGTGGTCCAACAGGTAGCCAAGCTCCTTCTGGCTGAGAGGAACTTTCACTGGGTTCACACGGTAAGGAGGCAGTTTAATTGGCTTTGCGTCTCCAACATCGACATCATGCATCAACACAGTGGTTCTTCCTGGAGTGGCACGGAACACTTGCGGGTACTCCTGCAGTAATGCCGAAAACTCCTGCCTTTCCTCGGGAGCTAGATGAGAAAGCTTAGTCTGGAGATCATTCATGATATCAGGATTCTTCCCCAAACTATCACTCACGCTCATGCTGCATGGGAGAACTTCACTTGCAGACTTGGGTGGAACAGCTACAGTGCAGACTGGGTTATTCTCCTCCCGCCTGTGATATAACTTTAGCATGTTGATGTGACAAAGTTGCTTGTCCTTTCTACGATCTGGTGTGGTGATGACATAGTTGACATCACTGAGTTTCTTCTCCACGAAATAAGGACCACTAAACTTGGCTTGAAGAGGTTGCCCATGCACCGGTAGAAGAATCAAAACCTGATCTCCTGGCTGAAAGTGGTGTAACCTGGACTTCTTATCATACCAAGTCTTCATCTTCTCCTGAGCAGCTCTTAAATTCTCTCTTGCCAGCTGTAAAGCAGTGGACAGCCGTTCTTTGAACTTCATCACATACTCCAGCAGGTTGACGTCATCTTCCTCCGACAGCCAGCATTCCTTGAGTAACTTAAGGGGTCCTCTTACTTCATGGCCAAACAGTAGTTCAAAGGGTGAGAAGCCCAGTGATTCATTTGGAGATTCTCTTACGGCAAATACAACGAATGGAAGACCTTTATCCCAGTCTTTCTGATGTTCCAAACAGTATTTCTTGAGCATCGATTTGAGTGTTTGATGATATCTCTCCAACGCTCCTTGGGTCTGGGGATGGTAAGCTGAAGACGTGATCTGGGTGATACCCAACTCTTTCAGAAACTGCTTGAAAACATTTGACATGAAATTACTTCCCCGGTCTGACTGTACCTCCTTGGGCAGACCAAACATGGTGAAGAACCCTAGCATTTCCTTAACCACGTTCTTTGCTGAGATATTTCTAAGTGGAATGGCTTCAGGATAATCAGGGTCAACACATAAGAAAATCCTGAAGAAGTCTTAGGAAGAGGGCCCACAATATCCACCAACACACGGGTGAATGGCGCCTCAAAAGGAGGAATGGGAACTAGAGGTGCAACCTTTTCGGTCTGATTTCACTTCCCCACAACTTGACAGGTGTGACAAGACTTACAATACCAGGAAACATCTCTGAAGATACCTGGCCAGTAGAAGTGTTTCAAAATGCGTGCCACAGTCTTCCTCACTCCAAGGTGTCCTGCCAAAGTGGAATCATGAGCCACTCTAATGACATCCTGCCTACAAACACGAGGGATGACAACTTGATGTACAACCTCCCATTCACAGTCAGCTGATGCTGTTGGGGGTCTCCACTTCCTCATAAGCACTCCTGATTTTATATAATAACAAGTAGAAGCACCAGCTGACTCCTTCTCACTGCAAGCAGAGTTATCTAGGCCTTTCAACTCAGGGTCAGCAACCTGCAACTCAACCAACTCTTGACGAGACAAATTATCAACACTACGGGGTACTGCCTCATCTGGTGAGTGGTCCAAATTAGCAAGAAAAGTGTCAGCTAGGATAACATCATCATCATCATTATCCTCTAAGGCACCAGTAACTTTAGACTTAGCCCTAGTGACAGCACATGCAGAGAACACGTCAGGGATATCACAATCCTGGGTCGCAGTCACTGGTTCACTAGACAACTGGGGAGCTGGACACACTTGACTTCCACCAATATCATTTCCAAGTAAGAAAGTTACACCTGACATTGGGAGTGTCTCAACCAACCCAACCATAACGGAACCATTAACGAAACCAGACGCTAAATTCACTCTGCACAGTGGGACAAAGAAGTAATTGTTCCCTACACCTTGTAAGATTACAGTTTCATCAGAGGAATTAACATTAGAGCCTAGAACACTGGTCAGCATAAGGGATTGGCAAGCACCTGTATCACGATATATTTTAACTGATTTCCTGTCATTACTGTCCAGAGGACTGACAAAACCATCAGACAGGAAATTAGCACATGAACTCTTGAGAGTGTCACCCACGTTACTGCTCAAAATAGGAGCTTCATGAGAATTTAATTTACCCCTCAAAGCAGGTTCAGTTAACACGGTTAAAGAATTCTGGGAACTCTCAAGGGTGGACACTAGACCAGTTGACTGAATATTTAAAGACTCCTTTTTGTTCACATCACGCTGTCTCCTGAAACATTTCTCCGTAGTATGACCAAGCTTACTACAATAAGTACATTTACATTTCTGAAATCTAGAGGTGGAGGAGGTATTTACTTCCTGAGAAACATCATCTTTATTCTGTTTCCTGTTACCTGTACTCTGAGTAGAGGCAACATACTTACTTTCTGCTTTCCTTTATTCTTTAGAATATCTCTTGTGAGTGAGAACATATTCATCAGCTAAAACTGCAGCATCAGACAAATTATCTATTCTTTTCTCATCAAGATATAGGCTTACATCTTTATTAATACACCTTTTGAAGTCCTCCAGCAAAATCATATGCTTAAATCTATCAAAATCAGAATTTACGTTCTTAGAATTTAACCACTGCTCTAACAGATCTTCTTTGATTTTTGCATACTCAACATGGGATTGCTTATCTTGCTTATAAGTTGTCCTAAATTTTACTCTATAGGCTTCAGGAACAAGCTCATAGGCCTTAAGAATCAAGCTGTTAACTACATCATAATTATCAGATTGATCCTGAGGCAAGGATGCATAAGTTACTTGAGCTTTACCGGTGAGAACAGTCTGAAGGAGTACTGGCCAATACTTTTTGGGCCAATTAAAACCTGTAGCTACCCTCTCAAGCAACTGAAAATACTTTTTCAAATCAGATTCATTAAAAGGAGGGACAAGTTTAACATTTTTTGCCACATCAAAATCATCAGAGGTAGATGATCCATTTCCACCTTGTTTCATGCGATACTCATGGTCTGCCTGAATCCTAGCAAGTTCAATTTGTGCCTCCTGAATACGAGCCTGAGACTCAGCCTCCTTAGAACGTGCCTGAAACTCAGTCTCCTTAGCACGAGCCTCCTGCAGGGCTAGCTGTAACTTAGCTATTTCAATCTGCGTTTGCTCATCTGGAGGAGTTACATCAAACAAACTTTTATTAATCATGCCAACAATTTGATCTTTAGAATGATGAGAGTGAACAACAATTCCCAATTGTTGAGCAACAAGCTTAAGTTCACTCTTTGTTCTGTTTTCTACATCACACACTGTTTGCACATTTGACAAAAAATCTTTGGCTTCATCAAGAGTAGTAATAGTAGACATTATGAATAAATCACAGTTACAAAATATCAAGCAATATCCTTATGATAATATCCTGAATATCCTGATAAGAGGTCGCCAAATTTATGTTACAGAACAGAGAGAGATAATGAACACTTGAAGTGAGAATACTAAAATCATTACTGTCCCGCAAAGTTCCTGGTTCAAAATAAAAAGAGTTAGGTAAAATTACAAGTTAAAGTTTAATGCTCAAACTAACTAAACATTCAGGATTGATATGGATGATGTAATGGCAAAAAACAGGTTAAATATATGGTTAACTGCAATAGCCTCTATTAACACGAAATTAGCAAGAGTAAATTTATCTAAGTCAGCCCTGATAAAATGAGAAAACCGGATAATGCTCAGTTAAATCAAGATATATTATTACAGATACAAAATATTATTAATAATGGCTGACACCAAAAACTCCACACGAATCACAAAAACCTCACCAGGCCTACGAATTAACACGTTATGCTATACAGTACAAGAAAAAAATGTAAGAACACTTATACTCATATTACCCAGCAGCTAGGTGGTTGGAGACTTCCTGAGCACTCACATAAATAATAACAACTGTACAGGGGAGGACAGAGATGCGAACAAAATGAGGAGTAGATCTAAGTGGCAATTAATGCAGAGACTGAGCTCATTATATAGGGGCCGGCAGAGCTTGATACAACTTGTAAGACGGACGCACAAATGAAGCCATAGGGGACAAAGAGTTGACACTCCTGCTCTGAACAACAGAAAGAACGACTTACTCTACTATAAGGGAGGAGAAGGGGGGATTGAGGTAGAACACGGAAGCTTGGTCACTATGAAAACCACGAGGCGAGTCGTGATCAAACATGCAGCATACTGTATGTTAGAATTATACAAAGGATGATGAAATCATAGGCTATGTAACAATATATATATATATATATATATATATATATATATATATATATATATATATACACACACGCATCATATTCTAGAGTGTGCTTTAAGCGAAAAAAAAATAATCTGTTAGTCGACAGTGCACCATTCCCATAACAGAATATCCATTAACATGATAAACAGAAGCATGGCAAAATATTACCCACACACACACACACTATACTGTATATATATATATAATATATATATAAAATAGGACTTTTACACATATATATATTTATATATATATATATATATATATATATATATATATATATATATATATATATATATATATATGTAAAACTGCTATTACTTGGCAGCTAATTATTCGGTAGATCCGATACTTCGGCTGTTTTTGAAAAATGGTTCCGTTTACGAAAATCTTTGATTGTTCGGCAGATGTCCGGAATCATCTCGGCAGGCCGGGAAGTGTTATCTGTGACTTATAGGCCTAATGTTTCATTACACTTCTGTATGTTCACTAATTTCTATATTTTTTTTCAGATTCAGGTATAGTACTGTATTAATTGCAACTCTGCACAGTATGATACAGTGCAGTAACCACCCCCACCAAATTAACGAGGGTTACGTTCCAAGCCCCCTCGCTAATTCTTGAAATTCGTTCTTTCTTGATGCCTTCCTGAAAATGACAGTTACCGGTAATTCCGTAGCCCATGAACCACTGATACTGTAATGCATTACTTATAAATAAATGATGCTTGTTAAATCAGTTTCCCCGTTGTTTTTAGCTGTACGGATGTGACAGCTCTAGTATTTTTATTCCTCAGCATAATGGTGGAAGGGACTGTCATGTTTAACTAAACCTAACTTAACCGAGTTTAACTGTACCTAATAATTTAACCAAACCTATCCTAACCTAAAGTCAGAAAAGTACTTAAAAATAAACTGGAGGAATATGAATTGGTAAGGTCTTTTTGATGAAAATTAAACGTACATTTAGCGCTCATTATTTTGTTCGTTTTTGTGTTTAATGTGAAAGAGAGAGTATTGATGCAAACAGTAATATATCCCATTCACCCTTTAATAACCTCCATCATTGAACAACCCTTTACAGTACCGATGTCAGTGATGTCAAGTTAGTGTGAGCTATAAAGAAAACTGAACAATTATGGGGAGGGAACGGATGTCACTGGTATGTTTACACGACTCTACACAACGATTCCAAGCAGTCAGGCGGTCGGTTAACCCCATCATTACCGGAAATGTGTTGTGTGTCACGTGTGTGTCACAGTTTCATGCGCACGTACCTTACCAGGTCTATCCCCTGTGACACGCATATGATTCAGTTATAACCTGTGTGTATACAGGGCTCCCAAGGACTCGGTTTATGGGTAATGTGCATCCACGTGGTGGCAGTTGTGTCTGTGTTTGTAAACAAAGAGCTCCAGCCCCTGGTGGTGTGATCCATACGTCAATGAAACGTCATGAACTTCGACCACTCACGTACTGCCAATTCTGTGATGCAATTTCTACACACCAATCATAATATTTCATTTTATATTTACCAAATTAACATTCATATATTTGGCAACACTTGCCTCCCAGGACTATATATATCAGTCACTGGTTTCCCTCAAATGGACTTTGATGGATGGTTGAGAAGAGTGAAGACGTGTTTCTGAGCTCTCGTCTAGCTGCAGGGTTGCCTCACCGGCTTTAGCTTTGTTTTGTCCGTCACTAGGGCGTTTTTCAATAAAGTTAGGTTAGCTAGAACTAATTTTCCTCCCTGGCCTTAGTAGATATAGTAGGTGTCTATATCTAATTACTGAGATTGCCTTTGCTTACTCACCTCTGGAGTGTACCCCCCACTGATCTCTCTGGGGTGTGAGTTATACACGGGCGCGTCCTCCCGTGAGTGGTTTGAGAGGGTAATCTCAGGCTAGGTGTGTCTTTCCCAGGTACCTTGTCCCTTGCTTGTTTTTCTCCTTCTTCCCACTTCCCCCGTGAGGGGGAAGTGGTTGCTATGACGGACGCCCCTGCTGCCTCCCCCCCCTTCAGGGGGGGAGGTAGTCCTGACGACATCCCTACCGTGACTGACCGGCCCCAGACTGACGGACGCCAGACTCGTTCCCCGCTTGACATCCCTGTCAATAACGTGACCTTTGTAACTCTTCATGCTCTAGGTTCTACTTCCCTGTCCAGACTCAATCCCTTCATTGTCAAGAAGGTGATTGACCACTGTGCGGGAGAGGTGGAACAAGTAAAAAAACTTGGAAATGGAGACCTCCTGGTTAAGACGTTCAACTCCTCTCAAGTTAAAGACTTGCTAAAGTTGCATAAGTTTCACTGCCATGATATCGAGGCCAAGATCCCAACATCCATGAATTCCTGCAAGGGTGTTATCACTTGCAGGGATCTTATGGTGATGAGTGAGGAAGAAATCATACAGGAACTTGCTCATCAGGATGTAATTGATGCCAAATTCATCACTCGTTATCAGGAAGGTGTAAGGACGAAGACAGCCACAGTTATCCTCACTTTTGGCAAAGTTTTGCTACCTACAAATGTCAAAGTAGGATATGAAATTGTAAATGTAAGACCGTACATCCCGAATCCCCTTCGTTGTTCAAAATGTCAGCTCTATGGACACCATGAATAGGCTTGTCGGGCTTCCAACATTGTGTGTGGCAAGTGCGCGGCTGTGGGTCACTCTGCTGACAACTGTACATCCGAGACTGAGTGCTGCTTTCACTGTAAGGATGCTCACTCCACTTCCTCGAGGGTTTGTCCCAAGTGGAAGGAGGAGAAAGAGGTCTGCACAGTGAAAGCGACTGAGGGCATATCCTTTTACGATGCTAGGAAGAAGGTGAAGGAGTTGCATGCAACTCCCAAGCCTAATATCTCCTATGCATCGGCGGTTGTGTCCCGTCCCGTGATGTGCACCGTTGAGACACAGACTGACCTTACATTCGCTCCTCATGCCCCACGCCCTACCTCTCAGTCTAAGCCTCCTTTACGTTCCAACTCTCTTACGGATATCCCTGTTGCTACATCATACTCTCAGGCTGCCGCTGCTCCTTCGCAGTCAGTGCGGCAAAAACAGAAGCCTGACAAGTCTGACAAAATTAATTTGACCCCCCTCACTAAGCAGTCACGTCCTCATGTCCTTCCCGCTCCTGGTCCAACGAGGGAGAGAAAGAATAGCTCTTCCTCGGTGGAGTCTGGGAGACTTATCATTGACGACAATATGGAAGTCTCCATGAACAAGAACCGGGAAAGGTCCCCCGGTAGCCACTCGCCTGGACGCGGGGGGCATAAAAAAACTAAGCATACTGGCCACCCTCGTAAATCTTAAACCGCCGCATTCACTCTATTACAGTGGAATTGTAGAGGTGTCGGGAATAAGTTACACAATATAGCAATCTTGCTGTCAATACACAGGCCAGACGTTGTTTGTTTACAGGAGATGCGCCTGGAGGATCATCCTGATCCTCCACAGTTCAAACACTATCACTCGTATAGAAGATATGAAGGTCACGGAGTTGCCATATACACACACAAATCACACCCACAAACGGAAGTGATTCTAAATTCTACTCTGGAAGCTGTCGCGTGCAGAGTAAAATTTAATAACACGTATCTGTCTATTTGCTCTCTGTACTGTTCTCCACACGGCCCCATTGATAGTGATGCTTTAAATTCACTAGTTGAACATCTACCTGGCAATAAGTTAGTGTTGGGCGACTTTAACGCCCATCACTATCAATGGGGTAGCTTGAGGATCGATGGTCATGGGGAGCAAGTAGCCGACCTAATACTACAGTCCAACCTCTGTCTTCTGAACGATGGTAGAGCGACTCGTGTAGATGATCGTACTGGTAACTTTTTGGCCATTGACTTATCTTTGGCCTTCCCTGGTATACATCAAGATCTCTCATGGGACCCTTATGACGACTCCTTGGGAAGTGATCATTTACCCATCTGTCTTTCTTATACACGCGACATCATTTCGGACCCTCCACCTCCAAAATTTAACTATAAGAAAGCAGATTGGGGATCCTTCTCAAGGATCGCCAATTTAGATATATCCGGGGAGACCATAGATGTTAAGGTCGAAAATATAACCCAATCCATATTACACGCAGCTGAGGCTGCTATTCCCAAGACTTCTACAGTTCATGCGAAGCATAGAGCACATTGGTGGACGCCGGATTGCCGACAAGCATTAAGAAAACGCAATAGGAGATACAGGATTTTTGATAGTCAGCCCACTGAGAAAAATTTTATTGCATACAAACAGGCACGGGCTGAGGCAAGGAGAATAATAAGAAGGGCCAAACGTGACTCCTGGCGGTCCTTTGTGTCCACGGTGACTCGTACAACACCATTACGTAAAGTCTGGTCCACCATAAGAATATTAAATAATAAAGGCCCATATTTCCCAGTCACCACCCTTCAGGTTAATAATAACATCTATGACGAGCCCGTGGACGTTGCTAACATCCTTGCCAGGAGTTTTTCTCATGTAAGTAGCTCAGCCAATTATGACCCGCGTTTCCAACATCATAAATGCACGGCTGAGCTACAGATATTAGACTTTGCCACAGAAGACGTAAACTCCCCGTACAACCAAGAGTTTACGCTAGATGAACTGCTCCTTGCCCTTAAATCCTGTAAAGACACCAGCCCTGGACCAGACACCATCACGTACGGTATGATCCAGCATCTTAATCAGGACAACCTGATTAAGATGTTAGCATTGTACAATGAGATTTGGGCGTCTCAAACGTTCCCAAACTCATGGCACTTTGCGCACGTCATACCGATACCCAAAGAGGCTGGTCGTCTTATGAATCCCACTTCATTTCGTCCTATTGTGTTGACTTCTTGTCTATGTAAGGTCATGGAATGTATGGTTAACAATAGGCTTCTTTTTGTTTTAGAGTCGAAGAATTTGTTAAATGATCAACAATGTGGCTTCCGTAAATACAGAAGTTCACTAGATCATTTAATGAATTTGGAGCATTGTATTGCAGAGGCATTTGCCAATAAAGAATTCATGATAGGGGTGTTCTTGGACATCCATAAAGCCTATGACATGACCTGGCGACACGGTATACTAATGAAGCTCTATGCTTATGGTTTAAGAGGAAATTTACCTGTTTTTATTTCAAATTTCTTAAGGGACAGAACTTTCTCTGTCAAATTACCCCGTAACTTAACATCGGATATATTTATCCAGGAAAACGGGGTGCCACAGGGAAGTGTGCTTAGTCCTACTTTATTTAGTATTATGATCAATGATATTCTGTCATCAGCTCCCATCCCGAGAAATCTTAAATACTCGCTCTACGCTGACGATTGTGCAATATGGCACTCTTCCCGTAATGCACAATTTTCGGCTGGGCGGATTCAAGTAGCCCTTGACTCCGTCCACCAATGGGCCTTGCAGTGGGGATTTAAGTTTTCCGTACGTAAGTGTGCCGCTATAGTTTTCACTAATCGTAACGTACCTAATTTGTGCTTAACTTTGGATAATCAGGCGGTACCTTTTCAAAATTCTGTAAAATTTTTAGGAATACATTTTGATCGTAGAATGAATTTTAAACTTCACGTTAATACTTTGCTTGCTCGTTGTGATAAACCGTTAAATGTCCTCAAGTACCTAGCGGGAACTACCTGTGTTGCCGACAAAAAATCTTTATTAATGGTGTATACTCGTAAGTCCCTTATTCGATCGAAGCTAGACTATGGCGCACAGGTGTATGGCTCGGCATCCGATGCCACTCTGAAAGGATTGGATGTGTTACAGAATAAATGTTTGCGAATGTGTCTTGGAGCCGTCCAGTGTACCCGTGTGACTCGTATGGAAGTGGAGGCGAATGTGCCTCCCCTCCGTATTCGCCGTGACCACCTGGCCTTGTCCTATGGCATAAGGACATTAAGGAAAAGTAATATCGGCAATGTGGCCTGTACCCCCCTGCGTCAATACCACCACCTTCTGCGGGGGGTGCGTCGGCCACTTGCCGCTCTCCTCCACTTACTGACTCAGGAGCTTGATGTGGACCCCAGTGACCGTGACAAGTTGGTGCTTAAAAATATAGCGCCTTGGGAGCCACCCGGCTTTACAGTCGATGTCACATGGCTCCCAGCACCAAAGGCCAAGGCGCCTGAGGCGGAGGTCCACCACTTGTTTCGTAACATCATTGTTCGTCACTTGGGGTCCCATCAATTGTACACCGACGGCTCCAAGTCGAGTGAATGTGTGGGTGCAAGTGTGTGGCCGACTGAATGTGCCCTCAGGTATCGGTTGCCGACTCATACATCTGTGTTTACTTCAGAACTTTTTGCTATTGACAAAGCCATAGACTATGCTCTCAATTCTAGGCATGATTCATTTGTCATATTTTCAGATTCAAAATCAGCCCTTCAGGCAATTGCATCTTGCACTACGGACTCTCATGAGATCCAGGGCCGCATCGTTAATAAGTTGCATTCATGCAACAAGTCATTCACGCTGATCTGGGTGCCTGGTCATTGTCGTATCTACGGCAATGAGCAGGCTGACTTACTTGCAAAGTCGGCTGTGGAGCTCGAGGAGACTTGGGACGTTCCTCGTGATCTACGGTCGAGTCTATCTCTCGGAAAGAAATCAATAAATCTTCTGTGGCAAGGTCAGTGGACCAGACTAAATATTCCAACTTGTAAGCCGTACCTGGGCGACTGGGACACTGCCAACCGTCCCAGTCGCCTAGAAGAAAAAGTGTTGGCACGGCTACGGCTTAATGCCACCATTTTAACCCACATAAAACCATATATGGAAAGACACTTCCCACCGCACTGTGACATCTGTAATGTGGTGTTATCTATCAGTCATATCATCCTGCGCTGTCGGCGATTTATTCGTGAACGCGCTTCACTTATAAATTACTGCGGCGCAGCAGACGTCCCCTTCACCCTTTCCACTATCCTGGGTGATGGGGACATTGTTATGACTGATAAATTGATGGCTTTCTTGAGAGAGACCGGACTGATCAGAGTGATGTGACTTTTTTACTGTGTGGTTATGGTTTTTATGAACAATAAATATGTATATATTGTAATATTAATTAGGGTTGACAGTTGACATATTTTAAATAGTTCCTCCTCCCACCGATCTGTTTCTAATATAGATGTCCCCTACATTAAGCCAAGTTCCTCGCCTGACAGTCACCAGCTGATGAGTGCAAGTGTGCAATATAGGAAGGTATTGAGCACTTGCAGTCGATGGTAGTCTGCTGGGCGAGGTTCTTCAATTTTTGTACAAATTATGTAAATACTTTATATTATCTTGCTTAAGTTATTCTAATTAGGGACGACAGCTGACGTATATGGAAATGTTCCTGACTCGTCTGGTTCCCTTTCATATATTGATGTCCCCTATATTAGGTTGTGCCTCGACTGACAGTCATCAGGTGATGAGTGCAGGTATGTAATGTAGAAAGGCATTACATATCTGCAGTCGATGGTGTTCTCTTGGTCGAGGCTTTTTGAATATTAGTGTAGGTCTAGTTATTTGTCTCTTAGGACTTAGTATAGGTTAGCGATTTGTCTGTTAGGTGGTTAGTTTTAGGGTCTTTAGATTAGGTATTTTGTTTATAAGTAATATAAGGTTAAAAATATAAAAAATAAATAAAAATAATAAAAATAAAACTACAAAAAAATAATAAAATAAAAATTATTATATATATATGTACGTGTGCATGAAAGTGTGTATGTTCATATGCATGGATGTGTGTATGTATGTATGTATGTATATATATATATGTTTGTATATATATGTATATATGTGTCAATATATATACATATATATATCTGCCTTAATGACCAGAGGCTCCGGCCTCAATGGTCGATAGGCAAAAAAAAAAAAAAAAAAAAAAAAAAAAATTCAGTACCGCTTGCATTGCGTGAGGGGAGAGTACTGTGTGATTCATTACGCAATTATTGAGCAGTTGCCACCGTCTGATAGCGAGGATGATTGTAACGGTGGGTCAGTGAGTGATTTTGAGTTCTCTGATGATTCAATGGAAGGTGATGATACTGAATTTGACCCAGACAATGTTAGTGAAGTTGAAACTGAGAGTAGTGATGAGAGTATTGAGACGTTGTCTGTGGCCAGTGACGAGTCACGTAGCCCCCCTCCCTCCCCAGCCAGTCCAGTTGCCAGCACAACCACACACTGTACACTTCTTTCTGACCCTTTTTCTGACACCAGACATAACCCTCTCCCTACATGTGACATTGATTTTCCTTATGTACATCCAAGTATTATTCTACATCATCAAAGCCATCCTATGAGTGTCCTTGACTGTTTTCAGTTATTAATGGGGAAGGATATGATTGCTGCTCTGTGTCTCAGGACAAATACACGTGCTGCATATTTTTTCCGAGACAACCCCAATGTAAGTCGTAAGACATTTATGGGTAAAAAGTGGTCAGATGTTACAGAGGAAGAAATGTATACTCTCATTTCATTGCAGCTACTCATGGGAGTAACACATTTACCCAAGATATCAGACTACTGGAGTACATCAGTTTTGTGCCAGGGTCCACCTGTTTTTGGAGCTGTATTGAGTCGTAACAGATTCTCTCAGATTCTTAGATTTATAAGATTTTCACACCCTGATGATGCTGAGCCTAGGATCCTCATGACAAGACTTAGTACATATTTCCAGTTGCTACGTGTCAAGTGCATGGAATATTTCTCTGCAGGTGAAGACTTTGCTGTGGACGAGTCACTGATTTTGTTCAGAGGTAGATTACACTTTAGACAGTTCATAAAAACAAAACGCAAGCGTTTTGGTCTGAAACTTTATGCATTGTGTCCTACTTCTAGTAATGCAAGAGGTTACACAAGGAATTTTTGTTTATATACACCTGCCATGTATGAGATGAGGCCAGACCCACAGCTTGCTGTTCTCAGCAAGTCTGAGCGTGTGCCAGTATACCTGATGAAATCACTTCTAAATAGGGGGAGGCATGTTGTCTTAGACAACTGGTACTCTTCCCTTCATCTGGCAGAATATTTATTGACCAAAAACACTCTTACTACTGGGACCATTCGGCCAAACAAAGGTGTGCCTGATGTTATCTCACGCCAGAAAATTCAGAAAAAGCAGGCTGTATTTGGGCGAAAAGAGGATATTCTGATTGTCAAATTTTGTGATAGAAGATTGGTCCATGTTATCACAACCAAGTACAAAGCAGGGTACAAAGAACAAACACGTCATGTTAGAGGAGGGGCCAGGGAGATGCTGAAGAAACCCCTGCCTATTTATCACTACAATGAACAAATGGGTGCAGTTGATATGGTTGATCAGCTGTTAGAACCACATGATCCAACCAGGAAATCTTACGTATGGTTCAAGAAAACTGGAGTACACATGATGTCTAGAATGGTACTCAATGCTAGAGTAATGTATCAGAACTTACATCAGTGTAGCATTGGATGCAGTGATTTCAGAAAACTTCTCGTTCATGAGATGTTACAAGAGTACAGTCTGGGGTATGCCAGCTTGTGTGTGGCACGAGAAGAAAAACAACTTCCCAAGAAAAAACCTAGACCCCCACCCCCACCGCTAGCATCAGGTGCACGACCACCACCGCCAGCAACAGGTGCACGACCCCCACCGCCAGTAGTAGGTGCACAACCCAGCACCTTTGGAGCTTCAGCCACACCTCTGGTTCATGGACTCATGACTATACCGAGCACAGCAAACACACGTAGGCCACGTAGACGGTGCAGGATCTGTACTACTGATGGTAAGAATAAGTGGACAAGAAAATACTGCCCTGCCTGCAAAGATTTACCTGGGTTATGTTCTCCTGAACATTACCAGGTGTATCACAGCCAGTAGCAAATTGTTGTGCATAAGGTGTATGGTGTGTATGTATATGGTGTATGGTGTGAATGTATATGGTGATTGGTGTGTATGGTGAATTGTGTATGGTCTGTATGGTGAATGGTATATGGAGTGTATGATGAATGGTGTATGGTGAATGGTGTATGGTGTGTATGGTTTGGTGTGTATTGTGTATATGATTTATGATGAATATGGTTTATGGTGTGTATAGCATATAGAGTAGTCCCCTTTCCCAATTTTTTTTTTTTTTTTTTATCTACTTTACCATTTCTTTTACCACACGTCCCTCTTCATTCTTTTGTTCTTATGCTTCCTAAAGACATACACTTCACATGACACAAAGACCACTGTACCCACATATCTCTGTAACACACTAACATATAATACATCGTTCGAAAATCTCGTCTGGCCTGGCCTTACTTGGGGGTGCGATGCAAGTTCTCGGCATTTTCGGCCACACAAGACCATCCAGTTTTACCATTACAGCATCATCCTTTGTAAGGTAAATAAATATATCATTATTCTATGCATGCTGTGATTTTCAGGCTAATACATGTATCACTTACCTGTGTATAAATGTTTTAGTGCAACATACGTGAATTCAAGTAAAAATTATTATTTTTTATTTTTTATTTACTCAAATGATATCGTGTAGGGTTTATGTGATAGAAAATATAAAAATGAATGTGTGAATAGGGTAGGTGCGGCAATAAGATGAAGACTACCCTTCGTATGATGCCGATGAGTGTGTGGGGGGTCGGTGCAGCAGGGGAACGTCTTGTTTACATGTGGTTGGGGGGTCGGTAAACGATTCTCAGATGTTTTCGCCCATTTGGTAAATGCACCGTAACTTTATCAGTTTTTCCGTGACTCTTAGCGAATCATAGCATGGGTTTAGGAAGCTAAGTAACACATTACTAGGTGAGCCAGACTTTTATCTTCACATCTTAAAAAAAATAATAAATTGATTTCAGAAGAATGGAAGAAACTTACTCTACTATATATACTCAGAGAGGGATTAAATTTCTTCCATTTTCTTAGAGATGTGAAGATAATCGTCTGGCGCACCTAGCAATGCGTAATTTAGCTTCCTACACCCATGCTATGATTCGCTATGATTCACGGGAGAAATTACAAAGTTACGGTGCATTTACAAAATGGGCGAAAACATCTGAGCCCCCTGACTGCTTGGAATCGTAGCGTAGAGTCGTGTAAACATACCAGTGACCTTCGTTCCCTTCCCATAATTGTTCACAGTTTTTTTATTGCAAACTCGACTTCACTGACATCGGTACTGTAAAGGGTTGTTCAATGCCGGAGGTTATTAAGGGGTTAATGAAATACATTACTGTTTGCATTAATACTCTCCTTTTCACAGGTAAACAAAAAAACGAGCAAAAGAATGAGTGCTAAATGTACGTTTAACTTTCATCAGAAAGACCTTACCAATTCATACTCCTTCACTTTAATTATATGTGATTTTCCGATTATTTTATTTTGTGTTTGGAAAAAGTACTGTATACAGGACTCACTCCAAACATATTTGTAATAATATAGGTAGAGATGAGTTCACTAGTACAAGTGATGTACTGAGCTGGTAGGTAATATTCCGTATCATCTCGGCCATCCAGGAAGTGTTATCTGACTTGTAGGCTTCCTGTGTCATTACACTTGTATATCACTAATTTATATTTATATATTTCAGATTCAGGTATAGTACTGTATTGATTGCAGTATTGTACAGTACACAGTACTCTCTTCAAACAGTTGTAATACCATAAGTGGTGATGACAGTGTTCACCAATATATTTAAGGTGCTGAGTGGGTAGGTTTTTTATTATTCGGCTAATCCAATTTCTCGGCATCATCCCGGTCCCATAGATGTATATTTACTGTATATGCATATGTCTATATCTATATCCATATCTTTCTATGTATCTATCTATCTATCTATCTATCTATCTATATATATATATATATATATATATATATATATATATATATATATATATATATATATATATATATATATATATATATATATATATATATGTTCGTATCTCTAAGTCCTACCATTTTTCTGTCTATCTATAATGCCAATAATTATTCAGATCAGGTAGTAAAATCGGTTGTAGTTATCAACATACGCTAAAAGTAAATGTTGCCTAAGCACCTATTCGTATGTGCCTTAAGCAAACAAACAAACAAACGTAAACCGAAAGTCTAAAGTGTACCTTTGTGATGCACGAATACCAGTAGATAAGACAATTGGCGAGGGCAGAAAATCGTATGCGTACATACTTGCATCTAATCCTCTACTCCTCATTGTGTGTCCACCTACCTGTCTGTAATGCAAAATTTGTGCGAAATTTCATGCATAAACAATAAGAAATCACCACAAATATCAACAGAATATAGTGCTATGGACCCTTTGGCATGTGCTTACGCCAAGTGTTATCCAGAGTTTATCCCAGTTTGTCTTCTAGCTGTGAAAAAGAGAAATAATGCATTTCTTTACAGGCAGAAGATATGATATTTCAAATCTCCTAACAGCAGTGATCCATGCAGAGCTAAAGACAGGCTGAAAACCTTTCTATGACGAAGGCCAAGTGAGGTCAAAGGCATATCTCTCTCTCTCTCTCTTTCTCTGTCACACACACACACACACACACACACACACACACACACACACACTTTCTCCCCCAATACCAAGTCCGTTGTAGTTGTGGGCGGGGGGGTGTTCTGGGGTCTGTGGCTGGGTTCTGATGTTGAGGGTGGTGGTGAACTGTTTTCCCCGTCCTCGGGTCCCAGTCATTGACTCTACTAATTTTGCTTGGCCCTTTTTCTTCTCTTCCTTCTTTTCTTTTCTTTTCATGCTTCCAAAGGTGTGAGAGCTGTGCTGAAGGGATGAAAGGCTGTCTCTGTTTTTTGTCCGTCCTGAACGGTCTGAGGGAACCACGGGTACCGTAGCCCTTGATTCATTATTTTGCCCTTACTCTTGATCCTGGCTCTCAGGAGCAGACCAGTTTATTTCGCAATATGATATGCCTGCCCCCTTGGTGTCGCCAGTCTCCAGCTCCTTTACTGTCTCATCCTCTTTTCCTGTCTCTAACCATACCTCCTCCTTACCTATCCCTCCGTCTGTCACTGTTGTCTCCTCTCCCTATGATTCTGTGCTCCCCTCTTCCTCCTCCCGTTCCTCCCCTTCTTTTTCTGTTCCCTACTTTCAGGCCCCTCATGTTTCTCTTTCCACCTTTTTCTCTGTTCTAG
Organism: Coenobita brevimanus; assembly: GCF_032717465.1. NCBI lineage: Eukaryota > Metazoa > Arthropoda > Malacostraca > Decapoda > Coenobitidae > Coenobita > Coenobita brevimanus. The sequence continues at coordinate 17,658,968 of NC_137032.1, forward strand.
ACTCCTCCACTCCTACCTCCTCCCTGTTACCTTTACTGCCCACTCATCTCTCTTCCCCCCATTGCCCTTCCCGTTCTGCTGCTTCCCCTCACTCTTCCTCTTCTCTCCAATAACAACCACTCCCTCTGCCATAACGCAGCACCCGTAGTCCACCTCCTTCTGGCAAATGCGGGTCTACTCTCCATTGCTTAGGATGCCAAGGATTCCACAAAACCCTCACATTCTCTCCCGACTCGTGAGATGTGTACTGCCTGTCCCTCGCTCTGTGACGCCTATTCCAACGAAGATCCCTGTCTCGATTCCACGGTTTGGTCCCATCCCTACTCCAACTCTGCAAACCACTCTGCAACCTGTTCAGGCTCCCCTGCCGACACCGCAGACGGCACTTCCTACAGTTGCCGAAGGTGAAACCCTTACTGACACCGTGGATTTTCTGGCGACTCCATTACAGGACCCCATGAGTCCCAAAATCGTGCTTCATATGGCTGAAGTCCGTTTGGCTCCTAACCTCCCTTCTACTCCCTTCCCTCCTTCCCCTCCTGCCCCCCTCCTCTTGTTCTATTCCCTTTCCTTCATTGCTCCCTATGCCACCGGGCTGTAGTGACCATCCCGCTCGTCTGCCTCTTCCACCCTCTGCCCCTGTTCTACTGTCGTACCGACTCGGTGACGTATGGCACTCGTCTGTCATAAATTTTAATTCCTGTGTACTATATCTTGTGTGTGGTTCATGGTGCCTGGTGGTTCAGTGGGTAATTAAAGTGCTCCAACTGGACTGAACCTGTATAGGTGTATATCCAAGGGGTGGTTGGGGTTTATTGCTCATGTAATGCCACTCAGGGATGAGTGAGGTTGGTCACTCACATCTTAAATGCCAAGACCAACCTGCCTAGCCCCGGGTTCCTACGCTCCTCATGGGACAACACTGTATTAGATGATGATAATGTGTTTTATTTAATCTTTCCTAGGCTTTTTATTTTTCGTTGGTTTTACTTTTATTTGGGGTTGTAAACTTTAGTATGTCGTTATTTGGAACCTTTGAAGTTTTAGCTCACCGTATTGACATTCGTTATCTTCTTTCGGTTCATAATCCTTCCTTATTCTGTTTAGAGGAACCCCGTTTGTCTTTCTCTTCAGTACCTATTTGTTTTCTTCTGCTGCTCTTCCTCTTTCAGCTATCTTAGTCCACCACACAGTTCCTCTCGAAAGTTTATCCCTTCACACCACGGTTTCATGTCATTTTATTCGTGCTTTTCTCGGACGTTGGATTATGGTGGTTTTCCATTTATTTCTCTCCCTCCCAGCCCATTGATTTTCCTGCCTTATCTCTTTTATTGTCCTAGTTACCCACCCCAGTTTTGCTGTTGGGAGATTTTAATTGTCGTCATGCTTTATGGAGTGATTCTGTTACTAATTCTCCTGGCAGCCGCCTTAAGCCTTTTGTTTTTAGTAATGATTTCTCTTTATTGAATAAGGGAGCTTTGGAACATTTTGATGCTAGAACTCGTACTTTCTCCTTCTAGGTCTCTCCTTCTGCTCCCTTTCTCTTTCTCTAGATTTCCATTGGTCTGTTCTTTCTGATGTTGTGTATAGTGATCACTTTCGTATCAAACTTGCTCTTACTACATATTGTCCCATACTCAGACCTCCTCGATGGTGTTTCCCGAAGGCTGACTGGCCGTCATTTACTGCTTTAATAGTTCCTTCCATACCCCCTTCTTCCTTTTCTACTGTTTTAGATATGCTCACCCTTTTTAATGTTTTAGTTTGAGTGCAACTTTGACTGCAATTCCTAGGTCGTCCCATCCTTCTACTTCTAAATGTGTGCCTTGGTGGGATTCTGATTGTACTGTAGCACTCCGTGTTAAACCCGTGCAATGGAAAAGTTACCTACTTAAATGCAACGCCCCGGATGAACAGAGTGATTTATGTTGTTTAAAAAGGCACGTGCTTCTCTTCACAACACTATTAACTGGGCTAAACGCTGTACCAAAATTATACATTTCCACTATTACTGCCAATACTCCCATTGCTTCCATCTGGAAACGTATATGCAAAATAGGCGGTAAGCATCTTCCCATGCCTTACCCCGTCCTCCATTTGGATGGGGAATCGGTTGCAGATGCTCATTTAGTCGCTAATGCTTAGGTCTTCATTTTAGTAATGTTAGTGGTGGCTTGCATCTCTCACCTGAATTTCATGCCCTTAAAGCTACTTCAGAATGTACGCCTGTTGACTTCCGGCTGTCGTCTAGTCAATCGTATAATGCACCTTTCACGTTCCATGAATTGTCCTCCGCCCCGCGTCTTTGTAAGAACACTTGCGAGGGTCCTGATGGAATACACTATAATATTGTCTGAACTTTCCCCCCCCAAGCCTTGGACTTATTATTAGCTATTTATAATCGTATCCAGACAGAGGGCGTTTTCCTCCCTCTTGTCATACTGCCATCATTTTCCCATTTCTTAAGCCGGGACAGCTAGGCAATGTTCCTCAAGATTATTGCCCCATTGTTCTTACTAGTTGTCTCTGAAAGTTGTTTGAGCGTATGATAAATCATTGTCTTCTGTGGCTCCTAGAATCCAATCAGCTTTGGTCATCTTCACAGTTTGGTTTTTGAAAAGCTCGCAGCACCTTAACTCCTTTCCTAAATCTAGAGGCATATGCCTTTGCCACTCACCAGTCTGTTGTTGCAGTGTTCTTTGACCTCGAGAAAGCTTATGATACAGCCTGGTGCTACCATATTTTATGCACAGTTCGTTCTTGCGGTATTGATGGTAACCTTGGTGTTTTCTCAAAGAATCTTCTATCAGCTGGTTTCTTTAGTCTGTGTTCAGCATACTAATTCGAATCCATTCCCACAATATGAAAGTGTTCTCCAAGGCAGTGTTCTTAGCAATACACTCTTTTTATTAGCTATCAATGGGACTGTTTCTTGTCTCCCAGTTGGGGTTCGCTCTTCTTTATATACAAACATAGGCTATGCAACAACCTCTGATATCTCTGTTCTTGGTGCTCTTATTCAACGTGCGGTTTCCGCTGCCTCAGAATGGGCTACTTTACATGGTTTCCTGTTCTCTTAAGTCTCATGCTATTACTTTTACTTGTTCTCGTCTTATTCCTCAGTCGTCTCTTTTTCTCTATGGCTCTCCTATCCCAAACAAAACCTCTGCTTCCTTTCTTGGCATTCATTTCGACTTTTGTCTGACTTGGAAGGACCATATTGTCTCCTCTAAAATTTAAGCCTTGCAACGCCTCCGTCTCTTACAAACTTTGTCTCATGTGTCGTGGGATGTTGATCGAACTGCTCTTCTTCACCTCCATATTGTTCTCATTCTCTCCATACTTGAATATGGGTGCCAAATTTATTCTTCCGCTTCAGACACTGTCCTCCAGCAACTTGATTCTGTGCATCATCACAGTTTGCATTTGGCTCTTGGCACTTTTAAGTCTTCCCCAGTTGAGAGTGTCCATGCTGCATCAGGAGTTCCTTCACTTTTCCGCCATCGTGCTTTACTTTTTCTTCACGCCTATGCAAAGTTGCACTGTTTTCCTAATAACCCTTCTCTACTTCCTCCCAGTCCTGACTTACACACTTTTTCTTCACATCCTAGGATCAAGCCACCTTTTGCAGTTCGAGCTCGTACTCTCTTCTCGCACTCCTCCCTTACTGTTAGTAATGTTTTTTTTTTTTTTTTCTGCTCGTGTCTTTTTCCACCGTGGTTACTTTTGCGATCCCACATTTATCCATACATTTTCCTTTATTTCAAGTATAATTATTCTTCATTCATTCTCCGTTCCCAGTTCTCCGACCATCTTTCCCACCTCTCCTCTGCAATCCCTATATACTGTACACTGATGGTTCAAAAAATCCTGCAGGTGTTGGGTTCACGGTTCTCTTTCCTGATACCTTTTATCATTTTAGCCTTCCTGTTTATGCAAGTGTTCTAACAGCAGAGTTATATGCCCTCTTGTTTGCGCTGTGGTATATTTGTCATGCCTCCTCTCCCTCATTTGTGATTCTCTGATTCATATATGCTCTGTCCCTTCTTCAGTCACCTTCTGTTTCTTACCCTTTAGTCCTTCTTATCTTGGAATGGTTGTTCCGTACCTCTTCTTGTAAAACAGTTCAGATCTGTTGGGTCACAGGACATGTGGGCGTCGCGGGCAATGAAAGTGCTGATCAGTTGACTGGAACGGCTGTTGCCAGAGATGCCTCTTCTTCCTTCCTCATTACATTCTCTGACTTTCTTCCTGCCCTAACTTCCTTCCTTCAACTCCAGTGGCCGTCTTGTTGGGACTCTGTCACTGAATAAAATCCGTGTTGTTAAATCCTTTATTTCTCCGTAGTTGACCCCTTGCCACCGTAATGGGAGGTGGGAGACTGCTTAGCTCGTCTTAGAACTAGTCATACTAGAATATTTTCCATGATTGTCCTCTTTACGCTCTACAGCAACGTATTTCTTTTCCTTTCTTGTCTCACCTTCAATGTCCCGCCCTTTCTTGCAGACTTCCTCTGAGAATCACCATATTTTTTCTTCCATTATAAAGTCCTTCCTTACCATATTGGCCTTCTTTCCGACATCTAATTGTGTTCCCTGCTTCTCTAGACCCATCTGTAATATGACATACTTCTTACACTGACCTATTTCTTTCACCTCGCCGCATCTGTGCCCCCGGCCCCCCAAGCGTATACAACTTGTAGCCGATGATCCGGCTTTGTGCTGGATTTTGGCACTAGGAACTTATTGTTCCTCTCTCTCTCTCTCTCTCTCTCTCTCTCTCTCTCTCTCTCCAGATGTCATTTATCCCTTCACTGCAATGACGTATCATTTATTCTAAATTTTTCCTAATGAACGAATTTGTTATGGCTATACATAACCCTCGCAGGTTGAAAAGTCTCCCCGAAGTGTGATAAAGTCGTCTGAAGTTGTGGGATTGAAGAGGTGGTGGGTAAAACAGTGCAATGGCACATTCCTTAGACTAAATATCAGCCAAAGAAAATTGCCAGGTGTTAGCTGGAATGAGATGCTGCAAAAGTACCGAAAATGAAAAACCCTCCTACCCCTGGGAGTAGGGGGGGTTTTCAAGAATAGTCCCCCAGTATCCTTGCTTGTCGTAGAAGACGACTAAAATGGTTGGCGGAGGGTTAGTGTCCCTCCCCGGAAAACAACTAACTAAAAAGACAAACAAGAAGCCTCGGACAAGGACTGACCAAACGATGACGACCAAGGACCAGACAAAGGACTTGGTAATGGCAACATGGAATGTAAGAGGAGCGAATGATGACATTTGTGCTGGGAGGGGGTTGGTGATAGCCAATACCCTCTTCAGGCATAAAATGATCCACAGGTATACATGTTGAGTGATGAGAAGGGTGGGTGGTGAACTGAATGAAAGGAAGGCAATGATTGATTATGTGTGTGTGGATGAAACGATGCGAAGATGTGTAATGGATGCACGAGCTTATAGAGGCTAGGAGAGTGGACTTTCTGACCACTACTTGGTGGTGGCCAGAATTAGGATCCAAGGAAGATGGAAAAATAGAAGAAGGGAAAGGCGAGAGGAAGGAGTAGTTTCAAGGAGAGTGGAAAGGTTACAAGAGGATGAGAAAAAGGCAGAGTATAAGAGAGATGTGGAGGAACGATTGAGCAAATATGAATTGGAGCAGATGGGAGACGTGGAAGGTGTGTGCAGGATATTTACAGAAGAAATATGTGCAGCATGTGATGTGGTGTGTGGGATGAAGAGAAGACGGGGGGGGGTGCAAGGAACAGCGTGGTGGACTGAGGAGGTGAGACAGGCTGTGGCACAAAAGAAGAAAGCATACAGTGAATGGATGAGAAATAGGGGCGTGGAAGAAGATGAGAGGCGGAAGAGAGAGTTATATGTAGAAAGAAAGAGAGAGGTGAAAAGATTATTAAGAGGGTAAGAGGAGAGTGGATGAGGAATTTGGAAGGAATTTGAGTGTAAAGTGGAGGGACTGTAAGAAAATGTTCTGGAAAAAGGTGAAGAGAGTAAGACAGGGTGGAAGTGAGGTTAGCAGGGGAGCGAAAGAGAAAAATGGGAGATTACTAGTGGAGAAGGGAGAAAAAGTAAGCAGATGGAAAGAACACTTTAAGGAATTGTTGAACATACAGGATGGATGTAATGGGAGTATAAGTGGCTGGGGAATGGCTGGGAGAAGGAGGGAGGTGAGACGACAGGAAGAAATCAGTAGGATAGAAGTTGTGGAAGCAATGAAGAAAGGTAAATTGGGGAAAGCCCCAGGAATTGATGAAGTGTGTGGTGAAATGCTGAAGCATGGGGGAGAGATTGTAGTAGAATGGATGTGGAAGATGTGTAGATTGGCCTGGGAGGAAGGTAGAGTCCCGGAGGATTGGAAGCCAGGTATAATTATTCCCTTGTACAAAGGGAAAGGGGAAAAAGAAGTGTGTGGTAATCATAGGGGCATTTGTCTTCTTAGTGTAATAGGAAAAGTGTATGGTAGGATACTTTTTGACAAAGTTAGAGAAAGAACAGAGGAAGTAGTTGGAGAAGAACAGGGAGGCTTTAGGAAGGGAAGAGGTTGTGTAGATCAGATATTCATTCTTAGATCTTTAGTGGAAAAGTTTCTAGAGAAAGGAAAGACGTTGGATGCGGCTTTCACGGATTTGGAGAAAGCATATGACAGGGTGGATAGGCAAGGATTGTGGAAAGTATTAAGAATATATGGAGTAGATGGGAAGTTGTTGAATGCTGTGAAGAGTATGTATGAGGGTGCTAAGGCTGCAGTGCATGTGGATGGTGAACTAAGTGAATTTTTCTCTTTGAAGGTTGGGTTGAAACAGGGATGTGTCATGTCTCCATGGTTGTTCAATCTGTACATGGATGGGGTAATAAAAGAGGTACAAGGTAGGATAGTGGATGTTGGGGTGGCACTGGTGAGAGAGGATAGTGTTTGGAAACTCCCTGTACTATTGTTTGCAAATGATACTGTGCTGTTGAGTGAAGACGAAGGGGAGCTGCAAGGCTTGGTGGATGAGTTTGGGAGAGTGTGTAAGAAACGGAATCTAAAGGTGACTGTAGGGAAGAGTAAAGTGATGGTCTTTGAGAGAGGTGAAGTCAGTGAAATGTACAGCGAGGTTGGATGGTGAGGAATTGGAAAATGTGAGTACGTTTAAGTACTTGGGTAGTGTGATGAGTAAGGATGGAGGTTTCGAAGGTGAAGTGCTTGAAAGGGTACAGCAGGGATGAAAGGTTGCTGGTTCTTTGAAAGCAGTGATACGAAACAGGGAAGTGAGCATGGAAGTGAAAAAGTTACTACATGACAGTATTGTGATACCAACTCTAACGTATGGAAGTGAAGCTTGGACCTTGTTGGAAAGACACAAGTCAAGAGTGGGAGCAGTGGAAATGAGTTATTTAAGAGGAGCCTGTGGAGTCACATGGAGAGACAGGCTGACGAATGAGGATATAAAGGAGCATTGTGGTGTGGATGTGGATGTGATAGGAGGCGTTTGATGAGGAACACACTGAGGTGGTTTGGCCATGTGGAGAGGATGGAGGGTGAAAGACTGACGAAGAGATTGTATGTGAGTGAGGTGGAGGGGGGAAGAGGGAGGGGGAGGCCAAGGATGAGATGGAGGGATGGGGTGGAGAGGTATATGAGAGAGGGGGTGTGTGAGTTGGGAGCAGGGCAGTGAAATGGCGGGGGACAGGGCGACTTGGAGGCGTTTTGTTTATGGCCACCCCAAATGGGATTGAGGCGTCTGGCAATAGATAGATAGATAGATGTTAGTATTAACACTCTCAGTTTTCTTTTCATGCTCTGGGTTGAATTACATGAGCTGGGGTACAAAACTGGAGTTATCCCCATCATCCGAGGGTTAAAATGAAGTAACCTATCAAGTGAAGGAATTCGCGGGCTGGAACGCTGAGTCGTGCCTGAAGGCCAAAGGGAAAACTGCAGGTCTTTAATCATATTAATATGCTTTCCCTTTGGCCTTCAAGTGCAATTCAGCGTTCCACCCTCTGGACGCCTTCATTTGATCATGAAATAAAATTAGCTCTCACACTCATAAGTGTTTGTGTTCTGAGTACCATATGTTATGGTAAATAGAAAGTAACAGTTTGATTGATATTAAAAGCTTCCACAAAAAATGATGGTGGCAAGTAACAGTTTGATGATATCAGAAACTTCAAAAAAAAAAAAAAATGATTATACCAAATGAACGCCTATTACTAGCAGCAAGCAGCAGTTTGAAGACTGTTAGAAATTTCAACAAAAATGATGGTAGAAAGCAACAATTTGGTAGATATTAAATGATTCCATAAGAAGCGATGGTAGCAACTCAGAATTTGACAATACTAGAAACTTCGACAAAAGATGATGGTACTAAGTAACATTCAAGAAATCATTGTAACCCGCCCTGTGCCAGTGCCGTTTTAAAACGGTCTGACGTAATTGCATGCTCAGTGCCAGTGTCGTTTTAAAACGGTCTCAATTAAAAAAATTCATTGTGACCACAATTTTCAAGCTAGGCGTGCAAAAGCTGGTGTGCTTCTAGGAACCCTTCCTCTATCTGCCCTCATGTGGCCTGGCCCATACACCCACACGCTCCCACCTCATGCTCGCTCTGCCTCACTCTGCTTGTGTCAGTCATACAGTGCAGTGATGTCTCGCCGCGATCTCTCTGACGAGGAGATTCAGGACCTCCTAAGGGTTCCCTACACTGGGGAAAGCGATTTGGAAGATGACGACATGCATGATAAGGACTACATCCAGCCTGAGGAGGAAAGTAGTAGTGATGATGAAATTCCCTCACCTAGGAAATGCAGGTAAGTGGGCTACACTAGGGCAACATGTGGTAGGACGCCACCTGCACATCATCGTCTTGCACGTCACGACAAGGGGGAGGAAAGGGAGGAGGAAGGTAGTCCTGCAGTTGAGGGGTGGTTGGGGAGGCAAAGGATTTCACCATGTGGGGAGGAAAGTGTGAGAAGGAAACGTGGAAGATTTGGGAAAGTTCCATTGTTGGGGGAGAGTGACTCATCTCTCCAGCACTCTCCCTTGCCCCCACGTGACCCAGCTCAGCCCAGCACCTCAGGACAAAGTCTTCCCACCTTCCCCACGCCCAGCACCTCACGTGAAACTCTTCCTCCATTCCCCACACTTCCCCATGCTTCCCCACAGCCCGAGGAACACGGAGGGGATGATGATGATGAGGAAACGACGTGGGAGTGGGAGGACAGTAGTGACTTTGTCCCCTGCATTCACTCGTTCACCTACAAAAATGAGGCCAGATGTAGTGTCCCTGAACTTCACCATACCTCC